>NW_023270459.1:3137330-3235446 GCF_011800145.1 Mirounga leonina | reverse complement strand
AGTTAGGAAAGATTTCTATAGCTAACAATTATTAACAATATTTATCATTTATGGAGCACTTACTATGTGCATTTTACCCTCCCATTATTCCTATGGGATAAGTACGATTATTATCCCCATTTACAAACAATGTAACTGAGGCCAAAGAGATTAAACCTGCCCATAATCATGCACTTAGTAAGTTGCTGGGCCAAGATTTGAACCCAAGCCTCTGTAGGCCTAGAGAACCACTCTGCCAACAGGAGAAATAACCGCACAAACCACAGGATCATACGTCCAAAAGAAGTGTGTTTGTGTGTTTCAGGATGGGAAATATGAAATGAGGAAAAGCGGTAGCGAAGTAGAAAATATTTAAACTACAGGGTGTGAGGGATTCCAGAGTTGGAAACAAAAAGAATCAAGAGCAAAGGAGAATGAGTCACTTTGCAAGAAGGCAAAGAATACTGCATCTTCTGAGGCCATTAAAAAAAAAAAATGTGGAAAGCTATGGATATAAGAACTATAAGATTTTTCCATAGAAGCTAGTATATTTTAGTTCAATTTGATAAATCTCAACCAAAGAAAATATATATGCAGGATCATTTGAAAGATGTGTTCCATTTACTATTCCAGATAATTTTAGTTTTTAATCTTTGGCCAGGACAGACTTTTAAAAAAAAAAAAACTGATCTTAAAATTATAAGTATTGTGGAATTATTCTGAATTTCTTTTTTACCTAGGTGCCATGCTTTTTTTTTTTTTTTAAAGATTTTATTTATTTGAAAGAGTGAGAGAGAGAGAGAGAGAGAGAGAGCACAAGAGGGGGGAACGAACGGGAGAGGGAGAAACTGACCCCTGCTGAGCAGGGAGCCCGATGCGGGACTCGATCCCGGGACTCCAGGATCATGATCTGAGCCTAAGGCAGTCGCTCAACCAACTGAGCCACCCAGGCGCCCAGTGTGCCAATGCTTTCTTGATCTTGGGGTTGTAAGTTTGAGCCCCATTTTGGGTATAGTGATTACTTTAAAAAAAAATCTTTGAAAAGTTTTCTCTTTCCTTAATTATTAGCTTTTTCCTCATAAACAGAATAAATTATGGAATATATGGAATAAACTTTGTGTCCCAGTTTACTTTTGTTTCTCCAGCTCACATTCAGATTGAATTCAACCTAATAACTTTGTATGGACCTGTTTCTGCATAGCCACATCCCAAATTTCACCTGGTTCTGATCTTCTATTTTTCCTTACCTTGATTTTCATCAATTTAGTTTTTCCCAATTTACTGATAGGTTAAGATAACCCCCTGCAACTGCAATGCAAAATAATGCAGCAAACAAACGCTTAAAACGTACAAGAGACCTGGTCATATCCTCTTCTTCCTCCAAAAGGCCAGAGTCCTGAGAATGCCAAGCTGAGGGAAGAGAAATAAAGCAGTTTTATTTCAGAGCTCCAGACAAAGGCCTATAGAAATCTTCAGTACCAGGTGGCTGTAATATCCATCTATAATGATCCTCAGAGCACTGAGAAATGCTAACCACCACCAGGCAATAGAGATGCTGAAATGTACGTGAAAGACTGTTACCATACAGGATCCGATGAGAATTTCTGGAGGGCTAAGTATAGGGTGCCCAATGAATCTATTGACAATATAAGCTTTCCCTAGGATCTTGTTATTTTATTCTTAATAGAAAATTTATCTCAAGTACATAATAATAAATATTACAAAGATTTAAGAATTATTTTATGAAACACTAAAAATATGGAAAAACTTTAATCAGGGGCAGGTTTAGGCATTGTGAACCATTTATATGATGGAATAAAATGCAGTCATGATTCTAAAACTGAGGGTTGCTGGAGTGGTGGGGGGTGGGAGGGATGGGGTGGCTGGGTGATAGACACTGGGGAGGGTATGTGCTATGGTGAGCGCTGTGAATTGTGCAAGACTGTTGAATCACAGATCTGTACCTCTGAAACAAATAATACAATATATGTTAAAAAAAAAAAAAAGAAGAAGAAGAAGATAGCAGGAGGGGAAGAATGAAGGGGGGGAAATCAGAGGGGGAGACGAACCATGAAAGACGATGGACTCTGAAAAACAAACTGAGGGTCCTAGGGGGCGGAGGAGGATGGGTTAGCCTGGTGATGGGTATTAAAGAGGGCACGTTCTGCATGGAACACTGGGTGTTATACGCAAACAATGAATCATGGAACACTACATCAAAAACTAATGATGTAATGTATGGGGATTAACATAACAATAAAAAATTTAAAAAAAATTTTAAAAATCATAGAACAAAAAAAAGGAGAAAAAAATGCAGTCATGATTCTAATGACATTTTCAAGCAACTTAATTTTTTAATCTAAAAAATTCGTGGCCTTCAGGTCAAAAATGTAAGAATGAATATTTGCATTTACTTCGGTTCTCTCCCAAACCCAACCAAAATGAAAGTAAAGGAACAAAGGAAATTGAGTATCATAGAGAATATGGAAGACGTCAGCAGATAAGAGATGTCAACAAAATTTTGGAAGCTAGAGATTAAACAGATGACTGTTACCTAATTTAACTAGAGAAAGTGGAAGCTTAAGAGAGGGTGGGGAAAGGGTGGGGAAACTACAGCAGAACCCTTGAAAGGCTTAGGAATGAAGGCACTAGGTACTTCTGCAGGCAGGAGTGTGGGATAGGAGCTGAATGTAAGGGGTTGGAGCAATAAGGGAATTAAGTGAAAGTTGTAATATTGAAAGATGAGGTGTGTCCTCCCAACCCCCAACTTCCTACTGTTTGCCTTCCAAAGCAGTTCTGGCTTATATTCCTCAAGCAAAATCTAGGAAACTGACTAGCCCCCCCCAAAATAGATACAGATCCTGACATTTAGTCAACTTTCAACCTCTAATAAGACACCATATTAGAGGGGTTGGGGAGGGGTGGGGTGAGGGAGACAAGAAAGAGGTTAGGTAGAAAACAGAGATAAATCCTTATCTCCATTGTCAAAAGTCAACAGGAAATATCTAAAACTGAGAAATCAAGCATGAGCAGTATGAGGATATTATTCAGGAAAGTGAAGCTGAATACCAAAATGGTTGCCTCTGGGGAGTGGGATCAGGGGATGAGAAAGGATAGAGTAGGAAATTTTGTTTATGGTTATGTATTTAACAGCCCTTAAAAAAAAATCTAAATGTAAGAAAAACAGAAATTACATTTAAAATAGTTATTTAAAAAAAATCAAATAATAGTCAAGTGAATAAATAAAAAACAAATGTCTACCCTGCAGTCAGTAACACCCGTGTGAACTTTCTTTGGTAGGAGTACTAAATTTCCTAACTCTTTTTACTCTCTCTGCTCCTAAACATACAGCTTCTCTCTCCTAAACTCTGCCCATCTCTGAGCCACCTCACCTCTCCTTTCCATCATCTGGGTTAAATGCTCCATTGTCACCCAGCGACTGCTGATCTCTGAAGGCTGAGATGTCATTCAGGGCTTGTCCACTCAGGGCAGAAGGGTTAAGATAAGCTGTAGATCCAGCAATTCCAGGGTCCACTCTATCTCAGGCCTCTCCAGCCTCCAGGAGAATTCTAAGGTCAGAAGGTCTCCTTCCATGATGGATACCTGCTCTCCAGGCTTCCTTTTACTCACATCACAGATTTGTCTTATCTTTGTGGAGGCAGGACCTGTGGGCTTATGATATAAATTCAATTTACTTGATGTTTTCTCACTAGATCCCTTTGGTAACCAGCTTCCAAGATGAGTTCCAATGATCACTGCCTTATCGTATTCATGGTTTTTGTACACCCCTCCCACACTGAATAGAGTTGTCCTGTTTAACCAATAGGATATTGCAAAAACTGACAGTGTGTGACTTCCAAAGTTAGGTCATAAAAGACATTGTGGTTTCTGTATTGCACATTACACATTTTTGAATCATGCACTTTGAAGGAAGTCAGCCACCATGCCATGAAGACTTCAACCAGCGCTAGAGAAGGGCTCCTGCCAGCAGCCAACACTAACTTGCCAGCGATGTAGGAAGCAAATCCTCCAGCCCGTCTAGCCTTCCAATGACTGCAGCTTTGTCAACATCTTGACTGCAACTTCATGAAATATGTGGGCCAGAGTATCCAGCTAAGTTGTTTCCCGCCCCCCACAGAGTGTGAGATAATAAATGTTTATTGTTGTTTAAGCTACTGAATTTTGAGGTAATTTGTTACACAATAGTAGATAACTAATACAGCCCCAAACAATTAGCTTTCTTGCTTGTAATTCACATTCCCTGGGGTTACTGACCAGAGATGCTGGATGCAAAGACAGAAAGAATCTGGTGGAAAATTCAAACACTCAGCAACCTAGGTTGAACCAAGCACTGGAGAAAACACCAAGACTCTAAAAACAAGGTGATCACAACAGTGATGTTCACATAATATCTGCTCTTCAGATATCTTCTGTGAGCATAAAGGTGTAAACCCAGTGCAAAGTTGAATCAACAGATACAAAGCTGAGTCAAAAAAGATTCAGATTTGCAGCAGATACAAAGTTGAGTCAAAAAAGATTCAGACTTGCAGCAACCCCAGGGTTTGGAGTAAGAGTTGCAGCTATTCCATTTCCTATCTATCTCGGCAATTGAGGTAAAACACATTTGCAATTTAGAATTCCCATACTCTTCATCTGAAGTGAGAATTATACTCCCATCACAATGATACTGGATGAATAAAATGGCTAAGTTAAGAAATATTAACTTATCATCTGCTTTGAGGCTTTACTAGGTAAAGAGTAAAAAAAATAATATACAAGAGAATAGACTAATACTTTCACTGTATGATAGAACAGAATAAAACAGAAATATTCAATTGTAATAAATTTTGAGATATTCCTAATATCCCTCACAGAATTTCTGTTTTTTTCCTCTATGGTAATTATCACTAACAAACTATATAATTTATTTACCATACATATTGTCTGTGTACCCCCTCATATAAACGTCATGAAAACAGGTATTTTTTAAATCTCTCTTTGCCATTGATGGTAGGTGCTCAAAAAAATATGTTGATTAAAATGATATAGCCACTATGGAAAACAGTATGGCAGTCAAAAAATGAAAAACAGAATTACCATATGATCCAAAAATTCTACTTCTGGGTACATACCCAAAAGAATTGAAAGCAGGGACTTGGAACAAATATCTGTATGCCCATATTTATAGCAGCATTATCTGCAATAGTCAAAAGGTAGAAGCAACCCAGTGTACATTGACAGATAAATGGATAAACAAAATGTGGCGTATACATACAATGAAATACTATTTAGCCTTAAAAAGGAAGGAAATTCTGACATGTGCTTTAACATGAATGAACCTTGAAGACCTTATGCTAAGTTAAATAAACCAGTCACAAAACACCCACAAATACTGTGTGATCCAACTTATATGAGGTATGTAGAGTAGTCAAATTCATATAGACATAAAGTAGAATGGAAGCTGCTGGGACTGGGAGATCCAAGGAATGGGGAGTTATTGTTTAATGGGTACAAAGTTTCTGTTTTGCAAGATGAAAAGAGTTCTATGGCTAGATGGTAGTGACAGTTATATAGCAATATGAATATAATGCCACTGAACTCCACACTTAAAAATAATTAAAATGTTAAATGTTTTTGTGCTTTTAGCTTTATCAAGGTATAATAAATGTACCAAAAAATTGCACACATTTAATGTATACATCCTGATGAGTTTGGGCATACGCATATATTCATGATACCAATTCCATAACCAAGGTACTAAACATATCCATCACCCCCCAAAATTTCCTTGTGTTCTTTTGTGTTTTATTTCTTTGGTAAGAACAATTAACACAAGATCTATACTCTTAACAAAGTGCATAATACTGTATTATTAATATAGGTTCTGTGTTGTATAGATCCTAGAACTTACTCATCTTGCATAACATAAACTTTGTACCCATGGAAAAACAATTTCCCATTTCCCTCGACTCCCAGGCTCTGGCAATCATTATTCTATTCTTGTGCTTCTTGAATCTATTTTATATACATCATACAAATTGAATCATGTAGTATTTGTTCTGTGACTAGCTTATTTCACATAGCATAATGTTCTTCAGGTTCACCCATGTTGTCACAAATGGCAGGCTTTCCTTCTTTGAATAATATTCCATTGTACATATAATACCACATTTTCTTTATCCATTCATCTGTTGATGAATGTTTCCCTATTTTGGCTATTGTAAATAATGCTGCAATGAAAATGGGGATGCAGATATTAAGATGGTAAATTTTATGTTGTACATTATCTCTATTTTATCACAATTAAAAAGTATATATACATATAACATATATACACATGTATAAAAAGACATACACATTTATGTATGTACAAAAGATGCATATATATACATATATATATACACTTAACAAATGAATTCTACTAATTTGGGGAATTTAAAATCAGAAGAAAGTAATATATTAGACAAGAATAACATAGAAATAGGTGGGTAGTTTGGAGTTCAAGTGTTGGGGTTTTATCAAGTATGCATGTTAAAAATTCAAGGAAAAGAACAGAAACCAAAGCAGTGGAGAAAGGGGAATAAGCTAAATCTGCACAATAAAAAAGCCATAGTAAATAGAAAACAAATTTATATCAGCAATCCCAATGAATGTAAATGAATTAAACTCACCTATTAAAATAACATTCAAACAGGATAAAAGGGTAAAAAGCCCAGCAATATACTCTTTACAAGAGACCTGAAGCATAAAAACATAAAAAGAAGGGGTTGGAAAATGAAATTCCTCGATAAAACAATAACAAACCCTGAAAAGGAATATTATCAGACAAAAGAGAACTTGGACCAAAAGGTGTTCACCAGGATAAAGAGGCATGTTTCCTAATGTGGTAGATTGAAATCTTGGTCCCAATTCTTCACTCCCCTCTAAACTATTAGTCACACTCTTTGCCATTAACTTTGCCTTGTCCTCCCACTTGGGTGTAATTAACATTAAGCTTAGCCATGTGGCTTGCGTTGGGTAATGTATTATTAGTATACTGAGGAGCAGAGGTTTTTAAGGTGTTTGTATGGTCTGTCTTGTGCTCTGGTGATCCACGATGAGAACAGGTCCTGGTAACCACTGTCTTCTTAGCCTGAGCAGCAGAAAGAACACCTGTGGAGGAGCAGATCTAAATCCATCCTGCAGGCTAGCTACTCAGTCAACCCCAGCCTAAATAAGCTGAACAGAGAACAAAGGAACAGGTGAACATGAGAATAAATGCTTGCTGTTATATGCCACTGACTTAGGGGTGGTTTGTTAGGCAGCATTACTATCCTGGCAATAGCTAAGTAATACATATAATAAAAGATGTGTGCCATATGATGTTGAGATAATGAATCCGGAAAAGATCGACAGGAAAACTGGAAAGCAACAGAAGAGAACCAAGAACTTCTAGGGGTAAAAAAAGGAAGCAAAGGAGACTAAGGAGTGGCCAAAGGGCAGGGAGGACTGCTTAAAACAAAAAAGCAAAATTTTATACAGATTTTTTTTCCCCAAGCAGTTATCAAGTATGACAAACACTATACAGAAGTCAACTCAAGACAAGAACCACTACACATATTACAAATACCTAACCACAGAACTTTCACAACCACACAAACACCATACAACCACACGCAACCAGACATCACCGTAACACAACACACCACAATCACACAGCCCATCACAATTAGTCTATCACCCTCACACGCAATCACGCACATCACTACTGTCACACACACACTGACTCCCACCCCAGTTTTTTGGTCCAACAATTCCAACCACTCTCCAGCAGCTTATTCCCACCCTGAGCATTTTACACCGCGGCCACTCCAGACTCTTCGGGCCTCCTCAGAGGCTCCGCCCCATCAGCCGCGCGACCGTGCAGCCCACACAGCTCAAGCCCCTCCCCCATACCCCGCTGCTGGGACGCGGTAGCGTCACCTGCCGGAAACGCCCGAATGCGCATTCAGCGCGCGGTTTCTGGGAGGATGGGTGAAGGCGACCTACAGAAAGACCCAGGCCAGGGGCCGGTAACACCGAACCATCCTTTCGCGCCCGCCTCCCAACGGACGTCCCTGAGCACAACAACACCGCCCAGAAGGCTTCGCGGCCCGATTCAACTTCCGGCCAGAAGGCTGTCTGCGTTTCCTGTGTGGGGAAGGGGCTGCGTCAGTCCCGCGCCGAAGGCCTGGCTGGTAGGTGCCAACCTACCGTGCCGCGCAACCCTGGGGCCTGGCTAGACGCTGAGAATTGCAGTTACAGTCGTTTCGGGAGGGTCCAGCCAGGACTCTGAGAGGAATTACGCGGGTGCCTCTCTGGACCACATTTCCCAGAGGGCTCGGTGGCCCGTCGCTCTTCTCGCAGGAACGCGAACGTTTCGTCACGCCTGGCGGGACCGTTAGATCCGTGAGGTGAGAGTCCGGCGGTCCCGGGGGAACCGGCTCAGTTGTGCACGTTGCGATGCCGGGAGACCCGAAAGGTGTAAATCGGGGAGCCCGGAGATAGGTATCGAGCTGGGTCATCCGGCCGGTGCGGGCGGAGCGGCTTGTAAAGGGGAGGTTGTGAGATTGTGTGTGAGAGAGACTGTGACATTGAGACCTGTGTGCGGATATCGGTTGCCTATCATTGTGGGGTTGTGACTGCGTGTGTCCTTATGGCTGTTGTGACCCCGCGACACTGGGGGGGTACCTGCGACTATACGAGAGTAACTAACTGTATGTGTTCGGTGGTGGGTATGTGATTGTACCTGTGTGGTTCTATGTGTGCCCGTGTGGAGTGCTTGTCGCATTGGTTTCAGTATGACCGTGCTCAAGGTATGGGGCACTATGTGTCTGGGTATGGGGTTCCTGTCATATGTAAGATTGTAACTCCAGAACTTTGTCCCCAGGGAACCTCTGTGAAATTTGGTCAGATTATAGTCCCTTGACAGCAGTGGCTTCCGCTTTTTCCTGACACACGGATTAGGCAGGATGCCCCATTCTCTGATCTCCATTCCCTGGTGTGGTGGGGACTGGGATTGGGACTGGAGGTGACTTCTGACCAGACCAGTTTGGGGGGGAAAGGAAAACATGGTGTTTTGCAATTACTTTTTCCTCTCCCCATTTCCGCCCTTCTCCAGGTGCAGAAGAGAAGGAAAGAATGCACAATGAACTTCTACAAGCAATGTCCAAGGTGTGTTGGGGTTTTCTCTTTGCTTTCTTTCTTCTGAAAGTTAAATGCTTAATAAAAATATGCCATTTAATTGTAGGTCCTTATAATTTCCCTATTAGAGGGAAGGGTAGTCCTGCCTGGCTGGTTTTAAAGCCCAACAGGACCCATATACCTATTGTTCACTTATTTGGAAAATGGCTCCACTTCTGTTTGTTGAGTTTTCTTCTTTTAAATGCAATATTAGGATTTAAATGCAATTATTAGGATTTTAAAATAAAAACATGGGGCGCCTGAGTGGCCCAGTGAGCTAAGGGACTGACTCTTGATCTGGGCTCAGGTCTTGATCTCAGGGTCCTGAGTTCAAGCCCCACATTGGGCTCCGTGCTGGGCATGGAGTCTGTGTAACATAATATAACATAACATATCATAACACATCATAACATACACAACACATAACATGCACAACACATAACACAACACATAACACAACAACACTAAATAAAATAAATAAAATAAAATAAAAATCACGATTATTTTAGAGATTTCAGAAACAGAATTACCAAGAAAAAATAAAATGTGATCACTCAAAAATAACTAATGTTAATATTTTGATTAATTTTTTTTTAAAGATTATTTGAGAGAAAGAGTGAGAGAGAGAGAGCACACAAAGCAGGGACAGAGGGAGAGGGAGAAGCAGGCTCCCCTGCTGAGCAGGGAGCCCAATGCAGGGCTTGATCCCAGGACCATAGGATTATGACCTGAGCCGAAGGCACACACTTAACCGACTGAGCCACAAGGCGCCCCTTGATTAATTTTTAATATTTTTCCAAAATCAAATTATACCTCATTTATCATATTATGTCCTACATTTTCACTAAAAAGTATTGTTCTCCTGTGTTGTCAAATGGTCTTTGTAGATACCATTTTTCAAAGATACATATTTCTTGGGGTGCCTGGCTGGCTTAGTTGGTTAAGCGACTGCCTTCAGCTCAGGTCATGATCCTGGAGTCCCAGGATCGAGTCCCACATCGGGCTTCCTGCTCAGCGGGGAGTCAGCTTCTCCCTCTGCCCCTCCCCTCTCTCATGCTCGCTCTCTCTTTCATTCTCTCTCTCTCTCTCAAATAAATAAAAATTTAAAAAAGATACATATTTCTTTGTATGAATGAGTTATGTTCTCTCCTTTTTTTCAAGTCAGTTGTGTCAGACTTTGAAATCTTTAAATATTTATTTATACAAACACACACACACACACACACACACACACAGGTTTGAAATTGGACTTCATGATTAATAATGAGATTGAACACAATTTCATATATTTATTGGTTATTAGGGTTTCTTCTTTTGTGACCTGCCTGTTCAAATCGTCTACCTTATTGCCCCTGGATTATCTCTTGTTGATTCATAGTTCTTTATATAATCTGGATATGGATCCTTCATTGATATTTTTCTACTGTTTAGATTGTTATATCATTTCCTTTAAGGTAGTTTTATGAATAGAAATCCTAACATTAACACAAAGTTATCAATTATTTTTTTTCTTTATGGTTGGTCCTTTTTGTATTTCTTTTGTTTTTGTTTTTGTTTTTAATAAATTTTATTTATTTATTTTTAAAGATTTTATTTATTTATTCATGAGAGACAGAGAGAGAGCGAGAGAGGCAGAGGGAGAAGCAGGCTACCAAGGAGCAGGGAGCCCGATGCGGGACTCGATCCCAGGACCCTGAGATCAAGCCCCATGTCGGGTTCCCTGCTCAGTGGGGAGTCTGCTTCTCCCTCTCCCTCTGCTCCTCCCCCTGCTCATGTGCACTCTCTCTCTCAAATAAATAAATAAAATCTTTAAAAAAAAATCCTTTCCTGTCCCAAGGTTATACAAATATTCTTCTATATTTATGCGTAAAGCTGTAAGTTTTGCTTTTTGGGGTTCTGGCTGGCCCAGTTGGTGGAGCATGTGACTTTTGATCTCAGGGTTATGAGTTCAAGCCCCACATTGGGTGTAGAGATTACTTAAAAATAAAATCTTAAAATAGAAAAGTTTTGCCTTTCCCATTTATATATTTAATCCACCTCTAACTAACTGGCTTTTGTGTATGATGTAAAGTGGGGCCCAAGGTTTTTCCCACTTATGAATTCCTCCCTAGCTTTCTCAGTACCATATATTAGTCCACTATGTTCCCATTTCATATATATCCAAATATATATAAATCCAGTGTCTGTATGTACGTGGGTATGTTTATGAGCTCTTTGTTCTGTTGTTCTATAACAGTATCACAGTCTTGATTCTAGCTTCGCTCTCCTTTAAAGGTATTTTGGCTTTTTTTCCTATGGCTGTTTTTAAGATTTTCTCCCAGTTTTTGGTTTTCTGTAATTTTAGTATAATATGTCTAAGTGTGTCTTTTAAAAATTTTATCTTCTTGGGATTTGTAGAGTTTTTTGAATTTGTAGAGAGGTGTTTTTTATTAGTTTAGGGAAGTCCTCAGCCATCTTCAAAGATTTCCTCTGCCTTATTCTCTCTCTCTCCTCTCCCTTCTCAGGCTCTAATTAAACACAGATTAGAATTTCTTATCATTACCCTTTTTTGTCTCTTAATCTTTTTGGTTTTTAGAGTTGATACACTAGGTGGGTCTACTCTCAATTTTTTAAATGTGGGTATTTGGTACAGAGGCAAAGGAAATCACATTAAGAATCAGTCACCCCAAATCTATTCAGCTTAAGACCTTTCTATCTGAGTTTTTTTAGAAGATGGCTGAGTATTTCCAATCCATTCTCCTGTCCCAAAACCCAGAGTATCTGGTTCTCCTCTCCCATCAGCCTCTAATTACACTTGCCATTTCTGTAGTGAAGATTGTTGCCCGATATTAACAGGAATAATGCTAGGGGTTTAGTGTAATATAATAGAAGATAAAAGAAATGCATTGAATTTTGTTCTCAGAAGCTAATCAGATGTTTGGGTTTTTTTTTTAAGATTTTGTTTTTAAGTAATCTCTACATCTAACATAGGGCTTGAAACTGCAAACCCCGAGATCAAGAGTTTCATGCTGTAGGGGCGCCTGGGTGGCTCAGTCGTTGAGCGTCTGCCTTCAGCTCGGGTCATGATCGCAGGGTCCTGGGATCGAGCCCCACATCAGGCTCCCTGCTCTGCGGGAAGCCTGCTTCTCCCTCTCCCACTTCCCCTGCTCGTGTTCCTTCTCTCGCTGTGTCTCTCTTTGTCAAATAAATAAATAAAATCTTTAAAAAAAAAAAAAAAAGGAGTTTCATGCTCTACCGACTGAGCCAGCCCGGCACCGCCCCCCTGCCCGTTTTTTAACCTAATGTTTAATGAGGAAATATTTGAAGCATTCCTAGTAAAGTCAGTAAAAAGACAAGAATAATCACCATCATCACCAGTGTTATTTAACATTGTTGCGTTGGTATTAACCAAAGCACTTAAACACTAACAAAGCACTTAGGTTTAAAAATTAGAAAAGAGGATATAAGATAATCATTTTGCAGATGATATGAATGTGTACCTGGAAAACCAAATCAACTTATAACTAGCACTTTGAAATAAGCAGGACTCCATAGGAAGCAAGCAAAATAAAATTTTTTTTCATAATTTCTACTTCAGCTCTCTCTGTGGGCTAGTCTCTATAATTGTTTTGATCACTCTTTGGTATCCTTTGGTTATTTTCAGTGATAAGGTCAGTCTCATTTTACTAATCTCCAGTTGTGTATAATAATATGTAAGCTTCATTTAAAGTCTTTTCTTTGAGGGGCACCTGGGTGGCTCAGTCGTTAAGCGTCTGCCTTTGGCTCAGGTCATGGTCCCAGGGTCCTGGGATCGAGCCCCGCATCGGGCTCCCTGCTCAGCGGGAAGCCTGCTTCTCCCTCCCCCACCCCCCCTGCTTGTGTTCCCTCTCTCGCTGTCTCTCTCTATCAAATAAATGAATAAAATCTAAAAAAAAAAAAAAGTATTTTCTTTGAGTTCAGGCTTGCTGTAAGCCAGAAACTTACAGTGTGAAAAGGGAGATACACTAAACTTCTTCGTTTCTTTAGCCTAAATTTCTTTTCTTCCACCCAATAGGCTGTGGCTCCTATAAGGTTGCAGCAGGTAGGAAAGAGGACGTAAGGAGAAAAGTCTTCCTTGACTGGTGCTGTTGTTTTGGTCTTGGTTTCTCTTGCTTTTATGGATGTTCAACACTGACTCATTTTCTTTTGGAGTCCTTTTGTAGGATTCTCAGAGAAGTCCCTGCTGGAAACCTCTACTTGTACTTCCCTGTGATATGGGCAACACATCTCCTTGAGATGGCTACTTATTTTTTTAAAGATTTTATTCATTTATTTTAGAGATAGAGGAAAGAACAGAGGGAGTGGGACAAGCCGACTTGATGCTGAGCACAGAGCCTGATGCAGGGTTCGATTCCACGACCCTGAGACCATGACCTGAGCTGAAGTCAAGAGTCAGGCGATTAACTGACTGAGCCACCCAGGTGCCCCTGAAATGTCTACTTATGATACCTCTCTTACACTGGGGATTCTGTGCTCTACTGCTTTGTTGGGAATCACATTGTCCCTCCATTGGGTCCACATCTGGTCCAAAAAGGGGACTGGATACCAGTTTCTGTTCCCTCTAAACTCCAGAAAACACAGCAAAAATTTTCCTAAACAATTTCATTACACTACTTTGGACCTTAGAGTCTAAGATGAAGAAATAACCTAATTTTTTCTATGGGATGGACAGTGTGTGTCATCTTTCAACAACCAATTTTTGGACACCAACTGAGTGTCCCTACAATTCAGTTCTGACACTAATTACCCAGAGTTAACACAGAGCCCCACAGGTTTAGGGGCTTAGCCTTACAAGACTACCCTATTTCAGACAGCAGCTCCAAGCCTAGGGTAGCCCCATGGCCCTGCACTTCTGCCCAGCAGACCACAAATTGAGGCATTCCCATGATCCCCACTCGGGTACAGTAATTGATTAGAATGATTCATAGACCTCAGGAAAGTACTACATATCTGATCACAGTTTTACTATAACGAATGCAATTCAGGAACAGCAAAATGGTAGAGCTGCATAGGGAAAGGTATGAGAGGGAAGACCATATCTGGAAAGGATCTTAAGGATTTTGCCTAACAAAATGGCTGAAGTGAAAGGTGTTTTTTTTTTTTTGTTTGTTTTTTTTAAGATTTTATTTATTCCATGTGAGACAGAGATAGAGAGAGAGAGAGAGAGCATGAGCAGGGGAGAGGCAGAGGGAGAGGGAGAAGCAGGCTCCCCGCTGAGCAGGGAGCCCAATGTGGGGCTCGATCCCAGAACCCTGGGACCATGACCTGAGCCGAAGGCAGACGCTTAACCATCTGAGCCACCCAGGCGCCCCCCACCCTTTTTTTTAAGATTTTGAAAGGTTTTTTTTCAGTAATGTTTATATTGTGGAAAATTCTGCCACCAGTAAAATTATAAAAGTTAAAGAATTTATGTTAATAGGGAATAATTCTTACAACAGTCATAAGAGAACTGTAATTTTCAAGAAATTTAAGTTATACTCTTGTCTAAGATGGTGATATTTTACTTATTTATTTTTCAAAGATTTATGTATTTGAGAGAGAGAGAGAGCACGAGCAGGAGGGACAGAGGGAGAGGGAGAGAGGATCTGAAGCAGACTCCGTTCTGCACAAGGAGCCCAGCGTGGGGCTCTGTCTCACAACCCCAAGATCATGACCTGAGCCAAAACCAAGAGTTAACTGACTTAACTGACTGTACCATTCAGGCACCCCAATGGTGATATTTTAAATTAATGTTTAACCAATTTTGTATTTAAAAAATTCAAGAAATTTTAGAAGACTTAATGAAAAATGGCGGGGCTTTGTCCCAGTACCTAATCCCACCCCCCTAGGTGGCTACCCTCAAATTTTTTTCAGTTTCTCTTGGCACTTTTCCTATATTTCTTTTTATTTTTTTTTTAATTTAATTTTTAAGTAATCTCTACAGACAATGTGGGGCTCAAATTCACAACCCTGAGATCAAGAAGTGCTCACTCCACACTGACTGAGCCAGCCAGGTGCCCTTTTTCCTATATTTCTTTTTTTTTTTTTAAGGTTTTATTTATTTGAGAGAGAGCACGAGTGGGGTTAGAGGCAGAGGGAGAGGAAGAGGGAGAAGCAGACTCCCCACTGAGCAGGGCATTCGATGTGGGCCTCGATCCCAGGACCCTGAGATCATGACCTGAGCTGAAGGTAGATACCTAACTGACTGAGCCACCCAGGTGCCCCTTTTTTCCTATATTTCTAATTCATATTCCTACATTGCTATTTTTTTTAAGATATGCTAGGCCAGAATTAATTTTCCTTTGTAATATTAAGGGAATCACTTTTTTTTTCTTACTTCAAGTGGTGCTGTTGAAAAGTCCACTGAGATTTTAATTCCTGAAAATTTTTATATGATCCATGTTTTCTTCCTGGAAGCTTTTAGAAAGTTCTATTTTTCCTTAATACTCTGAAATTTTACTCCAAAATGTATAATAAGATTTTTTTTTATAAGATTTTATTTATTTATTTGACAGAGAGGGAACACAAGCAGGGTGAGTAGGAGACGGAGAAGCAGGCTGCCTGCCGAGCAAGGAGCCCGATGTGGGGCTCGATCCCAGGACCCTGGGATCATGACCTGAGCCGAAGGCAGATGCTTAAAGACTGAGCCACCCAGGCGCCCCCCATAAGATTTTTTTTTTTTTAAAGATTTTATTCATTTATTTGACAGAGACATAGCAAGAGAGGGAACACAAGCAGGGGGAGTGAGAGAGGGAGAAGCAGGCCCCCTGCCGAGCCAGGAGCCCGATGTGGGGCCTGATCCCAGGACCCTGGGACCATGACCCAAGCCGAAGGCAGACGCTTAATAACTGAGCCACCCAGGCACCCCCCCCCCCCATAATATGTTTTTTTAAAGTACATCACATTGTTCTCTCTTCTGGGTCTTAAAAGGAAAATATGGGAACGGGGAAGGATTCACATATATGCACATTTCACTATAGCCAGGCATGGAGCATTGAGCTGTATGCTTGCTATTTTATGACATAGGAAATGTTTACTTGCATGTTCCTTGATGTATCCCTCTGTACACAAAAGATATGTCTTCTACTAATATAATAGAGTTCCAGCCCCTTCAATTTGCTTAATAAGCTCTACCACCATCTCTATTACCATCTTTTTTTTTTTTTTAATCTCCTTCCACTGTGAAAGCATGTTTGTTGTTTCAGGGGTCAATGATGTTCAGGGATGTATCTATAAACTTCTCTCAGGAGGAATGGGAATGCCTGGACTCGGGTCAGATGAATTTATACAAAGAAGTGATGTTGGAGAATTTCAGCAACCTGGTTTCAGTGGGTAAGGATAACTATCCCCCCAAATTCAGAGTCTACCGTTGGGAATGTCTCCTTTCTCCATTATGAATTATTTGTTTCAAGTAACCAGCTAAATTTCTGCTCCCTGTTCCTCAAGGAATGGTTTGAGTTGGAACAGAATGGACGTGTATGAAATGAGCAGCTCCAGTGGGTTGAAGCTTCATCTTCATCTTTTCTCTGGTCCTTCCTATAGTGGCATCATTTTCTTGGTCACCAAGGGACTGGATCTGATTTCTGGGACACCCACAGCGTAACAATGTCCATGTCTTTTTTTGTCATCAGGACTTTCCAATTCTAAGCCAGCTGTGATTTCCTTATTGGAACAAGGAAAAGAACCCTGGATGGTTGAAAGAGAGCTGACAAGAGGCCTTTGTTCAGGTGAGGAGATGATAGGTAATGATTTTGTCCATTTTTAATTGGGTTGTCTTTTTATTATTGAATTTCTGAGTTAATTATATATTCTAGATAGAAGTCTTATCAACTTTATGATTTGTGAGTATTTTTTCCCATTTAGTAGGTGTGTTTTCACTCTCTTGATTTTGTCCTTTGAAGCACAAGTTTTTAATTTTGACGAGATCCAGTTTATCTATTTTTTCTTTGGTTGCATGTGCTTTTGGTGTGAGCTCCTTTAAGTTATGACCCTTCATAATTAAGTTTATTAATACTTTCTGGAAGTAGGAAAATATTTCACACCCTATTATTAGGTAAAAGTTTTTTTGTCAGTTACATCTCAAAAAAAAAGCTTCAAGATAAAACAACAAAAAAAGCTTTTCTCAACTGTAGGTACAACTTTAGTTTTACAATTTAGCCATAAGATAGAATAAACAAAGAACTAAAGAACTCACCAATGCAGATCTCCCAAGATTTTTTTTTCCTTTCCAGGAGGCACAAAATATTATAAACAGACCCACAGGGAAGATAACAATCCAGATTCTCTGTCATCTCACTTAACAGAGAATGAAGGGATCCCCAGATAACTGGAACAGATTTCTATTATCCCTATAGAAATTACCACAAAATCAGATTCCTAATCACTATAACTTACCAGCCTTGCACAAACCAGAACCAAAACTATACTTAGCCCAAAAACAAAACCCAGGATGTGTGTTATAACTGTTACTCTCCATAGCAATTTTTTGTTCTTTGTGTAGTTACTTTATAGATTTTTCAAGTAGATTGTGTTGCTATTGTGAGCATCTACAGTTTTCTAATTGGTATTGTTGGTACAGAGAAATACTATTAGCTTTTTTTTTAACATGGGAAAAAAAGAGTTTAATTTTATTAGTTATCAGGGAAATACAAATTGAAAATGCAGTGGGATACCATTATGTCACCTGTAATGTGGGCAAAAATTTAAGTCTGACATTAGAAAGAATAAATGAGAATGTGGAGCAGCACCCTCAAGCTGCTGGTAGCGTGTAAATTCTTACAACTGCTTTTTATTCTTTCTTTCTTTTTAAATTTAATTGTGAGGGGCACCTGGATGGCTCAGTTGGTTGAGCGTCTGCCTTTGGCTCAGGTCATGATCTCAGGATCCTGGGATCAAGCCTCATGTCCAGCTCCCTGCTCGGTGGGGAGTCTGCTTCTCCTTCTGCCCCTCCCCCCTGCTCATACTCATTGTCCCTCTCTCTTTCAAATAAATAACATCTTTATGGATGTGAGGGCGATCTGGCTGCGACATCTGTCACCCCATTGATCGCCAGGGTTGATTCGGCTGATCTGGCTGGCTAGGCGGGTGTCCCCTTCCTCCCTCACCGCTCCATGTGCGTCCCTCCCGAAGCTGCGCGCTCGGTTGAAGAGGACGACCTTCCCCAATAGAGGAGGACCGTTCTTCGGTCAAGGGTATACGAGTAGCTGCGCTCCCCTGCTAGAACCTCCAAACAAGCTCTCTCAAATAAATAACATCTTTAAAAAAATTTAAGTGTGATAAGATCATTTAACATGAGATCTACCCTCAAGAGATTTTTAAGTGTATACTACAATATTGTTAACTTTAGGCACAGTATTGTATAGCAGATCTCTAGCAATTATTTGCCTTGCATAATTAAAGCTTTATACTAGTTGATTAGCAACTGCTCGTTTCCCTATAACCCCAGCCTTTGGTGACTACTCTTGCTTCTATGAGTTTTGCTCTTTTTAGATATCTCATATAAGTCAAATAATGCTGTCTTTGTCCTGTAACTGGCTTATTTCATGTAGGTTAGTGTCTTCTAGTTTCATCCATGTTATCACATATGGTAGGATTTCCTTCTTTTTTAAAGCTGAATAGTATTCCATTCTAAGTATATACCACATTTTCTTTATCCACAGACTCATCCATCTGTGAATTTGGGTTGTTTTCATATCTTGACTATTATGAGTAGTACTGCAGGGAACAAATGAGTGCTAATATCTCCTCAAGATCCTGATTTCAATTCTTTTGTATAAATACCGAGAAGTGGGATTCATGGATCATATAATTTCTGTTGTTAATTTTTTAGGAACCTCTCCATACTGTTTTCCATGGCTGCACCATTTTGCATTTCCACCAGTAGTGTACAGGAGTTCCAATATCTTTCTTTCTTTCTTTTTATTTATTTATTTATTAAAGATTTTATTTATTTATTTGACAGAGAGAGAGAGAGCACAAGTAGGCAGAGAGGCAGGCAGAGGGAGAGGGAGAAGCAGACACTCCACTAAGCAGGGAGCCTGACGTGGGGCTCGATCCCAGGACCCTGGGATCATGACCTGAGCCGAAGGCAGCCGCTTAACCGACTGAGCCACCCAGGCGCCCCTCTTTTTTTTTTTTTTTTTAAGATTTTGTTTATTTATTTGAGAGAGAGAGAGACAGAGAGCACAAGCAGGGGGAGAGGGAGAAGCAGACTCCCTGCCGAGCTGGGAGCCTGACATGGGGCTCCATCCCAGGACCCTGGGATCATGACCGGAGCTGAAGGCAGACAATAAACCATCTGAGCCACCCAGGTGCCCCAAGAGTTCCAATTTCTTTGCATCCTCACCAACATTTGTTACTTGTCTTGTTTGTTTGTTTGTTTTAATGACAGCCATCCTAAAAGCAATAGGCAATGTTTCTTCATGGTTTTGATTTAGGTTTCTGTAATGATTAGAGATTTTGAGCATTTTTCATACTGCTTGGCCATTTGTACATTTTCTTTGGAAAAACGTCTACTCACACTCTTATTCATTTTTTAATCAGGTTATTAGTTCTTTTGCTTACATATTTTAGAAATTAACCACTATCAGATACATGGTTGGCAAATATTTTCTCCTGTTCCATAAGTTGCCTTTTCACTCTTTTGTTTCCTTTACTGTGCATAAGCTTTTAAATTTGATGTAGTCCTGTATGTCTGTTTTGCTTTTGGTGTCATATCCTGAAATCATCACTAAGACCAGTGTCACGAAACTTTTCCCCTATGTGAAGCTTTACAGTCAGGTCTCATGTTTAAGTCTTTAATGCATTTTGAGGTAATTTTTCTGTATGGTATAAGATAAGGGTCAAATTTCTTTCTTTTGCATGTGGATGTTCAGTTTTCCCGTCATCGTTTGTTAAACAGACTTTCCCTTCTCTGTTATAGTTTTGGCACCTTTGTTGCATATTAATTGACTGTGTATACGTGAATTTATTTGTTTTCTTCTGTTCTATTAACTTATGTGTATGTCTTTATGCTAGTACCATTCTGGTTTTTTTTTTTTTTAAGATTTTATTTATTTATTTGACAAAGAGAGACACAGCGAGAGAGGGAACACAAGCAGAGGGAGTGGGAGAGGGAGAAGCAGGCTTCCCGCTGAGCAGGGAGCCTGATGCGGGGCTCGATTCCAGGACCCTAGGATCATGACCTGAGCCGAAGGCAGACGCTTAACGACTGAGCCACCCAGGCGCCCAGTACCATTCTGTTTTTTGTTTTTTTTTAAAGATTTTATGTATTTATTTGACAGAGAGACACACAGCGAGAGAGGGAACACAAGCAGGGGGAGTGGGAGAGGGAGAAGCAGGCTCCCCCGACGCGGGACTCGATCCCAGGACTCTGGGATCATGACCTGAGCTGAAGGCAGTTGCTTAACCAACTGAGCCACCCAGGCGCCCACCATTCTGTTTTAATTACCGCAGCTTTATGATATATTTTGGGATCAGGAAATGTGAAGCCTCCAGCTTTGTTGTACTTTCTAAAGATTATTTTGGCTCATTGGATTGTTTTTTCTATTTCTATAGAAAATGCCATTGGGATTTTGATAGGGATTGCATTGAATCAGTAGATTGTTTTGGGAATATGGACATTTTTACAATATTCTTCCAATCCATGAGCACAGAATATCTTTCCATCATCTTGTGTATCTTTAATTTCTTCCATCAGTGTTTTGCAGTTTTCATTGTACAAGTCTCTTACCTCGTTGGTTATGTGTTTTCCTAGGTATTTTGTGGATACAAAAAATACAAAAATTTTCCTTTTGATGCTATTATAAATGGGATTGTTTTTCTAATTTCTTTTTCAGGTTATTGTTAGTATAAAGAAACACAACTAATTTTTGTATATTGATTTTGTATTCTGCAACTGCAAACTGAAAACCTAATTTAATGGTTTGTAAGTTCTAACAGTTTTTACATGAAGTCTTTAGAGTTTTCTGTATACCAGATGTAGAAGTGGCAAGAGTGGGCATTTTTCCTTCATGATCTTAGAGGGAAAGCTTTGAGTTTTTTTCTTTGATATTAGCTGTGGGCTTTTTATATGTGGCCTTTATTATGTTGAGGTAATATCTATGTTATTAGTTTGTTGAGAGCTTTTCATCATGAAAAGGTGTTGAATTTTATCAAATGCTTTTTCTGCATCTGTTGAGATGATCATATAATTTTTATCTTTCATTCTTTTTTTAAGATTATTTATTTATTAAAAAATTTTTTTTATTATGTTAATCCCCATACATTACATCATTAGTTTTAGATGTAGTGTTCCATGATTCATTGTTTGTGCATAACACCCAGTGCTCCATGCAGAATGTGCCCTCCTCAATACCCATCACCAGGCTAACCCATCCTCCAACCCCCCTCCGCTCTAGAACCCTCAGTTTGTTTTTCAGAGTCCATCGTCTCTCATGGTTCGTCTACCCCTCCGATTTCCCCCCCTTCATTCTTCCCCTCCTGCTACCTTCTTCTTCTTCTTCTTTTTTTTTTTTTTTCTTAACATATATTGCATTATTTGTTTCAGAGGTACAGATCTGAGATTCAATAGTTTTGCACAATTCACAGCGCTTACCAGAGCACATACCCTCCCCAGTGTCTTATCACCCAGTCACCCCATCCCTCCCACCCCACTCCCCACTCCAGCAACCCTCAGTTTGTTTCCTGCGATTAAGAATTCCTCATGTCAGTGAGGTCATATGATACATGTCTTTCTCTGTTTGACTTATTTCGCTCAACATTATACCCTCCAGTTCCATCCACGTCGTTGCAAATGGCAAGATCTCATTCCTTTTGATGGCTGCATAATATTCCATTGTATATATATACCACATCTTCTTTATCCATTCATCTGTCGATGGACATCTTGGCTCTTTCCACAGTTTGGCTATTGTGGACATTGCTGCTATAAACATCAGGGTGCACGTACCCTTTCGGATACCTACTTTTGTATCTTTGGGGTAAATACCCAGTAGTGCAATTACTGGATCATATGGTAGCTCTATTTTCAACTTTTTGAGGAAGCTCCATATTGTTTTCCAGAGGGGCTGCACCAGCTTGCATTCCCACCAACAGTGTAGGAGGGTTCCCCTTTCTCCGCATCCCCGCCAACATCTGTCATTTCCTGACTTGTTAATTTTAGCCATTCTGACTGGTGTGAGGTGGTATCTCACTGAGGTTTTGATTTGGATTTCCCTGATGCCGAGCGATGTTGAGCACTTTTTCACATGTCTGTTGGCCATTTGGATGTCTTCTTTGGAAAAATGTCTGCTCATGTCTTCTGCCCATTTCTTGATTGGATTCTTTGTTCTTTGGGTGTTGAGTTTGATGAGTTCTTTATAGATTTTGGATACCAGTGCTTTATCTGATACGTCATTTGCAAATATCTTCTCCCATTCTGTCGGTTGCCTTTTGGTTTTGTTGACTGTTTCCTTTGCTTTGCAAAAGCTTTTTATCTTGATGAAGTCCCAATAGTTCATTTTTGCCCTTGCTTCCCTTGCCTTTGGTGATGTTTCTAGGAAGAAGTTGCTTCGGCTGAGGTCAAAGAGGTTGCTGCCTGTGTTCTCCTTTAGGATTTTGATGGACTCCTTTCTCACAAGATTTTTTATTTATTTGAGAGAGAAAGAGAGAGCACAAGTGGAGGGAGAGGGAGAGAGAAAGCAGACTCCCCACTGAGCGCGGGGCCGAACATGGGGCTCGATCCCAGGACCCTGAGATCATGACCTGAACCAAAGTTAGACACTTAACCTACTGAGCCACCCAGGTGCTCCAATCTTTCATTCTCTTAATGTGGTGTATCACATTAATTGATTTTTGTATATTGGATTATCTTTGCATCCCAGGGATAAATTCCATTTGGTCATGGTATATGATCCTTTTCATGTGCTGTTGAATTTGGTTTACTAGTATTTTGTGGAGAGTTTTGCATCAATATTCATTACGGAATTGACCTGTTGTTTTCTTTTTTATGGTGTCTTTGGCTTTGGCATGAGGGTAATGAGTTTGAATGTGTTCCCTTCTTTTCAGTTTTTTGGAAGAGTTTTAGGATTAGCAACCCTCTTCCACCCCCAGATTGGCAGTATTATTATTTGAATGTTCGGTAGACTTCACCAATGAAGCCATCTGGTCCTGGGCTTTTCTTTATTGAGAGTTTTTGTGTGTGTTTTTTTTTTTAAGATTTTATTTATTTATTTGAGAGAGAGAGCATGGGGGGAGGCAGAGGGAGAAGCAGACTCCCAGCTGAGCAGGGAGCCTGACATGGGGCTCAATCCCAGGACCCCAGGATCATGACCGGAGCCGAAGGCAGACGATTAACTGACTGAGCCACCCAGGCGTCCCATGTTGAGAGATTTTTTATTGTGAGTTAATGTCCTTACTAGGTTATAGTCTATTCAGACTTCCTGTTTCTTCATGATTCAGCCTTGGTAGGTTACATATTTCTAGGACTTTATCTATTTCTTCCAGGTTATCCACTTTCATGGTGTATAATTGTTCATATTAGCCTCTTGATGATCCTCTTCATTTCTGTAACATCAGTTATAGTGTCTCTTCATTTTTTATTTTGAGTTTCCTCTTTTTTTCTTACTCTAACTAAAAGTTTATCAATTTTTTTCAGTAAACCAACTGTGAGTTTCATTGATTTTTTTCCTGTTACTTTTCTATTCTATTTTGTTTATATCTGCTCTAATCTTTATTATTTCCTTCCTTATGCCAACTTTGGGTTTAGTTTGTTTCTTGAGGTGTAAGGTCATATATTTGTGATTTTTCTTCTTTTTTAATGTAGGAACTTCCCTCTTTGTACTGCTTTTTCTTCATCTCATAAGTACGTTTTGTTTGTCTCAAGATATTTTCTAATTCTATTTCCAATTTCTCTCTTTTTGACCAATTGCTTATTCAAAAGTGTATTGTTTAATTTCAACATATTTGTGAATTTTCCAGTTTTCATTCTGCTGTTGATTTCTAGCTTCATTCACTGTGGTCAGAAAAGATACTTGGTATGATTTCATTCTTCTTAATAAATTTCTTGAAAGACTTGTTTTGTGACCTAATATATGATCTGTTCTGGAGAATATTCCATGTGTGTTTGATAAGAATGTATCCTGCTACTACTGAGTGAAATGTTCTATATAGGTCTGTTAGGTCCATTTGATCTATGGTAGTATTCAAGTCACTGTTCATTTTCTGTCTGGTGGTTTTATCTATTATTGCAAGTAGGCCATTGAAGTGTCCAATTATTTTTGTCTGTGTCTCACTTTAGTTTTGTCCGTGTTTGCTTTATATATGTAAGTGCTCTGATGTTGGGTGTGTATATATTTATAATTGCTGTATCTTCCTGGTGAGTTGACCTTTTTATCATTATATAATGTCCTTCTGCGTCTCTTGTGACTGTTTTTTACTTAAAGCCTGTTTTGTCAGATATAAGTATAGCCACCCTAGCTGTCTTTAGGTTACCATTTACATGGAATATCTTTTTCCATCTCTTCACTTTTAGCCGCTATGTGTGTCCTTAAATCTAAAGTGGGTCTCTTGAGGACGGCATATTGTTGGATCTTGTTTTATCCATTCAGCCACTTTGGGAAGTTTAATCCACTACGTTTAAAGTTACTACTGATAGGAAAGGATTTACTGTTGCTATTTGTCGTTTTTATGTTCTTTTTTTTTTTAAGATTTTATTTATTTATTTGACAGAGAGAGACACAGCGAGAGAGGGAACACAAGCAGGGGGAGTGGGAGAGGGAGAAGCAGGCTTCCCGCTGAGCAGGGAGCCCGATGCGGGGCTCCATCCCAGGACCCTGGGATCATGACCCGAGCCGAAGGCAGACGCTTAACGACTGAGCCACCCAGGCACCCCTGTTTTTTTCTGTTCTTGTAGTTCTTTTGTCCTTTTTTCTTTTCTTCCTTTTTGTTTCTTTGATTTTTTTTTTGTATTGATATGCTTTGAATCCTTTCTATTTTTCTTTTTTATAATCTCTATAAGTATTTTCTTTGTGGATATCCTGGGGCTTTCATAAAATATCTTGTAACAATATGTTTTAAGCTGAGAACTTAATTTCAATCACATACAAAAACACTTCTTATTCCCCCATATATTGTTACTGATGCTGTAATTTAATCTATTCATAGTGTATCCATTAACGTATTTTTATGTGTAGTTATTTATAATCCTTTTGCCTTTTCACTTTTATACTAGAATTAAAAGTAATTTACCCTCCAGTGTTACAGTATTACAGTATTCTATGTTTGTCTATATATTTGCCTTTGCAAACAGGATTTTATACTTTTTTTATTCCCTTATGTTGCTGTTTATCATCCTTTCGTTTTAGGTTGAAAAACTTTCTTTAGGCAGGTCTAGTGGTGATGAACTCCCTCAGGTTTTGTTTGTCTGGGAAAAGTCTCTCTCCTTTGTTCATGAAGAACAGCTTTTCTGGGTATAATGTTCTTGAGTGGCAAGTTTTTTTCTTTCACCACTTGGAATATATCATCATGCTCCCTTCCAGCCTTCAGAATTTTGCTGAATAATCTGTTCATAGTCCTGTGGGTGTTCCCTAGTACGTGACAATTTGTCATCTCTTGATGCTTTCAAAATTCTCTTTTCCTTTGAAGTTTTTATTTATTTTTTTAGTAATCTCTACCCCCAACATGGGTCTTAAACTCACAACCCCAAGATCAAGAGTTGCACACTCTTCCAGCTGAGCCAGACAATCAACCCTCTTTGCCTTTGACTATTGACAAAGACATTCTAATGATGTCTCAGTGTGGATTTCTTTGTGTACATCTTTTTTGGAATACTTTGGCTTCCTGAGTCTGGACATCCGTTTCCTTACCCAGATTTGGGGAGTTTTCATCCATTACTAATTTGAGTAAGTTTTCTTGTTCTTTCTGTCTTCTACCTCTAACTCCCATAACGTGTATATTGGACCATTCCGTGGTATCTCATAAGAACCTTAAGCTTTCTTCACTCTTTTTTATTCTCTTTTCTTTTTGTTCCTTTGATTGGGTTATTTCAAAAGACCTGTCTTTGAGTTCACTGATTCTTTCTTCTCCTTGCTCTAGTCTGTTGAATGTTGAATCCATTTATTGAAATTTTCAGTTCGGTTATTGCATTCATCAGCTCCAAGATTTCTTTTTTTTTTTTTTCCTAAATTTTCTGTCTCATGGTTGGAATTCTCACTTTCCTCATGCATTGTTCTCCTGAGCTCATTGAGCATGTTTATGATGGTTATTTAAAATTCTGTCAGGTAATTCCTCTACCTACATTTCATTAGGGTAATTTTCTGGAGCTTTATTTTGTTTCTTTGTTTGGATTATGTTTCTCCACTTCTTCATTTTCTTCTCTTGATTCTTTGTGTTGGTATCTACATGTTAAAAAAAAATGCCACTTGTCCCGTTCATTATGGATTAGCCTCGTAGAAGAGAAGACCTTCACCAGTCAGAGCTTCTGTGAGCCTCTCAAACGTTCATGCTAGTCTAAACCACTGTCTTTATTAATGACTTCCAGGTGTTTAGAGTATGCCAAGTCCCATCAATGCTCTGAAACAAGCACCAATGCCTCATGTAGCTCCTGAAGAAATTAGAACATTGGATGTGTGGTCCAGTTTCTTTTCCTTTCCAGAGAGAATGTGGGAGCTGGCGTGTTTTGCCTGCCAGCTCTGCTCTAGAATGGGGAAAAGGGCTATGTCAAGTGTTTGCATGCTAGTTTGAATCACCTTCACCTTCTTTTTTCTCTGTGGCTCCCAGGTATCTAGAATATGCCAGGGCCCTCCAGGGCTCCAAGATAGAAGCCAGTCTCTCAAGTAATCCCCAGAAAAGTTGACACATTTGATGCACTCTTTCCCCCCATAGGAAGAAACTGGGAGCTGGGGTTTTTCTCCCACTTGCTGTAAGAGCTATGGTGCCTTCATGCTAGTTAAAATATGCCTTTGTTTTCTGTAGTCCTTGGGGGTCCAGTGTATGCCAGGTCCTGAAATAGTGAGATAGAAGCCAGTCCCTTGGGTAGCTTCCAAAGAAGTTAGAAAATTGGATGCATGGTCCAACTCTTTTCATCCTCAAGGAGATGGTGCGAGTTGGAGGTGGAGTTTTCCACCCATTCATTCTGCACTAGGCCAGGAGGAGGAGCTATGGTGAGTTTGTGTGCTAGTTCAAACTACCTTCTTTGTTCTTGGTGGCCCTCAGGTATCTTGAATCTGCTGGGTTCCAACAGCACTCTGAGACTGTTGAGACAGGTGCCAGTCCCTTAGGCAAACCCCAGAAAAGTTGGAATGTTTGACACACAGTCCACCTCTTTCCTTCTCCAGGGAGAAGCTGGGAGCTGAAGTTTTCCTCCCACTCACTCTGCACTGAGCAGAGAAAGGAGCTGTGGTGAGTGCCTGCATGCTAGTTCAAACCAGTGCTTTTGTTCTCTGTAGTCCCCAGGGGCCTAAGGTACGCCAGGTCTAATCAAGCCTCCAAGACGTCAGTTAGGCAGCCCTCAGAAAAGTTGAGACATTAGATATACACTCCAACTTCTTTTGTATTCAGGGAGAAGCTGATATTTCCTCCCAGTCGTATGGCACTATGCCAGGAATGGGGATCATGGTGAGAAGGTGTCTCCAGTTTTCCTACTAGTTTTGATATAGCTGGCTCCACCCTTGCCTAGAATGTAGGATTCTCTTAACGAGTTTCTAGATTTCTCACACAGGGAATTGATCCATGTATTGCTGTTGAGTTGATGTGTTTGTGGGAGTCAGGAGAATCTAGCACTTACTATTCCACCATCTTGCTAATGTTACTCAAAATATTACTAATTTTTGTAAGTTGATCTTTAACTTCGAAGTCCAACAAATTTACTGAAGTTAATTTTTTATTCTCTTTGTTTTTCTAGTTTGATCATTATATTATCTGCATACTGTTAGATTTATCTCTTCCCTTACAATCCTCATACTTGTTATTTCCTTGCTTATAATGGTAGCCAGGACTGTCTTAATTGGTAACATTGGTAATGGGCATCCATTTCTTTTTCCCCATCTTATAGGGAGCATATCTAAAATTCTTCACTTAACTACAGTTTTTGCTGTAGTTCTGATAACTTTTACCAAGTTTCAGCTATTTGCAGTGCTCCTTTGCTCGAGTTATCATAAATAGGTGCTGGCCACATTCTACAGTTTTTCTGTATCTGTCAAGATGATCATGGTAGTTGTGGTCTTATTTCAACAACAGTTATACCCTCGGATGTGTGGCCATTTTGGCCTGTGAGTTCATGTTCCCAAGAGGATATCAATCACTGTCTGGCAGTGTGTCTGGGGAAGGGCCAAGAGATAGATCCAGGTCTGTGTTCCTCCAGGTAGATTTAAGAAATGGGAGGAGATGAGCTCAAAATGACGAGCCCTGAGACCTAAGGATTCACCTCTGATAACTTTTATTTGCTATTGCTCTACCAGGTAATTCTTCTCATCAGGGTTTGATCTTTCAACATTTACAAAGCAGCAGCATCTACAGGAGTATGCCTTTCCTTTTTGTAATCCACCAACTCTAGGGGTTTTAATAGCTGAGAAGGTAGAGCAGATGCCTGAGAGCAGGTGGTCAGCCATATTCTTCTGTCCAGCAGGACTTTTTCTTTACCATTAGGTTATCCTACTTACTCAGCTGCTTGAGCAGTTGCCACCAATTTCTGTGGTAAACGCACAGGCCACAGGGGTCCCAAGGCATTTCAGGGAAAGGCTAAATCAGAGTTTAAAGACTTTACTACCAGGACAGCCTCTCCTTGCCTTCTGTTACCATCTCTCCAGGCAAGTAGCCTCCACCCTCAAATACACACAAGTTTGTACCAGTCTTCAATCTCCCTAGAATATTTCACAGTTTGCATCAGTTCCATATAAAACCAAATTCTCTATAATTTCTCCAGGGCCAATTGAGAAACGAAGCCAGAATTTTGTGCACATTCCAAGTTTAGACAGGAACTTTTGGGGTTTTTAAAAATATTTTTTTTCATTATTGTATTTTCAGTTTCTAAGAACTTTGTTTGTGTGTGTTTTCTTAGTGTTCCTTTATTTAGCATCTTCTGCCTGTTTAATTGTTAGCTCTCTGAGGTTATTCCTTACATGTTTTGACATTTTCTTCTGTTCCTTGCATTGATTGTTTCTTTCACAGGTACTTTTTTCTCTTTTGGGCTCTTCATGTTAAAAAACATTTCTCAAATGTCTGATAAACAATGGCTTACTGATCATTTTTAAGTGTGAGATACTAAAAAGATGATTGGAACTTCTGTGTAGTAGGGATTGAGTCTTGTTTACTTTATGATGATCTGGTTGGGTTAATATACTGAGGACAGCCCACTTTTGGTAACTTGGTCTTTTCTCTTACACATAATCTTCCTGTGAGAAGAGACCTTTACTTTCATTCCTAATTGAGGGAGTTAAGTTATTATCAGTGTTCTGGGGGCTAAATTGGGATGAAATCAACAGGGTTATTTCAGTATTGTGGCCTGCACAAATTTTCTGACAACAAATGGATGTCTTACACTTTAACTTAATTCTGACACTACCTGGAGTTAACATCAGATTCCACAAGTTAAAGGGCAAGGTGCCCACCAGTTCAGATACTGGTTGCAACCAGGATCCCCAGGCTACACGTATATCTGTCTGGCTGACTAAATTTAGAGTTTCACACACCCCCTCAGGTTTGATAATTCATAGAATAACTCACAAAACTAAAAAACAAAAAGAACAACTCATAAAACTCATGAAAAGCACTGTACTTATGATTGCCATTTTATATAAAGGATACAATGAAATGTTAGCTGAAGACATACACAGGGCAAGGTCTAGGAGGTACCAAGCACAGGAAATTCTACACCCATGAAATCAAGGTGTGTCACCCTCCAAGTACATCATATAGTTACCAACCAGGAAGCTTACCCCAGTCCTTGCCCTGAGTTTTTTTAATTGGGGTTTGATTATGTAGTCAATGAGTGACCAGACCCTCCCTTGAAGCTAAGTGCCCACTGTGAATCATCTCATTAGGAAAACTCAGGTATGATCAAAAGGAGCTTGTGAATAACAAAAGACTCTCCAGTCAGGAAATTCCAGTGGTTTGTGAAACTCTGTGCCAGGAACCAGGAACAAAGACCAAATATATTCTTTATTTTATCACAAGTATATATATTTTTTGTTAATCTTTTGTTCTCAGTTCAGTACCCATAACCACAGCTATGCCTGATGTTCCTGAATCCAGATTCCCTCTGGTTCCATTTTTCTGTATTTCTAGTTTTCTGTGAGAATAGGGAAGTATAATCCCGTATGGGATAGGGGAAAGGATCCTAGGGGTCTCACTACTAATACAAACTTGAATTCATTCTTTAGCTTTCAGTATTCTCTGTATCCCACTATTAGAAATGCCTGATGCCTTCAATTCTTCTGCATTTTCAGGGATCTGCACTATCAGTGCTGTTGAATTCATCCACTACAGGCTCAGTTTGGCTTCTCTGGTCTGCACACTCATTTATTGGCTTTTTAGCTTTCAGATTTTACTGCTACTGTCTCTTCTCCACTATTCATTGTCCCAGTGAGGTTTTTCTTTCCTCTTGTTAGGCTTCTACTGTAATTTTCCTATGGATTAATGAACAAGCAATGGAAAACTCACAGGTTTTTCTGTCATTTTTAACAGAAATTGTTCCCCTTTTTAATTAAAAGTACAGTTCACACTCTTTACAGATTCCATATGTATGAATTCACCTACTTGCTAAAATTTGTAAACTCAGAATCAATACTTGCAGTGCTTTCATGGCATGCATGAAATGACAAAACATGCAGAATGATAAAAAAATGTGGACATGGAGCACCTCTCTTCTCAGAGTATATTTCATTCTTACTCTCTTCTTTCTCTTATTCAAGCTGCCTCCTTTCTTAGTCATTGCCATGAGAGAGATTCCATTGCTCTCTCTCCCAAAGTCAGCATCAGAGAATTCCAAGGCAAACTATTTTCAGTGAACCCCCAGTATATCAGGCTCTATCCATAGAATTACCTGAAACCATTCTTGCCAGTTTCATTCAGCACCTTAGACTAGGGTATCCCCCAATGTGGATTTGCCAACAGTACACCCTTTGCACAGTCTTACACTGCACGCCCCCATTTATACATTTCAATACATTTATTCCTCAGTAGTCTTTTTACGTAGGTCAATTACCCACAAATTATAAGACATACAATATGATGCTGTGTGTGAGGGTATATGCTTATAAACATGTATATATGGTTAGAATCACTATAAAATATGGAGGGTACCCCTGAATAGGGTGTATTTATGGAAGTTTCAGGTGATTCTGGTTCATATCAGAATTTCAGGATAGAGAGGTCATTTATTTCCCTAATCACCCTCTTGAATTTCCTCTCTTGGCTCTCCTCAATGTCCATGCTTTTGTTATCAGTTTTGAAAATTGCTTAGCCATATTTGAGAACTGTTTAAGCATTTACTTTCCCAGATATTATTTTCACCTTAATCTTTTTTTCTTTTTTAGAAGTTTTAATCTCTCCCAAGATAGGAAAAATGAACACATGCATTTTTATTTTCTTTCAGATCTGGAATCTATGTGTGAGACCAAGATATTATCCCTAAAGAAGAGACATTTTAGTCAAGTAATATTTACCCATGAAGACATGCCCACTTTTATTCAGCCCACATTTCTTACCCCACATCAAAAAACTGTTAATGAAGAGAAACCCTGTGAATGTAAGATATGTGGAAAGGCCTTTAATCAGAACTCACAATTTATTCAACATCAGAGAACTCATTCTGCTGAAAAAAGCTATGAATGTAAGGAGTGTGGGAAGTCCTTTAGCCGTGGCTCACTTGTTACTCGACATCAGAGGATTCACACTGGTGAAAAACCCTATGAATGTAAGGAATGTGGCAAGGCTTTTAGTTGTAGTTCATATTTTTCTCAACATCAGAGGATTCACACTGGTGAGAAACCCTATGAATGTAAGGAATGTGGAAAAGCCTTTAATTATTGCTCAAACCTCAATGATCATCAGAGAATTCACACTGGTGAGAAACCCTATGAATGTAAAGTATGTGGAAAAGCCTTTACTAAGAGTTCTCAACTTTTTCCACATCTGAGAATTCATACTGGTGAGAAACCTTATGAATGTAAGGAATGTGGGAAAGCCTTTACTCAACACTCAAGGCTTATTCAACATCAAAGAATGCATACTGGTGAGAAACCTTATGAATGTAAGGAATGTGGGAAGGCCTTTAGTAGTGCCTCAACACTTACTAACCATCACAGAATTCATGCAGGCAAGAAACTCTATGAATGTAAGGAATGTGGAAAGTCCTTTATTCAGAGCTCAGAACTTATTCAACATCAGAGAATCCATACAGATGAAAAACCTTATGAATGTAATGAATGTGGGAGGGCTTTTAATAAAGGCTCAAACCTAACTAGACATCAAAGAATTCACACTGGTGAGAAACCCTATGACTGTAAGGAATGTGGAAAGGCCTTTGGTAGTCGCTCTGACCTTATTCGTCATGAAGGAATTCATACTGGGTGAAAGATAAGCCCTGTTGATAATCTTTATAATAATATCTTAAAAACAGGTAATGGGAAAAAAAATAAAGCAGTGTAGTAGTTTTTTAGGCTACTGTAACAAAGTACCAAAGTACCAAAATTGAGTGACTTAAAACAACAGAAATGTATTCTCTCACAGTTTTGGAGCTTTGAAATCCAAAATTAAAGTTGTTGGTAACGTTGATTCCTTCTGAGGACTCTGAGGAAGAATCTGTTCCATGTCTTTCTCCTGGTTTCTGGTAACAGCAATCTTTGACATTCCTTGTCTTGTAAATGCATCACTCCATGCTCTGCCTCCCTCTTTACATTGCATTCTCCCTGTGTATATGTGTCTCTGTCTTGTATAAGAGGAGACTCTTATACAGGACATCAGTCATACTGGATTAAGGCTCACCCTGATGACCTTATCTTGATTACATCTGCAAAGACCTTATTTCCATGTAGGATCACAATTGCAGGTGCCAGAGGTTAGGGCTTCAACATAGTTTAACCCATAACACTGTTAACATTGTTTTTCTAACATTTTTGTACTTTTCTTTTATACATAATTTGTTGAATGTATTTCAAAATGTAAATTCAAGGTTTAAGTTAAACCTCCCTTCCCTTCAAAAAAGATTCTGTCCCAAACTACTTCTTAAATAATTCTTTCCTCCCCATTGTTTTATGCTACTTCTTGGTTATATGTTTGAGTTTGAGTTTGTTAGCTTAGTTTAGCGCCATCTTTTCTATTGCTCTAACCCATAGATCTGTTTCTACCAATACTATACTGTAAGTTACATTACATAGGCTATCTTCTAATTCCTGGCAGAATTATAACTTTGTTTTTGAAGGCAGCTCTATTCCTTTTCCTTTTGTAACGCTAAAGTTTTCATGTTATTAAAAAAAAGCAAAAACCAGGGCGCCTGGGTGGCTCAGTTGGTTAAGCGACTGCCTTCAGCTCAGGTCATGATCCCAGGGTCCTGGGATCGAGTCCCGCATCGGGCTCCCTGCTCTGCGGGGAGCCTGCTTCTTCCTCTCCCACTCCCCCCGCTTGTGTTCCCTCTCTCGCTGTGTCTCTCTCTGTCAAATAAATAAATAAAATAAAATCTTTAAAAAAAAAATAAAAATAAAAGCAAAAACCAAACAAACTCTCCCCACACACACAGTGAAAAAAATAGGTTATTTGTAAGCCTACCAAAAAAAATTACTATTTTCAAATTATACAACATATCCTTCCAGGCTTTATTTAGTGTAATCATGATGTGCATGTTGTACCATAACCTGCTTCTATCATGCTACTATTTCAGTAAGTATAGATGTTTATCATTCTTTTTAATGGTATCATAATTTTTCTGTGGTAGATTATCATTTTGCTAAATATTACTGACATACTTTATGGTGCTCACTGAAATTTTAGTTATAAAAGTTGCCTTCTAAATACAAAGTTAGTGCTTTGTTTTTCTTTAAAAACATTACATTTCAATGTCAAAATACTGATCAGTATTTTCTCCTTGAAAAATATTGCCAATAGTTTGTCCCATTATTGTAATCACTGTTATCAATTTGCTCTTTATCCTTCCAGACCTTTTTTTAAAAAACTATTTTTGCTTACAAATGTGTTCACACAAACCAAATACATAAATACTTGCAATACTTGTAGAAAAGTTAGTGCTGCTTTATAATTTTGTGTATGAATGTACATAACACATACACACTAATGTGTTGGATTGCTGTGAGGATTAAATGAGTTAAGATGTGTAAAATGAGAGTAACCTGGGTGGCTCAGTCAGTTGGGTCTCTGCCTTTGGCTCAGGTCATGATCCCGGAGTCCTGGGATCAAGCCCTGCATCAGGCTCTCTGCTCAGTGGGAAGCCTGCTTTTCTCTCCCTCCCTCTCTCTCTCTCTCAAGTAAATAAATAAAATCTTTAACAACAACAACAAAAAATGTAAAATGAGGGGTACCAGGGTGGCTCAGTTGGTTAAGAGTCTCTTGATTTCGGCTCAGGTCATGATCTCAGGGTGGTGAGATCAAGCTCCATGCTCGGTGAGAAGCATGCTTGGAATTCTCTCCCTACTTCCATGCTTGAGCTTTCTCTCTCAAAAGAGAAAAAAAGAAAATGGTTGGGATTGTTATTTTTGGGGGGGGGATTGTTATTAACATATAGTAACTATCTAGGAGATGTTATTTAATACTAGTATCAGTACCTCCACCATTATTATTATTTATAGAAAGGACTTTAACCATGTTATACACCTTAATTGACATAAAGAATTCATAATGAGAACAGCCAATGGATGTAAATGTTCGTAGAAAAGCTTCTCACCAACATTTATTCCTTATTCAGCATAAAGTTTAAAAAGGAAAAAAAATCCTAGGATGTAAAAGTCGAGAAAGAAAAAGAATGGTTGAATGAGTCTACATTTACATCTATATTTCATGCTGTGCAATAATTTTATGCCTGTCCAAAAATCTATTTGCATATTGAGAATAACAAAATTCATTTGTCAAAACAGTAGAGAAAAATATGAAATATTTACTCAATCACTTTCCACCCAAAGTAGACCATATGTAGGTCGCATTCTTTTTCAAAATGGGGAAAAAAACTAAAATGTGATAGCCAACAATATCTGAGTATTAATAATACCCTTCCAAATAACATGAATCAGAAGGAAATCAATCCCTGAATTATATTTAAATGAGTGAAAATGAACACATTATGTAGAAAAACCTGAGAGGAACTAACTCTGTATTCAAATAAAGTATAGCCCAATAGGCATGCTGTTTTTTTTTTTCTTTTTTCAAGTTTTAATTTAAATTATGTTTAACATAACAGTGTAATATTAATTTCAGGTGTAGAATTTAGTGATTCATCACTTACATAAAATACCCAGTGCTCATCACATCAAGTGTTCTCAATACGCATCACCCATTTAATCCATCCCCTGCCCACTTCACCTTCAGTAACCCTCAGTTTGTTCTCTATTAGTTAAGAGTATTTTCGAGTTTCTAGGGATGCTGATAGGTCAAACACCAAGAGATTATTAATAAATGAACTAAATGTACAAGACAAAAAGCAAGAAGAGTAACAGCAAACTATATTCAAATATATTAAAGGTAGTAAAAATAAACAGCAAAAATAATTCAAGGAAAATAAAATTATTTATTTGACAGCAAAGAAATATATAGATAGAAACATTGGTAATTCTGAGGGGGAAAAATAGAAGACATGAATACATGAAATATGGACATGATTAGGAGATTATCATATTTACTAATAATTGGAAATCTAGACAAAGTATACAATATTTGTAGAAAAATGTAATTTGTCAGAAGTAGGAGGTGTAAACCCTTCATAGAGTAAAATGATAAATGCAGGGGGGAAAAGGTTTGAATATAGTCAAATAGCTGCACTTAGATCACCAAGCCAGATCATTTTATGGGCAAAATTTATCAAATATTCAAGGAACTTCCAAATCAAATGAGAAAACAAGCTCACCATCTGTTTTTATGACTCTTTCATATTCCTGATGTCAAAATAACTAGATCACAAAAACATAATTTAGTATCATAGTACTGAAAGTACAAATTCATTCTAGCAGTCTATTAAAACATGCACAATCTGAACCCATTACCTGAAGTCAGAAATCAAATACTTTATTTTTTGTTTTTTAAAGATTTTACTTACTTATTAAGTGTGGGTGCACACAAGCAGGGTTGGGAGGGCAGGGGGAGCAGCAGACCCTCTGCTGAGCAAGGACCCTGAGATCATGAGCTGAGCTGAAGGCAGGCGCTTAACTGACAGCCACCCAAGGCGCCCCAGAAATCAAATACTTTAGATAAAACCTTATTATCACATTGTAAATCAGGGGACAGCAAACGAATCTAGACCACTACCTGTTTTTGTATGGCCTAGAAGCTAAGCATGATTTTTACATTTAAATTGGTTGAAATTTTAAAAAATAACATGAAATTATATGATACTCAAACTTCAGTGTTCATAAAGTCATTAAAACAGAACCACATATATTCACATATTGTCTGGCTGCTTTCACACTATAACATAATTTGAGTACCTGTGATAGACCAAGTGGTTTGCAAAGCCTATAATATTTACTACCTGACCTGTTACAGAAAAAGTTTGTCAATTCTTGCTTTAGATAGTCACTTGCTAAAAAACAGAAGTCCTATTGATTTGGTTAACGTAGTATTCTATGCTCTCAGAAGCTCAGAAAACAAGTAGATTTTGGATAGCGAGGGATTCTTGAAATGCAATGAAAAATAATTCTGTGGCAATTCTGGAATTTGTATATCTAAACTCCATAACAATTGATAATTTGAGCAAGTCCCAGCATCTTTTGTAAGGTATTTTTATTAAAAACATAATGTTATGGGGCACCTGGGTGGCTCAGTCAGTTGGGCGACTGCCTTCGGCTCGGGTCATGATCCCGGGGTCCTGGGATCGAGCCCCGCATCGGGCTCCCTGCTCTGCAGGGAGCCTGCTTCTCCCTCTCCCACTCCCCCTGCTTGTGTTCCCTCTCTCGCTGTGTCTCTCTCTGTCAAATAAATAAATAAAATCTTTAAAAAAAAAAACAAACATAATGTTACATGCTCTACTAAAATCAATGTGGTTAATATAACGAGTGACTTTATGAGTTACCTCCTCCAACTACCATATCTGCATCTTAACTATTATAACCTTCTAATCCCACAATTCACAATGCACAGCAGCGTATCAAAACTGCAGTTAAAAAAAAGACAAAACTCCCATTTAACTGGCTTATATGAGCATAATCCAAACTAATTTGTACATGAAATCCTGTTTGCTCCTAATTGCTCTTAACATCTTTGGGAAGTGTATATGCTTGAGGAATGTTTGGGGTTTCTATTTTGTTTTTTAACAAAAGTCATGAATCAAAAAATGAAATTAAGGGAGATATTACAGGTAAACTAGGAATTTGGGGATGGAGTATTTCCCATCTCCCTATATCAGGCACTACAAGATGCTAGACAGTACTTGGAAGCCATTGAAAATACTAAGATAACTGATTTTTAAAAATACTAAGATAGGGGCGCCTGGGTGGCTCAGATGGTTAAGCGTCTGCCTTTGGCTCAGGTCATGATCCCAGGGTCCTGGGATCGAGCCCCACATCAGGCTCCCTGCTCCACAGGAAGCCTGCCTCTCCCTCTTCCACTCCCCCTGCTTGTGTTACCTCTCTGGCTGTGTCTCTCTGTCAAATAAATAAAATCTTTTAAAAGAAAAAAAATGTAATTTGTGATATCAGTAACAAATATGCCAACCTATAAAGGAGTAGAACTTTCATCTGCAATTGAAGTTGGTATCAATTTAAAATAGATTGTTATAACTTTAGGATATTATATGTAATCCCCATGGTAATTACAAAGAAAACTATAGAATACACAAAAGGAAATGAGAAGGGAATCAAAACATGTCCTTGCAAAAAAATTACCAGAGCAGAAACACATTAGCAGGAAGTTCTGTGTGAACAAGTACAGGGGTAGAAAAACCTAAACTCTAATGGACAAATTGCAAGAGGCTCAGTTCACCTGAGAATTAAAGATTCCAAGGGGTCCCAGTCATAGGGGACGCTCTTAGGAGCTTTACCACCAGGAGGCCAACCAAGTTCTCATAGTAAAGATTGGAGAAAAATCCCCATTGTGCTTTTGGCAGAGGAGGGGAAGTCACTATTTTGAAATACACAGTCATAACAAGGCATGCCCCAATAACCTACTGGGGTTTTATTAGCATCTAACTGACCTGTGGAAGAGAAATGCCCAACTCCAGCCCACTGTAACCATCCTGTCCTACACTGGGGAAGGGGAACTGAAAACTAGTGGAAGTTCACAATCCAGTAGAACAGTTTCACTGAAAGACCAAAATTACAAATTTTATATGGAAAAGCAAAATATCCAGAATAGCCAACACAATAGTGAAGGAGAAGAACAAAAGTGTAGGATTGGCAATACCCAACCTCAAGACTTATGATAAAACTACAGTAACAGATAATGTATTTGTGAAAGAATAAACAAATAGGTCAATGGGGCAGATTAGAGAGCCAAGAAATAGACCCACTCAAATATACTAATCTTTTTTTTTTTTTAAAGATCTCATTTATTTGACACAGAGAGAGAGGTCACAAGTAGGTAGAGGAGCAGGCAGAAGGAGAGGGAGAAGCAGGCTTCCCGCTGAGCAGGGAGCCCGACGCAGGGCTCGATCCCAGGACGCTGGGATCATGACCTGAGCCAAAGGCAGATGCTTAACTGACTGAGCCACCCAGGTGCCCCAAATATACTAATCTTTGACAAAGCAGCAAAGGCAATACAATGGGGAAAAGGTAGTCTTTTCAACAAATGGTGCTGGAACAGCCAGACATCTGCATGCCAAAAAAAAAAAACCTAGACACAGACCTTCACAGCTTTCACAAAAATTAACTCAAAATGGATCATAGTTCTAATTGTAAAATGCAAAACTATAGAACTCATAGGACATAACATAAGAGAAAATACAGATGACTTTAGGTTTGGTGATGACTTTTTAGATACAACACCAAAAGCATGATCCACAAAAGAAATGATTGATTAGCTATATACTTCATTAAAAGTTTAAAAACTTCTACTCTGCAAAAGACACTGTTAAGAGAATGAGAAGACAAGCCATACACTAGAAGAAAATATTTGTGAAAGACATATCTGATAAAGGATTAATATCCAAAATATACAAAGAATTCTTAACATTCAACGATAAGGAAACAACCCAATTTATTTATTAATTTTTTTAAAAGATTTTATTTATTTATTTGACAGAGACACAGCGAGAGAGGGAACACAAGCAGTGGGGGGTGGGAGAGGGAGAAGCAGGCTTCCAGCTGAGAGGGAGCCCGATGTGGGGGTCTCAATCCCAGGACCCTGGGATCATGATCTGAGCTAAAGGCAGACGCTTAACAACTGAGCCACCCAGGCGCCCCAGAAACAACCCAATTTAAAAACTGGGCAAAAATCTGAACATCTCACCAAAGAAGATAGACAGATGGCAAATAAACACACAAAAAGATGCTCAATATCAAGTCATAAAAGAATTGTAAATTACAACGAGATACCAGTACACACTTGTAAGAATGGCTAAAATCCAAAACACTGGTAACACCAAATGCTGGATAGGATGTGGGATAAGAACCCTCATTCATTGCTGATGGGAATACAGAATGGTTACAGCCACTTTGGAAGACAGTTTGGCAGTTTCTTGCAAACTAACATACTCCTAGTATACAATCCAGTAATCGTGCTCCTTGCTGTTTACAAGCTAGTTGAAACTTGTTGATCACACAGAAACTTGTACACAAGGTAACATCAGCAAGATGATGGAATAGGAAGACACAGATTTTACAAATCAACAAAATAACTGAGAAATCCAGAAACCAGTCAAGAGGTTCTTACACCCCAGGCAAGCACAAGGCCAAGGGCATAGAAGCCTGGTAGGAAGTTTGTGATACTCCCTGTTCCCTCTCATCTGAGCGTCCCCACCTGCCCCCAAACCAAGGCGCATTTGATTGGAAATCCCCAACTACCATCTTCTCTCTGGGGATGGAAAGGAGTAGAATGTTAGTCTCTAAGTGACTTTTAGAGGGGCTACCAAAGGGGACCGGTGTCTGTCTTGCTTATATCCAGGTACTGACAGAATGTAGCAACAGGTTGAGGGGATTTCTGAGAATAAAGACATGAAGTGTGTGCTAGAGTCTACCGTACCACTAATAAATACTAGGAGGAGCCCCAGACCATGATTTACTAACAGCCCCACAGATATGCTGCAATATCGGAGACAGACACAAGGGGGAGCTCTTGAGTAGAAACCAGTAAACCTTTTCAAATAGATTACACAACACAAGCCCTGGAAGGATGCATGCCCAGAGAAGGCTTGAGAGAGGTCTCCACAATCTCTAGCCAGACTATGTGGAAAAAGTCTTGCCTGTAGTAAAGGAGACCACAAAGTCTGAGACAGTTGACTGATTCTTCAGATGCTGAATCTCCACAACAAAAATAAAACATAAAAGAAGCAATCAACCATGACACATTTAGGAACCAATTAAATCTTTAAAAATCCGAACCTAGGGGCGCCTGGGTGGCTCAGTCGTTGAGCGTCTGCCTTCGGCTCAGGTCATGATCCTGGGGTCCTGGGATCGAGCCCCGCATCAGGCTCCCTGCTCGGCGGGAAGCCTGCTTCTCCCTCTCCCACTCCCCCTGCTTGTGTTCCCTCTCTCGCTGTGTCTCTCTCTGTCAAATAAATAAAACGTTTAAAAAATAAATAAATAAAATAATAAATAAAAAGCCGAACCTAGGGGCGCCTGGGTGGCTCAGTCATTAAGCGTCTACCTTGGGCTCAGGTCATGATCCCAGGGTCCTGGGATCGAGCCCCACATCAGGCTCCCTGCTCTGCGGGAAACCTGCTTCTCCCTCTCCTACTCCCCCTGCTTGTGTTCTGTCTCTCACTATGTCTCTCCCTGTCAAATAAGTAAAATCTTTTAAAAAATAAAATAAAATAAAAAGTCGAACCTAAATAGAGATATGAATTGCCAAAGAATTCAAAATTACCATCGTAAGGATGCTCAATGAATTAAAAGAACTCAAATGTCCACTGATAGATGAATGGATAAGGAAAATGTGATATCTACATACAATGGAATTTTATGCAGCCTTAAGAAAGAAGGAAATCCTGTCACATGCTACAATATGGATGAACCCAAAAGACATGCTAAGTGAAATAAGCCAGTTGCAAAAGAACAAATATGATATTCCATTCATATGAACTATCCAAGCTATTCAAAATCATAGAAACAAAGTATATATACCTAGTCAAATATATATGTACATGTATTTTTTGACAGTGGTATCTCAGTGTATTTTGTGGCTCAAGGTTTCAGGCCCAGCAACCATGTTGTTGGAGGATATGAACTGATAATTTAGTGAAGTATATGTAACAATTAGTGGTATTTGTATGTAACAAATAGTTAGGGTTGGAGATGCAGGACAGATAGTCGGGGTGAAAAGTTGGAGGTGGGATAGCGGGAGAAAGCACTGGGGAGTGAGTGGTCCTCTCCTCTGGGAATCAAGGAGTTGACTACTATGAGGTGGGTGCCTCTGGGGAAAGCAATAATCTCCATTAATTTTTAGAATGACAAATAGTAGTGACTTCCACCAGATTTCCCTTTACACATGGGACTCTAGAGGTATAAATTGTGGCAGGGAGCAAAGGGTATATGAAAATAATGAACTAAACATACAGTGAGCTCAGGATACATAACTGGATTCCTAATATCAAGGAAGAAAAGTGGGGCACCTGGGTGGTTCAGTTGTTAAGCATCTGCCTTCGGCTCAGGTCATGATCCTGGGGTCCCAGGATGGAGCCCGTATCGGGTTCCCTGCTCAGTGGGAAGCCTGCTTCTCCCTCTCTCACTCCCCCTGCTTGTGTTCCCTCTCTTGCTGTCTCTCTCTGTCAAATAAATAAATAAAATCTTAAAAAAAAAAAAAAAAGCAATAGATGTCCTTAGGACATTGCCTTAAGAGAGGCAGTTCATAGGTGTCACCAGAGTGAAGGTTTTGGTGTCCTGGGCAAAGCTGTCTGCAGTGAAGGGGCAAAATCATCTTGGTCTTGGGCTGCGGTGATGTCATCTTCCGCAGAAAGCTCCTGGACCAAAGTGATATCATTTGGCATGTGGGACTGAGGTGACATTTCTAAGTGGGTACCCACTTGAGTTGATATGAATCTTAGCATTTGCCATGTTTTATTGAAAGTGTGGCTTTTTTGGAGGGTTGGGGCCTCTGAACTGTAAACCAGTGAAATCACCCAGACCAATAGGAATAAGACAACAGAATGTTGTGCAGCAGCACTTGACAGGTTTTTTGTTTTATGGTGGAAATCTAGCTCAAATGGGTCCCATGTCAAATTAGCAGCTACCCATGAAACAATCTATGATTAAAGGATCTCAGGAGGGTTTGTGCCCTCAATCTGTCCTCCAGTGCTTATGGCAGCATAAAAAATGTATAAAGACAGGGAGAGGGGTGCCTGGGTGGTTTAGTCAGTTAAGCGCCTGCCTTTGGCTTGGGTCATGATTCCAGGGCCCTGGGATTGAGCCCCATATTAGGCTCCATGCTCATCAGGGAGTCTGCTTCTCTTTCTCCCTGTGCCCCTTCCCCCCTTGTGCTCTTTCCCTCTCTCAAATAAATAAATCTTTAGAAAACAGGGAGAGGCATTATTAAAGGACATCATATATAATGAGTCTTTATATACATGGAGATAAGACACATTTCCCTTTTATTTTTTACTTTTTAATTTTTTTGAGTGGTGGGAGGGGCAGAGGGAGAGAGAGAATCTTAAGCAGGCTCCATGCCTAGTGTGGAGCCCAACGCAGGGCTCGATCTCAGAACTCTAAGATCATGACCTGAGTCAAAATCAAGACTGACTGAGTCACCCAGATGCCCCACATTTCCCTTTTATTTTATTTTATTTTTTTAAAAGGACTTTATTTTTTTTTTTAAGATTTTATTTATTTATTTGACAGAGGGAGACACAGCGAGAGAGGGAACACAAGCAGGGGGAGTGGGAGAGGGAGAAGCAGGCTTCTCGCAGAGCAGGGAGCCCGATGCGGGGCTCTATCCCAGGACCCTGGGACCATGACCTGAGCCGAAGGCAGACGCTTAATGACTGAGCCACCCAGGTGCCCCCACATTTCCCTTTTAAATATAAGAAACAGTGATGAGAGAAAGTTTTTTAGAGTTGGTATGAGGTATAAATTAGCCAAGGAACCTTTAATTAAGAGATTAAGTCCCAGGGCAAGAAAGAGGGCCATTTAGGCATCTATTTGTCAGACTGGTATTTGAAAAGGACTTGAGGACACCATCATGTCTCAGTTAAACTGACTATCTGAGACCTATTTGGGACATGAAAGTTCTGTTGAATGCCTTCCAAGAGCCCAGTATTGTGCATTCTGAGAAGTGAATTATGTGCCTTGGTTACTATCAGTAATGCCTAGAACTCTGAAAGAAATAAGGTGTGTCCTGGCAAGGCCTTATATTGTGGTCTTAGTATATGTAGAGCCATGTGTAATACTGATTTATATCTTGGGTGTCTGTGAGGCAACAGACTTTTTTACCCTGAAGGGAATACTTTTTAAGCAATGGACCAGTAGTCTGTAAAGAATGTAAAGATGGAGCCATTTGTTGGCTGGGACGTCCAATGCTAAGGTGACTGCCTGAAGTTTGCCCAAATGCATTGTCCCTTGGGTCCTATCATTTATGAAGAAAATCCCGGCTAAGGGATGGGAAACAGCAATGTTACACCGAGTTCTATCACATAAGATGGTTAGCAGTGTTATCTGTATAGTCTACAAACTCTCATTACTATTCAGTTGATCCCAAAGGCTCCTGGGTAGTGAGGGCATCAGAGGGAGGGGAGACCTCCTCCAGCACCATGGCATCTGGCAAAGGACTGAGGACAGAGGAGTCCAGCTCTCCTGCAGGAGGCATATGTTAGCCCAGATTTGGCTCCATCCTGTCTTAAGGAGGTCTCAGTAGCTGTGTCAAGCTTGTGAGGCACTGTTTCCATGGCCCAAAGCATAATGAGAAGCTGGGTATGGAGGGTCACAGCCTCAGGGTCTGTGAAAGCCTTTCTTTCTGGGAGAGCCCAATATATAGCCAGCCCCTGGTTGTCTTAATGATGCATAGCATGAGGCCAAGATGAGCAGTTTCTTGCATCAGAAACTCATCATTGGAGAGCTTATGGCCATCTTAAGTGGTCCACAGACTCCAGGAGGCATGAGAAGAAGTTACCAAAGCCTCTCTGGTGAAGAAATTTCTGAGGGCACTAACAAGAGTGACTGTTGATTTTAACTTGGAGACTTTAAGCCATTTGTTGAAGAGAGCCCCATTTAAGGAGGGCTAATTTATCCATGGCAACATCAATTAGATAAAGTAAAATTTACAAATGAGGACTACAGAACCCCAAAAGGACTAAAACATGTTGGACTTGTATGTCTATAATGAGTGTGTCAAATGAATCTCCTTGCAGGAGAATGCCATTAATGTAGTACCATACTCATACTCCTAGAGAAAAGCAGATACAGTTAAGATTTTATTTGCAAAGTTTGTGATGACAAAGCTGTTGCGGTACCACCTGGGTAGCCTGGAAAAGATTTATAATGTTCCTGTGGAGGCAAAGACAAACTGCAAGTGAGAGGCTATGGAAATAGGCATTAAACAGGATATGTCAGCCAAATCTGTACGAGCCAAATATTTATCAGTTGTTGATTGAATAGAATCAGTAGTTTTAATAATACTGGATATTGGGTATGGGGCCTCTAATGGATGGGACCACAGCATTAAGGTTGTAGTAAATTCACCGTGAGGCATCATTCATTCACTTGATGTACTTATGTTTTATTTATATATTTATTTATGTATTTATTTTCTTCCAGGTTTAAGGCAGGCAAAATTAGGCTGTCAAATGGAGAAGTAGCAGGGATAATCACCCCTCTATAAATTAGTTTATATAATACATTTTAATCCATGGAAGTTCCCGTTTTAATTTATATTGGGTCATATTACTATTTTAACTAGGAGTCTGTGGCATCCCATAGTATCAGGCCAATTTCCCCACCCCCAACACCACTGGCTTGGTTTTTTTTTTAAGATTTTATTTATTTATTTGACAGAGAGAGAGAGCGCGCACAAGCAGGGGGAGCGAAAGAGGGAGAGGCAGGCTCCCCGCTGAGCAGGGAGCCTGACGTGGGGCTCAATCCCAGGACCCCAGGATGATGACCTGAGCCGAAGGCAGACGCTTAATGACTGAGCCATCCAGGTGCCCCTCCACTGGCTTGTTTTTAATTTAATTAGCTTCAAACTAAGTTGTTTTTTTTTTTTTTTAAGATTTTATTTTATTTATTTGACAGAGAGAGACACAGTGAGAGAGGGAACACAAGCAGGGGGAGTGGGAGAGGGAGAAGCAGGCTTCCCGAGGTGCAGGGAACCTGATGCGGGGCTAGATCCCAGGACTCTGGGATCATGACTTGAGCCGAAGGCAGACGCTTAACGCCTGAGCCACCCAGGCACCCCCCAAACTAAGTTTTTAAAGTGGAATCAACCAGAAGGTGAGAATGTAAGGGAAATGATTTTCCAACACTTCTCATGTACACTAAAATTTTAGGTTTCTTTTTTGGACTACAACAGGCTCTTCGCTGTTTACAAGGTGCGTTGGGAAAATGTCAGGTCTCCTGGTTTCTCCTTTACTCTCACACTACTACCACACTCATGAAACTTCTGACACCCAATGTGTGGGAGTTTTCCCCACTCCAAGCAATTCTGTGACACCAGCTGGGGGCCTACAATTTAACTCAATTCTGACACTATCTACCTGGAGATAGCACCAGGTCTCATAAGGGCTCAGTCTCACATGACTGTCCCCCGCCGCCAGGCCCACAGATACTTCAGATAGCAGTCACAAATCTAGATGACTTGTGGTTCTGACCCATCAGCTATAATGTGGAAGTTCCCAAGATGCCCTCTTAAGATTTGATTAATTTGCTAGAGTGGCTTATAGAACTCAGGAAAAAGTTTACTTGCTGTTTACCAGTTTATTATAAAAAGATATGATAAAGGATATAGATGAACATCAAGATAGAAAGATAGGACTAGGTCTGAGATGATCCCGAGTGCAGGAGCTTCTCTGTCCTGTGGAGTTGGGGTGTGTCACCCTCCTAGTATGTGAATGTCATCAACCTGGAAACTCTCCAAACCCTGTCCTTTGTGATTTTTATGGAGGCTTCCTTAATAGGAATGATCAATTAACAACTCCATATCCAGCCCTTGTACCCTCTCTAGAGAGCTGGACTTCAGAGAGGCCCATATGGCAAGGAACTGGGTTACTGTCTGGCCCACAGCCAGCAAGTGACTGAGGCCCTTAGTCTAACCATGTGATCTTGCAAGCAGATCCTTCCCTAGTTGAGGATCAGATGAGACCACTGTTCTGACCAATACCTGACTACAACCTTGTAAGACCCTGAATCAGAGGACCTAGCTAAGCCCTATCTGGACTCCTGACAGAGAAACTGTAAGATAATAAATGTGTGTTGCTTTAGGCTACAAAGTCTCTGATAATTTTTTAGGTAGCACTAGATAACTAACACACCTAGGTTACTAAAGACCAGTATTCATAAATGTCATAATTCAGTGTTTCTCATTACTATCTGTTCTATGAGGATGATAAGCTTTGTTTCAAGGCTAACGATTACATGTGTGATCCACATCCAAAGTCCACTCTTGTCTGCTCATCAGAATTACTAGGGATGTTTGAACCCTTAGCCAGAGCTAATCAAACAGAATCTCTGGAGCTAGAACCTGCTGGAATGTATTTTTTTTTTTTTAATTCTCTGAAAATTATCTTTTTTTTTTTTTAAGATTTTATTTATTTATTTGACAGAGAGAGACACAGCGAGAGAGGGAACACAAGCAGGGGGAGTGGGAGAGGGAGAAGCAGGCTTCCGGCTGAGCAGGGAGCCTGATGTGGGGTTCGATCCCAGGACCCTGGGATCATGACCTGAGCCGAAGGCAGACGCTTAACGACTGAGCCACCCAGGCGCCCCTCTCTGAAAATTATCTTGCCCAAGAGATTTATTAACTACAAAGGAAGAAATAGTACCTTTAGAGTGGAGAAATCTAAGCATCTTAACCATGTGATCAGTGGTGACATCACCAACAAGACACATCAACATCGTGTATCCTCTGGTATTATGCTCTGAGGATATATTACTTCTGTAGTATTAATGCATAACCTTAATGTAATCAGAGAAAATACGGGATCAAACCCAAACTGAGGAATATTCTACAAAATAACTGGCCAGTATTCTTAAAAAAAAAAAAAAGTGTCTAAGTCATGAAAGACAAGAAAAGACTGAGGAACTGCCACAAATTGGAGGAGACAGAAGAGAAATAACAAGTAAATGCACCACAGGATCTGGAATCAGTGGCAAGGACTATAGTTTAATTACTAGTATGTATCTATGTTAATTTCCTGGTTTTGATAATTATACTAAGTTTATATAAGATGTTAACATTAGGAGAAACTGGATGAAGACGATGTAAGAACTGTTTTTGCAACTTTTTTAATAAATCAAAAATTATTTTGAAATAAAAACAAACAAAAAGTCTCTACTTGGGAGTTTCTCACAGTATTTACTTTTGCTCTTCAGAAGCACAAGTAACAACCTAGACATTTACTTTTACTTTGGTGATAGCCAAAGGACTGAGCTGGAGAAATGACCGTAGACCAGATCAGGGTGCCATCTTATCAGAAAACAGAAACACCTGGAATGCTTCCTGCATTTTGAAACATTTACCCCCTTTATTTTGTTTTTCAAATTACAAAAGTAATATATGTTGTAACAAGTAAAACAATACAAAGATAAATAAATTAAACAACTGCTTATTTTTCCCTTCCGCCCACCAAGGTAACCAATGTTAATTAACACCTTGCTGTATATCCATCCATACTTTTCTTTGTTCACAGAAACATACATGCATATATATACACATACAGTTTTATTTTTTAAAAAATAGATTCATATACATTATTCTGCAATTTTCTCTTTTCACTTAACAATATACCATGAACATCTCCACAAATTAGCAGAGTTCTAGCTCCCCACTGAATTTTAATCACACATTTGAGATATCATACTGGGTTCATTTATATATTTTTTTCTATTTGGCTTTCATTTTCCTTGACTCCCTCATAACCAACCTGCATCACCCACCTCCCCCCAACCCAATGTATACTCTTCTATACTTTTCTTCATGCATAGAAAATCATACACAAACATACATGGATACATGTTTTTCACTCAAACAGCTAGAGGAATTTTGTCACTGATTTAAAAAACAGGCTCATATTTTACATACTTACCTGTACTTTTTTTGCTCAAGAAAACATTGTGGAATTCTGTTCAAGTCCACTAGCATAGTTTAATTTGTCCACCTTAATGGCTATATAAACATTATATGGAATGGATATACTAGTTTCTCCCCTCTTCCAATTTCCCTACTGATGGGCATTTATTTTGATTCTAGTGTTTTATTGCCAGTAGGAACAATTTTATAATAAATATACATATTCATCTGTCCTTTATGTATTGGGGTTTTACTTCTAAGAGAAGATTCCCCGAAGTGGCATAAATATTTTAAGTTATAATAGATGTTGCCAGATTGCTTTTCAAAAGAGCTGTAATTTATGTTTCTGCCAGCAGGGTATAAGAACAACCTTTGTTGGGACAGCAAAAAGCATTCCTGCCATTTTCTGTCAGTTTGATTGCATACAGTTATCTCATTATGACTTTAATCTGTATTCCCCAACAACTACCAAGGCTATACATTTTTTGATGGTCCCACCAGCCACTTGGATTTGCTCTTTTTACAACTTGTCTATTCACATTTTCTGCCATGTTTTGCCATTGAGTTATCGCTTTCCTGTCAATCTGAAAAGCACTTCTCTGACTGGCTTTGCAAATATTTCACCCAAAATTATAATGTATTGACTTTGTTGATGGCACCTTTTGCCATACAAAAGATCATAGTTTTACGTAGTCAATTTTTTCCTATTTTTTATTTTTATTTAAGTAGATTCCATGTCCAGCATGGAGCCCAATGTAGGGCTTGAACTCATGAACTGAGATCAAGAGTCGGAGGCTTAATGGACTGAGCCACCCCGGCACCCTATTTTTTTATTTTTTAATAGCTTTTATCCTGTGTTGATAAAATTAATCTAACTCTTAAACTGTACGTGTAGTCTTTCATTTTCCTTTAAGAACTTATGATTTACAAAATTTAAATCTGAAATCCACCTGGATTTTTTTTATATGGTTGGTGCTGCTAATCCAACTTTACTTTCTTCCTGATTAAAAGCCAATTGTAACAGAATTCTTTTTAAATAAGTGATTCCTTTCCCCTATGGTTTGAAATTCTAGCTTTTCCATATATGAGAAAGTTCATACATACATGGGTCTAAGGTCTATTTCAGGATATTCGATGCTGTTCCATTGATGTATTTATCGGTTCCTTTGCCAATACTTTATTAAAGTGACTTCATGTTATATTCCAACATCTGGTATGCAATTTTCTTTTTCATACTTTTCTTGTTTAGATTGTTAGAACAAATGTTTTTCCATAAGGACTTTAAGATAAGATCATTTCACATAAGATTAAAAAAAAAAAGGCACAGACATTTAGTGTAATTCCAAAAGAAGTGTATATATGTTATTAGATGTTTACAGAGAGAAGCTTTTAATTTCTATACTGTCTTCTCAGAAAATTGTCTTTTAACTCAAAACAATTACTAGTCTCTTCATTTATTGATATACAATCATATCATCAGCAAAAAATTTTACCTTTTTTATTGTTTATACCAATTATTTAATTTTATTTTCTACTGCCTTCATTGGAAACTCTAAGACAATATTTAGTAAAAATAGACAGCAGTGAACACTTTTATCTCTAATACTATTAAATTCTTAATCTTCAAAAAATCGTTTTAACATAATATATGCTATAGAGTTTTGGTAAAGAGAATCTTAAGTGGTTATTATATATTACAATTTAACTTACATGTTTGCAAAATTCAATTAAATACCTTCCAGCATCTATGATGGCATCTTCTCTTTCAAACTGTTAATTTTATTGATGTATTTCCTATTACTGCATTGGCTCTGCATTCTTGGAATAATTCTTACTTGGTCATTATAATACATCATTCTTAGGTATACTGCTGAATTCTATTTGCTATTATTCTAATTATAATTTTTTGTTTCTAAACTCATGAGTAAGACTGGTTTGGGGTTTTCTTTTTTCCAACACTTTGGTTTTGGTGTTAAAACTTATTCTGACTTCATAAAATAAATTGGGGATCATAGTCTATGGGCTGAAATATTTCAAATAACACTGGTATTACTCTTTAAAAGTTAGATGAGGGGCACCTGGGTGGTTCAGTCAGTTAAGCATCCGATTCTTGATCTCAGCTCAGGTCTCAATCTCAGGGTCATGAATTCAAGCCCCACGCTGGGCTCCATGCTGGGCATGGAGCCTACAAAAAACAGTTAGATGAAACTAATTATAAAAACATCTGGGCCTGGAGCATTTTTCAATCCTAGATCTTTAATCACTTTTCCAAACTCTTCAATGGTAATTATTCTATCAAGTTTCTACTTCTTATCGCAATTTTTCTAACTTACATTTTGCTAGAAAAACATTTATTTCCTCTTTTAAAAGCATGCTGATTTACAGTTGTAAGAAATATCTTTTATCATTCTTTTAATCACATCTTTATCTGTGATTGTTTCTTTTTTTTCCAAGTTTTTATTTAAATTCCAGTTAACATACAGTGTAATATTAGTTTCAGGTGTAGAATTTAGTGATTCATCACTTAAACACAACACCCAGTGCTCATGTGATTGCTTGCTTTCTCATTCTGAATCAGGCATTCTCATAGCGAGGCAAATCTTGCACAATATGGCCATTTGTTTTATTTGGATGACATGGCAGCTCAGGGAAGTAGACTTTGTTCAAAGACTGGAATGATGAAACAACTTGGGTTTTAGTGCCCAGGACATTCACAGGGAAATTGATAGGGAAGAAAAGTGGATGTTGCTGAATTAATTTGCAAAAAGAAAAAATAAAAACAGAAAAATTTTCCTTCTTTGGTCTCTGCATGAAGCATTTCTGAATTATAAGACTCATATAAACAGTGTCTTTCCTACTAATTTGCTGCAGGGCATGTTAAGCAAGACTAAGAAAACAGAAGAGGTGCACAATATACCACGGCCACACTACTTTTTGTCAAATAATGGCTGTGCTGAGTAATCAAGTTTATGGTATTTTGTTCATCCAATATTAGGTTGTGAAACTATTCCTTAGCTTTGCCTTTTTAACATTAACAAATGTTATTATCATTATTTTTTATATTGTTAAGACAGTAAAAGACAATGGTGATATTTAGAGTGGAAAAGTTGGTGAATGGCATTCTACATACTACGTGACACATATGCTTGATATTCACAATTTACATTAAATTCACATTTACATTTCCAAAACATAATGCTTATTATGTGGCTCACGGTGGAATATATCAGAATATACCAATTCTCTTCACATATATTTTGTATGCTGTTGTCATTCCATTAACATATTTTTAAACTTTCATAAGCCAGAGTAACCATGTTTGTTTTATAAAGTATTTTCTATAATCTTTGTATAAAAATTTCTATCACAATTAGAACGACTTCCCTTATGGTAAAACATTTTGTCCAAATTCATTAAATCAATGAGATCTCTCCTAAAAATGAATGCCTCCACATATAATGAAATAGGATACCTTGATTAAGGCTTTCTCACAATTATCAGGTTTTAATTCCTATAGGCATTCTTTCTGGCATGAATTTTCTGATGTCTACTGAGGTTTGGCTTCTGATAAAAAGCTTTGCCACATTCACTGCATCCATAGGGTTTTTCTCCTGTATGAGTTCTCCAATGTTTATTGAGGCATGACTTTTGGCTGAAGGCTTTCCCACATTCTCTGCAACGATATGGTCTTTCTCCTGTATGTATTTTTCGATGTACATTGAGGTATGACTTCTCACCAAATGACTTCCCACATTCACTGCACACAAAGGGTCTCTCTCCAGTATGTGTTCTTTGATGTTCTCTGCGGTGTGACTTCTGAGTGAAGGCTTTCCCACAGAAAAAACATTCAAAGGGTCTTACCCCAGTATGAATTCGCTGATGTTTAATGAGGGTTGACTTATGTGAAAAGGCTTTCCCACAGTCAGTGCATCCATATGGCTTCTCCCCAGTGTGACTTCTCTGATGCCTAATGAATTCAGACTTGTAGCAGAAGGCTTTCCCACACTCGCTACAGACATGGGGTTTCTCTGTAGGTGGAACCCTCTTACGTTTGTACACAAGAGAATTGGTTACTGCTGGTTTATACATAAGTGCTGGGCTGTGGCTGAAAGCTTTCTCACAATGACTGCATTCCCAGAGTTTTTCTCCATTAGGTCTTCTATCATGGTTTGTACGTTGTAACAATTTCCCACATCCACAGCACTCATCTTGTTTTTTTGAATAGCTTCTCTTAAAACCAATAAAATCTAAATTATGGTTTGCACTCTTTCCACAGGGGTCCCAGTTTGTAGGGTTTTGAATTGAAGGAAAAAGATTAGTGCTCAGAGGTGATATTTTCCCAAACTTATTGCTTTCATGGCTTCTTTCCTTGGGCAATGTTTTCTTGCTGATGAATGCACCTTGTTTCAAAATCATGTCTTGTCTTTTCCTCTGGACATTAACTTGACAAATGTTTTCTGGAGAAAACACAGCAAACCTTTCTTTATTCTATTAATATGATCTAGAATAAAATTACTTGAGAAATACCCTAAGAATTTAAACAATGCACAATACATGAACAGAAAGCATGAACCATAACTAAATGCAGGGAAGGGCGTTGTACGAGTACAGAAGATTCACAACACTGGCACTAATGAAATGGAATATGTCAGAGGGTACAAAGTAATAATTTTGAAGAAGATGGGATATTGTAGAGCAGTGGTTGACAAACATGTTCTTAAAGGGCCAGAGAGTAAATTTTAGGCTTTGTGGGCCATATGGTCTCAGTCAAAATTACTCAACTCTCCCATTGTATTTGACAAACATAAGACAGTATATAAATGTAAAGGCATGGCTGGGTTCCAAAAAAACTTTATTTACAAAATCAGGTGGCCAAACTATAGGCTGTAGTTTGTCAATCCTGTTACTGAGGTGTCATATAGACCCTTGCTATTCAATGTGTGGCTCTTGGGGCGCCTGGGTGGCTCAGTCGTTAAGCATCTGCCTTTGGCTCAGGTCATGATCCCAGGGTCCTGGGATCGAGTCCCGCATCGGGCTCCCTGCTCAGCGGGAAGCCTGCTTCTCCCTCTCCCACTCCCCCTGCTTGTGTTCCCTCTCTCGCTGTGTCTCTGTCAAATAAATAAATAAAATCTTTAAAAAAAAAATGTGTGGCTCTTAAAAGAGGGAAAAGAAAGGCAGCTGATAGCCAGGTTACTATGGTTTCAGGAAGGTTGATGAGCATAGTTTAATGACGCAAAATACATCCTAGAGGGCACCAGAATGTGATGGTTAGGAGTACTGGTTCTGAAACCTGACCGCATAGGCTCAAATCTCTGTTCAGTCCCTTACTTTACTATATGTTCTTAGATAAGTTTCCTAACTTTTCTGCGACTGTTTCATTTGTAAATGGGGTAATAAAGGCTGGATATCTCACAGGTGTTGTAAGGGTTGAATGAAATGATATATGTAAAGGGCTGAGAACAAATCTGGCATAGAGTGAGCCACACATTGGCCAATAATTCTAGTGCTGTTGCTGCTACTACTACAACCAAGGTGGATGAACAGTGGATGGTAGTAATTTCAGAGACATCATTTTGGGGAGAAGCATGAAAATGACTTGAATGTTTTTGGGGTTCATGTAATATTTAATTCAATTATGTGATTACAACACCAAGCGTAAGTGGCAGAAACAGATTGGGAACAGACAGCACTGACTATTCTTGCTAAGCCCATGACTCTTGTGGAGAAGCAGAAGTTCAAAGGCATCCTGAAGAGTAGGTTACCAACACTTGGGGTGCCATGGGTATTGTTGGGATATTTTACAGAGCTGATGGGAAAGGGGCAGTTATTCTGAATGTTAAACGAAAATAGTTAAGATGGGCCAAGCTCAGTCATGTGCTTTACTGCCCCGCTGTCCTTGGTTACCTGAAATTTAATACTTCCTCCTCTTGGACTTAAGGAAACTAAAGGACTAAGGGATAAGGAAAGGATGGGAAGTGAGAGTGTGGGTATGGCGGGCAGGTCTGGGGCATTTTACCTGGAAACTGTGAGAACAGGAAATAGGAAGGGACCAGCCGGAGCGGGAGAATGACAGAAGCTTATTTGTAAGAATGCCTGAATGTGAAAGAGAAGGTGTACTGAAAACCTTAAGAGACCAAGGATTCTAGAGAAAGGGCAATGGAGCAAGAACACAGGGAGAGATGAGATGAGGAGGAGAAGGAACACCTGGATAAAGGAGGTGGGGTGCATGGAGGATGAAGGGTCATCAAGAAGGCTAAAGCTCTCAGGGAAATGTCTCCAGCTGCTTGCAAAGCTCTAAGGCTTTTGAGAGCTGGACTCTGAACAAAATCCCAAAGGTGCCAGCCTCCCATAGTACCTCTTTTGCTGGATGTATACTTACCCTGACAGTGGCAGCCTGAGCATGCTGCCTCACAAATCCATGGTGCTTCTTCCTGCTCCAGCTTGAGGATCACATATGGTTTAGTGCCTTCATAACCTGTTCCAGGGAAATGATCCAGGCCTTGGGCTGAGCTCCTTGGTCTTCAGGGCCACTCAGGCAGCATTAAAGGCTGCACAACAGATATTGTACTTGGGAGAAGACTGTACATACACCTTGTCCAGAACCCAAAAGGAATTAGTAACCCAGGACCACTGAACCTCAAGCCAAATTCACTGAGGCAGCACAGTGTAAGAGTCAGGAACGCAGAATGTGCAGCCAGACTGCTGGGGTTCAAATCCTACTCTTGGCCCTGTATGTACTAGGTGAGTGACACTGGGCAAGTTACTTCGCCCATCTGCCTCTGTTTCCAAATGTGTAAAATAGTGGTACTAATAGTACCTACCTCATAAGGCTCTTAGGAGAATTAAATAAGTTAATACTTTAAAAGTGACTGAAATAGTGTCTGGCACATAGGAAGTATTTGGTACTTCTGAGGCTCTAGGTACCTCAGTTACTTTTAGCAACTGAAAAAGGAAAGGCGGTCATTCACGCATAATCTAAATTGTGTGGTGGAGCTGTTCTTACCCACTGAGACAAGGTTGCTGTAGGTCTCCAGCATCACATCCCGGTACAGTGCCCTCTGAGCAGGATTCAGCCTGTGCCACTCCTCTTGAGTGAAGCCCACTACTACGTCTTTGAAGGACACAGGTCTCTGCTGAGGATGAAATGGAATTGAGTCATGTGGGAAAATGTAGCCAGGGGTGGATGGTATGGAGTTTTTATGTTTCTAGGTCAGAGCCTATCATGATAATTTATCTATCTAGGATGCACTTACATTCCTGGCTTTGGGCTATGTATGGTAGGGAAAATAACAATCACATTGGAACCCACTGTCATATACACTTTGAGTCAACATATATTGACTGAAGAAGACCTGCTGTGTGTAACCCACTGCTGGCTGCTGGAGACATAGTCATGGATGGTTCCTGACCTCAAGGAGCTCACAGCCTGGCAGAAGGCAATATGTAAAGCCATCCAGGTGAAAGTATATGAGCTATGGTGGCAGGACATCTAGGTTACAGAAAAGTGTGAATGATCCATTAAATGTTTCAAGGTCTAGCAAGGCTTCAGAGCTAGGGGACATGTGGAGCTGAGTCTTCTCTGCAGAAAGATGGAGAAACTGCAATCCTTGCAGACAGAGCAGCATGAACACAGGCATGGGGATAGAAAAGTGATTTTAAGGGCTGTGAGGCTCTCAGTAACAGGAGGAGTATAGAGGGGCGTATGAGTGATGAGATGATGGACTTTAAGACAATGGAAAATCTATCAAGGGAGAGGTGTGTGTAGAAAGCACATTCTATTAGGCATGTGGTAAGTTTCTTGATCCCATGTCAAGTGGTACAGCGGTAACTCTAAGCAGACTGAAAAGTTAAGAATATACCTTGTATCCCTAGAGGAACCACTAAAATCATAGTGCAAAGAGGTGTATTGAAGTAAATGAAGTAAATGAATTCCAAAAAATATTCATTTAATTCACACAAACACACACGTAAAGAGAAGAAATAGAGGAACAAAAGCACATGGGACAAATAAAAAACCAAATACTAAAAAGATACAAATCCAACATAACAATAATTATACTTATATTCAATGATAGTAAATTATAAATTAATATATGACTGAACACTCCAAAAGGCAGAGATTGTTAGGCTGGATTAAAAAAGCAATGCTGGGGTGCCTGGGTGGCTCAGTTGGTTAAGCGTCTGCCTTCAGCTCAGGTCATGATCCCAGGGTTCTATGATCAAGCCCCACATCGGGCTCCCTGCTCAGCGGGGAGCCTGCTTCTCCCTCTCCCTCTGCCACTCCCCCTGCCTGTGCTCTCCTGCTCTCTCTCTGTGAAATAAATAAAATCTTTTAAAAAATAAAATAAAAAAGAAGTGCTGCCTGTAAGAGATACAAAACTCACAGATAATTTGCAAGTGAATGGATACAAAGAGAAATGCGGTGGGTGGCCTGGAGGGAAGTGAAAGCAAAAACTGCAATAATGCAGGTAGAAGATGGTGTTCGCAAGTGGGACAGTAAAAATGAGACAGAGAAGGACCATTGTAAAGAAGAGCAGAACCTGCAGCTTAACTGGTTGTGGGGGGGGTGAAGGAGGGGTAAGGGTAACACCCAAGTATCTCAAAGCCAACTGGGTGATGGTGAATCAGATATGAGAAAAACAGCAGAAACAAAGAGGATGTGTTGTTAGACATGTCTGGGGACACATGGGTGGAGACACTTAGCATGCAGCAGGATGAACAATAGAATCTTGTATCAGAAGCAAGATCAGGAAGGGAGCTAAAGCTCTGGAAGCAGCAGCAGAGAAGCGGTAGCTAAAGTTGTCAGTGTGGGATCTCTCTGCAAGGAGACAGGATGAGCAAAGTGTCCAGGCCAGAGCCCCAAGGGACCCTAATAGATTTCAGCTGGAGACCCAAGAGGACTTACAGGTACTAACCTAAGAGGGCACCTGTGATATTGTGATATATTAAGAAATATATATTTGGTTTTCCTTCCTCGTTCCTGGAACAGAGCTTCTTAAACCCTTACAACTTCCCGAGTAACAGGGGTAATAGGAGTGTCTTTTGTTATTCCTAACAAGCCTCAGTCAACAATACACAAGTTTATGCCAATGACATGGAGGAAGGGGGCTAGTTGCCAGAGGAACTAACCATATGATTAGAGGGCTGGAACTTTCAGCCCCCTTTTCTACCCCGCCCAACCTCTGGGTCAGGGTGGGGGTGGATGCGTGGTACCAGAGATTGAGCTAATTACCAATAATGATTTAATCAACGATGCCTACATGATGGAAATCTCATGAAAACCCTGAAGAGCTTTCAGGTTGGTGAACACATCTGGGAAGATGCACACCCCAAACTTCAGACAGAAGCTCATGTGCTCAGGACCATTCTGTACCTTGTTATCTGGCTTTTCATTTGTATCCTTTATAATAAACCTGTAATAGTAAGTAAAGTGTCTCCCAGATTTGTGAATCACTATAGCAAATTATCAAAACTGAAGAGGGAGTCATAGGAACCCCTGACTTATAGCTAGTTGGTCAGAAGTTCAGGTGACAACCTGAGATTTGTAATTAGCATCTGAAGTGGGGGGGCAGTCTTGTGAGACTGAGTCCCTAACTTGTAGGGTCTATGCTAACTCCAAGTTGAACTAAGTTGTAGGACACCCAGTTGGTGTCCATGGAGAATTGGGAGAATTGTTTGGTGTAGGGAAAAAACTCCCCTATTCCTGTGAGTAGAGGAAACAGTACCTATGATATATCTTCAAGTGACTGTAAAGAACTGAACTTTCCCCAAAGAGAGGTCTGATCTTTGCACTCAGCTCCTGGGAATTAATCTCTAAGCCCCTGCAATGTTCTGTTTGATAAGACCGTCTTTGTTTACCTGGAGGCCTTGGGCCACATGAGATAGTCTAACAATGTGATTTCTGGTGGGGGCTTTGGGTCACAGGCATCAGCTCAACCTCAGGAGGAAGCTGTACATCTCTTTAAAAAATGTGGGGTCCTACAGTGGCACCTGAGCAGTAGCCCAAGCAGATAGACCTGAAGGCAGGACCTGGCACATGAGACCCTAGACCCATACAAAGGCCATGTACATAGGAGGTACCAACCAGATATCCTCTCTGATGTCAGAATAACATATCATGGTAGTGGGAGAACAGCAGTCAGTCTTTTACCACAGAGCATGGGGCCTGGCTCAGTTGACAGGCCTGGGTCAGTATTTCCCAAACAGAGCTAATTGGAGTGGGAGGGAATGGGATGGGATGGGATGGGATGGGATAGAACAGAACAAAATAGAAAAGATGTAATTTGACACCCATAAAGGCATGTCATTTTCACCAAACATAGGGATGAAGAGGAAAGAGATTGGAAGAAACATTAAGGTTGTAAAATTACCATCACTTAGTGACTGAGTGTGAGAATGGGAAGGCAGGGAGAAGTCAAGGATATGGTCCTGGCTTGTCCAGTGGAATGGTACCATCTCCTGAGATGGGAAACTGTGGCACAAAGAGGTTCAGAGACTTGTGCAAGGTCATACAGACGGTAAGGTCTGGGATTCAAACTCAACAGTCTGGCTCCAAGTCTGTGCTCTCACCCAGTATATGCTGTTGCCTTCTGCACAGAAGGGGGCAAATGGTACAGTCTACTTTAGCAGAACAATCAGAAAGCATCTTCTGATTTCAGCCTCAAAAAAGTCACCGGGGCCCTTGGCCAGAAAAGCTTTAGTCAAGTGGGGAGAGAGGATGCTGGACTCAAGAAACAGGATATGGAAACATCAAGAGCAGGAAGTCACTACAAGAGATGGAAGGAGGCCAGGGGAGAAAGGGAAGGCCTTTGTGGTTTGGAAGTGGTGATGGTTTCTAGGGTTGGAGGCACTGACGATGGTTGTAGGGACAAGGGAAAAGATCTGGGAAAGGGGAGAGGATGGGTCTCCAGAAAGAGATGTCCCTCCTGGAGGGAGACCTCCAAAGAGGTGGAAATGTAGGAACTCAGGGGCTGAGGGGGAGTCCTGTCAGGACGCAGGGAACTTCACCATCATAAGATGGTGAGGAAGGAAGGGGGAGCTGGGAACTCTTCACACCAAGACTTCGTGGGGACTAAGATGTTCACTGTTTGCTGCCAAACTAGTAAAGACAGTTAAGGGAATGACAGTAATTTAAATAATGGACAGCTCATCTGTTCCTCAGTCTAGATCAAGGACACAGATACCCTGGACCAAAATCAGGACTTCCATAAATGGGGAGGAATCTTCCTGCCCGCTCCTTTTGAAAATAAATAATATTTGTATTTTCACTTTCCTCTAACTGAACTTTAGTATTTTATTCCATTACACATGTGGCTGCAAAGCACAGAGGAGTTAAAACTTCCTGCAGCTCTGACACTGATAGAAAACATTAACACTTCATTGGGAAACTAAGTCATGATGCTTCTGGTCACCTCGAAATCCAGGAGTTCTGTGGGGCTAATACTCAACTCCAAGGGAAGAGCTGAACCACTGTAGAAAACACGCTTCTACATTGGTTAGTTATCGTTAAGAATTTTGTCCTCTCTGCCAGTGCTTCTCACACTTAAAAGAGCATAAGGATCACCGAGAGCTTGTTAAACATAGATTCCCAGGCTCCACCCTCAAATCACTTGATTCAACCAGGTCTGGGGTGGGGCCTGCCATTCTGTATGTCTAACAAGCTCCTTGGAGAAGCCCATGTCCTGGGACCACATGGTTAGCAGCAGTGTTGCTCTACCTCAGCCATAAGAAGGCCCCTCAGGGAAATGTCTTTAGAAAATGCCTTGAAAAGCTAGTTTTCTCTTAGAAATAACAGCAAGCTTCTATCCTATGGCCAGTGCAAATCATGGGCTGTGTTTGCCTTTTTGCTGGGCCACCAGGAAGACCACAGTTATAGACTCTTGTTGGACTGTTTCGTATATCTGTATTCCAGCAAAGAAGGTTCCTTGCATCATTCCTTGTAATATCAAATTTGGAAATTCCCTGAATGTCATAAAATGGAGGGCTAGTTAAATCAGTCATATTCCATGCGTAGGATGGAGCATTATGTACCTTGTTTAAAAAAAATGGTGTGGGGGCGCCTGGGTGGCTCAGTCGTTAAGCGTCTGCCTTCGGCTCAGGTCATGATCCCGGGGTCCTGGGATCTAGCCCCGCACTGGGCTCCCTGCTCCGCAGGAAGCCTGCTTCTTCCTCTCCCACTCCCCCTGCTTGTGTTCCCTCTCTTGCTATGTCTCTGTCAAATAAATAAATAAAATCTAAAAAAAAAAAAAAAATGGTGTGGTCCCAAGTACTAATATGTACAATCTCTAAGATATTTTATTTGGGAAAAAAGGGGGTAGAGTAGTATGTATAATAAGAGTCTTGCTATAGTATCTATGTGTAGACAGAAGCTGTGATGTTCCACTCAAATCCCCCTGAAGGAGTGAGGTATTCTCCCAGCTGTTAGAAGACTGGCTACTGCAGGCTTGAGACCTTTTGCAAAGTGCCCTTGGTCAAAGGGAGCTACCTACGCAAATTTATGTCCCCTCCCTGGGGCAGCCTACACCAGTGACTGGTTGATTTCAGAATATAAAGGCCTCCTTCTCTCCATTCAAGACAACAGCAAGGGCCATCCCAGCTCCAAAGCATCTTGTAAGGTCAGCTGGTGCCTCTATTTAAATCCCTCTGCCTAATCCTGCTTCCTTCGCTCCTTATAAGTGTTCTGAAGAGTCTCCCTAGTAAACCTCATGTGTGCAAATCTCCCACCTCCAAGTCTGTTTTCTGAGAACCCAGCCTGTGATAAAGTATACATGCTTGAAATGCACATATTTTTTCTAGAACAGTTTCCCAAGAAGGGAAACTTGGCTCCTTTTGTCACACTTACCTGGTACTCAATCATTTTCTGCTGTTCTTGGAAAAAGATTTGAGTCCTGTGAAGACAGAGACTGGGGGGAGGAGGATGGAGAAAGAGAGAACAGAGCTGTGAGGGACCAGGCCCGTCTCGGAACTTGCGAAGTCCCTACATAAATCTTGTACAAAAATCCATGCTTGAAATCACTGTGGTAAAAGAAAAAAAAAATGGTGCCATTCAATTCAGAATGTGAATGCATAAAACAGACCTCCCAAGAAGTAAAAGCTGCTACCAAGTAAGAAGTAAAAATTTATTAAAAACCAAAATCTTTTAAACTTAAATAACTGTCCCCATGGGAGATGGATCCAAATTCATGCTGAGTGGGATCACCCCTGCAGAACAATACATTTTCTCTGAAAGGCAAAAAAGGCTTGGGTTTTGCCTCTTACTTACTTTTAAAGTTGCACTTGTTCACCTACCGGTGTTTATGAAGTCCTATATTTGGGATGCTTTTTCTATAATAATATTACCATTAAAAAAGTATATACTGGGCGCCTGGGTGGCTCAGTTGGTTAAGTGACTGCCTTCGGCTCAGGTCATGATCCTGGAGTCCCTGGATCAAGTCCCGCATCGGGCTCCCTGCTCGGCAGGGAGTCTGCTTCTCCCTCTGACCCTCCCCCATCTCATGCTCTCTCTATCTCATTCTCTCTCAAATGAATAAATAAAATCTTTAAAAAAAAAAAAGTATATACTATAACTTATTACAAAGAACTCAAAGCAAAATAAAATAACTGTATAACATCAGTTAAAACTGATGGTTACTTACACTGTGGTACGAATGATTACTGAAAGGCTACACCTGGTTATTTATCCAGTGTATTATTAAATGTTGTTGTTAAAAAATATTTTTCAACAGATGAGAACAAACAACTGTTATTTTTAATTAAGATGTTTAATTAAAGAGATAACTATGTGGCTTAAATTATAAAAGAAAAAGGGTAAATCATAGATTAAGAATGTAACTATTTTATGACATACTTGAATGTTTAATGGTAAAATCATCAATGGGATAACTCATGGTTTTAAAACTTATATATTTTGTGGCTGTGTCACTGCAATTGGAAAAACCTGCTAGTGCCCAGATCCTGATCTCTTCCATTGGTTTCACTAAAAAGGAACTTGAGCTCCTTGGAAAATGGCTGAGTCCACATCTGGAGCAAAGAACACAAGAAGCACCTCTGTAATCCTGAGTGCCAGAAAGCAAAGACACTTCTTCAGGGATAAGTGCTGGCAAGGGGGCAGAGGAACCAGCCTCAAGGGCTCCAACCATGTGAGGAGGAGTGGTAAGAGCAAACTGCTCATATCTACCAGAGCTAAACATGAATACTTCATGGTCTAGGAATTCCATATGAATGCATATGTTCACAAACTTTTAGTCTACAAAAACTATGAATTTGTAGTGAAATTCAAAAATCAAAATATTAACTTTTTTCTCTTAAAATAATAGGTACTGTAACTAAATAGGACTACTAAAACATGGAGGCTCCTAATTTCCAAAACATCCATACATTAGGAAATGTGGAACTAAACTGGTACAAAAAACTAATAAAGAATGTTTAGGTTTTTCTTTCTTTTTTTTTTTAAGATTTTATTTATTTATTTGACAGAAAGAGACATAGTGAGAGAGGGAACACAAGCAAGGGGAGTGGGACAGGGAGAAGCAGGCTCCCCACGGAGCAGGGAGCCCGATGCGGGGCTCGATCCCAGGACCCCGGGATCATGACCCGAGCCAAAGGCAGACACTTAACGACTGAGCCACCCAGGTGCCCCAAGAATGTTTAGGTTTTTCACTCACAGAAGTGAGAAACCTTATAAAGAGGTCTGAAAATACTGTGCCAATAATCGACAGCCTGGAATTAAAAATCGACATTCAGGAGTGACAAGAGCTTTCACGCATAGCTGATGGGATTGTCATTTGGTTCAACCATAAGGGAAACTGGCCATATCTACTAAAAGCTTCCAGGTGGTTTAGTGATTAGCAGAGGACACCAGATTTAAGGGGAGAAAATTCTTTCAAAATGAATACATTCTTCAGGGCGCCTGGGTGGCTGTCGTTAAGCATCTGCCTTTGGTTCGGGTCATGATCCTGGGGTCCTGGGATTGAGCCCTGCTTCAGGCTCCCTGTTCTGCAGGAGGCCTGCTTCTCCCTCTCCCACTCACCCTGCTTGTGTTCCCTCCCTCTCTGTGTCTCTCTCTGTCAAATAAATAAATCTTTAAAAAAAAAAATACATTCTTCTAGCTTTGTTTTACAGAAGTCTTTTCTCATTAATCTATTGACAAATGATCTTTTATTTTTTATTTTTATTTATTTTTTTTTTTAAGATTTTATTTATTTATTTGACAGAGAGAGACACAGTGAGAGAGGGAACACAAGCAGGGGGAGTAGAAGAGGGAGAAGCAGGTGTCCCGCAGAGCAGGGAGCCCGACGCGGGGCTCGATCCCAGGACCCTGGGATCATGACCTGAGCCGAAGGCAGACGCTTAACGACTGAGCCACCCAGGCGCCCCGACAAATGATCTTTTAAAAAAGGAAATGATTCTAAAGTGCTGGAAAGATTAAGAAAAAAAAGAAAAAGAAGTGCTGGAAATATTCTCTGTCATGATCTGGGTGGTGGGTACATGAGGATACACATATGGAAACATTCGTAACACTATAGTGCAAAATGAGTTAATGATTTACTTTTCTCAGTGGACAATAAATATCCACTATCTCTTAATTGTATGAAAATGCTTTGAAATATTGTACAGGTCAGAAAGCACAGTTAGTATAAAACAGGCATTTAGCTATCAGGACTGAGCAGTGAGCTTATTATGCCTTTTATTTATTTTTTTAAATTTTTTATTGTTATGTTAATCTTATTATGCCTTTTAAAAGATTTCTTTTTTACCAAGGTATAATTTACATATAATAAATGAATCCAGTTTAATTGCATAGTTCGATGAGTTTTGACATATGTATTCATTCACCCACATAACTCTCACACAATCAGGATATGGGACATTTCCAGGAACATCCTGTTCACAAGATATAATAATGAATTTGTCTTAATGGTGTTAAGATTAACTACTTAGATTCCTGTCTCTTCTATAGGAGAAATAAAAAAAGCGATTTCCTTGAATGTTAAATAAAATACAGATACTTCTTTGCTTAACTAATACATTAATCAAGTTATACTAGTAAGTCAAAAAAGTAGTTAAAAAAAAGTATGATCTACTGTTTGAATTTCATTTATATGAAGGTCAGAAACAGACAACCCCAACCTATGTGATGGCTATGACTAGGCACTGCTTGGGAGGGGTGGGGGAAGGCTTTGGGGTGCTGGAAATGTTCTCTATTATGATCTGGGTGGTGGGTACATGAGTGTGCACATATGGAACAATTCATTAAGCTACACACTGTTCTCTATGCACGTTACACCTCAAGTTAAAAAAAATCCCCACAATCCCATTATTTAAAAAATACATGTGTAGAAAAGCTTTTGGTATGAAATACAGTAAAATGTTATTAGTGCTTCGATTTGGGTTGAAACACACACACACACTTTTCATTATCTATATATCACTGTTTCACTGCCTTTTTTCATCATGAGGGAAGCCCAGGAGGGCTTTAAAAGGGGGAGGGCGGTTCTCTGAGAGAACTGAACCGTCCACCAGGGACTGAGCTGGAAGGAAAGGCCTGCAGCCCAGCAGACTGGGGCAGTTAATCCAGCTTTGATAACTAGTCGATTCTCTAAAAGAATACACCCCCTCCCTCATTCTCCTGGATTTAGCTACTCGCTTGGGCCTGTTCAGTCCATGGCTGCAAGGTGCCAGCCGAGTGGTGGTGTGGCAAATGTGCTAGTGAGTGTGTGTCCAGAGGCCTGTGTTCTGGCCCTGGCCCTATGACCTGGGAAAGTCACTTCCTTCACCTTTAAATGAGATGGCAGCATCAGTGAGTGAGAAACCACTGGTAAGAGCTGGATGAAAAACAGGATATTTATATAGTATCTAAATATCACCCCCCCAGATATTTATTAATTATAAAATGAAAAATTGTAACTCTGCCCTGGAGAAACCTGGCAGACATCACCTTACCAAGTGATTAGTTAATATCACAAGTGATGGGACACAAGTCATGTGCCCCCTGATATGATGCACTATGATGGGCACAACATCCCTTCTGTGATATTCTGCCCAAAATGCATACTTGAATCTAATCACGAAGAAACATCAGACAAAATCATGTTGAGTGGCAGTAATACAAAATAACTGGCCTATACTCTTCAAAAGTGTTGACTTCATGAAAGACAAAAAGACTGAGGAACTGATTCCCATTAAAGGAGACTTTATAAACGGGTATGTTAACTAAAGGTAGTCTGTGATCCTGAACTGGATTCTGGAATGAAAAAAGAAATGTTATTATGAAATGACATTATTGGTTCACATCTGAATAAGGACTGTGGATTAGATAATGGTATTAAATCACTGTGTTAAATGCCTGATTTTGAAAATTGCACTATGGTTATATAGGAAAATGCTCTCATTCTTAGGAAATGCACACCGAAGTATTTTGGGGTAAAAGAGCATCATATCTGTAACTTATTCTCAAATACTTGAAAAGAAAAGGGTAAAAATAATATATATTTATAATATAACACATATATACATATACAGAGACAGCATGAGAGTGTAAGCGTTTATCTGGGTGAGTGTAGATGAAGGATATATAAAAACTGACAGTAATATCCCTGCAAATTTTTCAAATAAAGTTTAATTTAAAAAAAAATCTATAGCTATAGTAGGTCTGCTGCCACCATCACTCTGAGAATCCAGGGACTTTTCTGCCCCTTAGTCAGGATGGAATGAACTCCCCATATTCCCAGAGGCCAGGTGAGGTGGCAAAAATGACAAGGCTACAACTTCGAGTCCAGAAACTGCCGGTAAGAGTAAGGAAGTGGGCTGGCTATATCATATGCTACAAGATGGTAGAATGCACTGTGTTGGACCGATGTCTCCTTCCCTTGAGAAAACATGCCTATCTCACTTGGCCTTCCCTGCTTCCCCCTTCACTCTGTCTCTCTGAATCTTGGGACCCAACCCTCCCTCTAGCATGGAGGGTCCCTGGAAGGAGTGACACCAAGTTGAGTCTTGCTCAGCTTCTGGCTCAGGGATGATGCTATTTCCTGTTACTTAGCAGTCTTTGCTCTGGCAAGAGGTCTTGGAACCTAGGTGCTTCCTTCAGAAGAGATTCTTGTCCCAAGTTTCCCCTCTCCAAATCCAGAGGGTCTTCAATCTGGCCTGCTTGTCCCTCACAGCTCCATCTCTCCACAGTAACTCACCCTCAGCTGCAGCCCCAGGCAGGGCCTTCTGTAGACTTGACCAAGGTCCTGGGAAGCCCTGCTGTCAGCAAGGTGGCGGGACCCACAGGTATACAAGGTACTCAGGTAACCTGAAGATAAACAGACCCCATGATAAGAGTCATCCAACAGTCCCTCCCCAAATACTCTCTGAGGCCCAAGAGGAAGAAGCCTGCAGAGGACTGTGTAGGAGATAGAGCTGAGTGATGGCTTGCTTTGGGTTTGGGGCAGGGATATCTTCTGGAAGAACTGTGAGCCTCAGAATCACTCAGAGAGAAGTTTGAACCAAGCAATTTCTCTAACCAACTGAGGGGAATCTAGGCCAAACAATTTACCTCCCTGGGGTTGTTTCCTTATGTGTGAAAACAGGAATGATAAATGATAAAAATAATTTTAAAAAGCCCATTTCTAGAGGCTTTCTGTAAGTTACCTCATTTAATACATATTCAGGTAAGGCTGAAAGGGGCTGAATTATGAATTAACACCTGTTTTCCCAGATAACTCAGGTTGGATATGAGCAACAGAGGCTTCTCTGCCCCAGAGTGACTCTACCAGATGTTCTAGGTTCCCCGAGAAAGACTCCTTTCAGAATATCCTACATTTGCTGAGCCATTGTGTCTTAGCCCCAGGGCAGGCAGCCCCTACAAAGACTCTTTCAAGCTGCCTAATTCAGGTCTCTGCAGTCAAAAGTCAGTCTCTAAAAAGCTAGACATTTTGACAGGGAGCTCTGAGATTCCCCTCTGAATATCTACAGAGAAGAGCCATCCTCAACTCGTTAACTTCCTTAACAGGACCCTTATTCCAAGTCTACTCCAAACCCACAGGGTCCAATTCACTGTGCATGTTTTTGGCTTCTAGAAGGACTAGCAGAAAACAGGCAATCTCAAATGTCCAAGCCAGGGCCACAGGTCAGAATTTTGTTCTGGTGTTTGGTTTTAGAGTCTCGGACAAAACTTCTCCATGGTATGAATGTTTTGCCCTCAGATTATTTCTATGATTCCATTTAATTCAAGTTCAAAAATGGACAAAATTAGTCCATTATATTAGATCCAGAGGTGGAAGTGAGTACTGACTGATAAAGAAGGCTTCAGGGTGCTAGAGATGATGTATATCTTTTTTTTTTTTAAAGATTTTATTTATTTATTTGACAGAGAGAGAGACATCGAGAGAGGGAACACAAGCAGGGGGAGCGGGAGAGGGAGAAGCAGGCCCCCCGCCGAGCAGGGAGCCTGATGTGGGGCTTGATTCTAGGACCATGACCTGAGCCGAAGGCAGATGCCCAACCGACCAAGCCACCCAGGCGCCCCGATGTGTATCTTAATCTTGGTTGTATTTATATGATTTTCCGCAATGTAGAAATTCCCTGAGCTGTACCCTTAAGATAAGCATACTTGACTGTATGTATGTTATACCTCAGTTTTTAAAAAAGAGTATTTAATGACCTGGAAAAATGTTTGTTGTACAAATAAAATGAAATAATCTGGATGCAAACTTAAAAAACTTTCACGCACAGCCACATACTGCCTCCCTCTTCCTATCCACCCCCCCCCCCCCCGGTATGAATGTTCCATCTATAAGAGTTCAAAAACATGCAAAATTAATCAGTGATGTTAGAAACTGGGAGAATGGTTCCCCCTGGCAGGGTAGTAAGAGGGAAGGCATATCATGGAGGCTTGCAGGGTGCTACAATGTTCTGTTTTCTGATCTGAGTACATTACCCAGGGGTGTTCCTTTTGTGACAATTCATTGAGCTGCATATTTATGTATATCTCTGTATGTATCTTATATCTCAGCAAAAGGCTGATGTTAAAAATTTAAAAAAGAAAAATTGTTCCCAAGCCTGGCACTGAACACACCATAGATGATGAAGGAAAACAGCCACGAGAAAAAGAAAATGTCCTTAACTCCTAACTCATCCAAGCTCATGACTTCTGCACCAAAGCAACTACATGTTTTTGGTTCTGTACAACTGAAAACAGAGGCTATCTGCTCTAAAAACTAAAGCTTGATGTGTATGGCTTCTGAAAGTTATTTACCTGCCTTACCTTTCAGCTTCCTTTGTTTCAGAAGATGTTATAGTTACTGTGCTTTGTCTGGGGACTACAGAAGGATCAAATATAATATTTTAAAACAACAAAATATTGTTTTGGCATTTCACCCTTTTATTAAGCTAATGGTCAAAATCTTATTTCCGTTTTGTTTGTAATCTTGTCTCAGCCCATCTTAATTACCAGTAGTTTGACTTTAATTTCAGTGAAGAGCAGTTTCTAAAAGTAGCTTTAAGTTCTGTTTTTGTGGATTTATCTTTATTGAATTATTCTACCAGGATATTACAAGGAACAGATTCAAGGAGGTCAAACGTGTCATGCCTAAAAAAATACAGAACAAGGCAAAAAGATTCTTAGAACACAGTAACTTCCAGATCCAGTTTCTTTTCCTTACATAATTTATTTTTCTTTTTTTCCGCAGCCATATTGAAGTATGTGACATACCTTATTGAGGTATGTGACATATAAAATTTAAGGTGTACAATACCATGATTTGATATATGTATATATTTCAAAATAATTACCACAATAGGGTTAGTTAACACTTCCATCACCTCACATAATTACTTTTTGTATGCGTGTGGTGAGAACATTATTTTTGAGTTAAGCCTAGGTAAAAGTATTTTCCTAACACCCTCAAAGTGTTCCTTTGACCAAATCTTTTACAGTTATCAGTTTAGATACTTACTCAGTAAGTTCTTTGTTTTCTAACCACAGGCAAAGTCACATCCATCCTAGCTGCCATGGGGTCAGACTAGATTTCCAGAAACCAGACTCACCCTTGGGATGTTGTCACAGATGGATACGTCATTACCGTTGCCAGAAAGGGCCTTAAAGGAAACATTAAAAGAAATATGCACTAAATCCTTGGCAAAAGCAATAGAAGCCACACTTTTATTAACATGGTACTTCAGGTAAGTTTAACACTTAGTCTTTTCAAAGCACTTTCATTAAAGTGGGGAACAATCAAAAGGGGAAGAAGGTTTCAAAGAGTTTTGATGTGGGCTTTTGCGGAGGGACTAGACTGAAGTGAACTGACTGTTCCATCAGCTGGAGAGTGTTACAAGGGTGAAGTGTGCTCCCATTACGCAGGGTTGCAGCCTCAAATCCTTAACTCTCCATGCCCAACCTCTAAATTTCACAGTCCTTCTCAACACCCATTAAGCTTCCTACTCATAGACATATATAGTGCCCCAATCTACAGCAAACGTTCTTGTAGTCACTGATATCCCTGTATGTCCAAACATGACCATCAAAGACTGCTAGTCAGTGACTACAAGGCTCACTGATACGTTCTGATTGCCCAACAGTGAATTACACAGATCCCGAATCATGAGCCCATACTGATCTCCAATGCTATCCCAATGAGTGACTATCCATTGCTGACTCCCACAGTCCCACCTCCCCCCCAATTATTGACAGTCCCAATCACTGACCCCCACTGATCCCTGTGTTCTCCATTCCCTGATCTACCAAAGTCCAATCCCTAATACCCTCAGATTGCTCCTCCCACCCATGATCTAAAGGAAGTCTCAATCACTGATGGCCTAAAGCATTTCTCTAAACACTGGTCCCCATTAACCCCTCCCATCACTTAACCTCAAAGTTTCCACAATCATCACTTCCAGGTACCCAAACAGAACTTAGAACCTCCAATCACCGACCCTCTCAGGCTTCGAACATTGAGCTCTAATGCTGTTCAAATCAGTGTTTTTGAAGCACCCCACTTGGCAGCAGACCCCTGAAGACCACTGTAAACTGATCACCACTCACTCTGCCAGTCAAGAAATCGAGAACCCTCATTTATTGATTCCCAAATACTCCCAGTCCATCTTCACAGACACTGCCACCGACTCCCACGAACCTCCACCAGCCACCACAGACCCCCACGAGGCTCCCACGTCCAATCACTTAACCCCTTCAGTACCCTCGTCTCTGACCCTTACGGGCACCCATGACTGACCCAGTCGGGCCACCGTAGTCGTCCGATCACTATCCTACAGAGGTCTTTAATCTTGACTGTTCCTCACACTGACCTTTCCCATTTTTCCTGGATCCGCGCCCATGACCCGAAATTGATCGCCGGACCACGGCGCCTCGCCGCAGTATAATCGCTTCCCATCCCAACTGGCCAGTGCGCAGACTCAGTCGCGACTTTGAGGCTGTCGGCCGCCACCTGGCAACCTTCCAACGCACAGGATTCTGGGTTTCTGAACTTTAACGGGAGGTATGATGGCCGCGCCCTCTCGACATCTTGTTGGGGGAGGCCATGTTTAAATCTGAGCCGTACAGCGGCGATTAGGCCCTTTGTTAGGCCCGAGGGTTAAGCTGTTTTAGGGCTGGGAGAAACAAGTGCTCCTGGGTCCGTAAACACTGACGTCCCTGCTCTTTTTAACTTCTCAGGAGCCCAAACCTCCCGTGATCAATACGGAGGCGCCCTGACCTCCCAACTGAGCTTTCTTTGTCTCCGGCAGCGCAGGCGCTGAGGTAAGATGGCCATGTACATTTATGCCGTTTATCGCAGTGGGCGGGGCCACCTCATAGGAGGAGCTCCCCAGAGCAAGGTGAAACTTTTCCTGGGGCAGCTCTAGGAGTTGGGGGACCCCGGAGAGACGCTCTTCCCTTGGGGAGCATGAGGCCAGCAGAGGAAGGGGTGACAACTCCGGAGAGGGCGGAGCCATGGCTTCCTACGGCGAGTACGAAGTTATTAGCTGTTATTGAAAGAAAATTTTTGAAAGCAGGGACTTTATTTTTTTAAGCTTTCAACTATTTTTTTTTTTTTAAGATTTTATTTATTTGCGCGCGAGAGAATGAGAGACAGAGAGCATGAGAGGGAGGAGGGTCAGAGGGAGAAGCAGACTCCCCGCCGAGCAGGGAGCCCAACGCGGGACTCGATCCCGGGACTCCAGGATCATGACCTGAGCCGAAGGCAGTCGCTTAACCAACTGAGCCACCCAGGCGCCCACAACTTTTTTTTTTTTTTTAAGATTTTATTTATTTATTTGACAGACAGTACGAAAGAGCACAAGCAGGGGGAACAGTAGAGGGAGAGGGAGAAGCAGGCTCCCTGCCGAGCAGGGAGCCCGATGGGGGGCTGGATCCCAGGACGCTGGGATCGTGACCTGGGCCCAAGGCATAAGCTTAACCATCTGAACCACCCAGGTGCCCCTCAACTATTTTAAATAAATGATAATTAAGAGTTTTAGGGTGCCTGGGTGGCTCAGTTGGTTAGGCGACTGCCTTCGGCTCGGGTCATGATCCTGGAGTCCCGGGATCGAGTCCCGCATCGGGCTCCCTGCTCGGCAGGGAGTCTGCTTCTCTCTCTGAACCTCCCTCCTCTCATGCTCTCTCTCTCATTCTCTCTCTCAAATAAATAAATAAATAAATAAATCTTTTAAAAAAAGAGTTTTAGCACTCTATGTTGTTGCTGCTGATTTGAGAGATTCAACATGAAATTTAAAAAATTAAGAGAGACATAATTCCCTGTCCTGTGTTAAGGCTGGGCCAGGTGTACAGGGACTTTATCTTAAGTAGTGTTACAAAATAAAATTCATCCGGGTAAATGTGAATATCTAGTTGGCTTTATTAAACAATTCATGGATCAGGCAGCATCCTATCTAGCAAGTCAAAAGGAATGCCTCCTCGGAGTTGTACAAAATGGAAGGTTTTTATAGGAAGAAGTGGGGGAGGAATGGCAAGAAAGTTATTAGTAAAAGAAAAGATTGTTCCAGGCAAGGTCACCTTCCCTTAGGTGGAAGAGCAGGTGTCTTATTAGGTGGATAACTGACCCATATGGGTCACCAATTTTTTTACTGAACACAAAGGGTTCCTGGCTTGGGGTGCATCAGCCAAAAGATTAGCCCATGTCTTTTGGTTTGAGCAAATGGTTTTTACTACTTGCAGCTAGTAAGGAAATAGTCCACAAAGTTCTGTCTCTAATACAAATTTCAGGACCAACTCATACTGCCAGCTGGCACCTTTTGGTGGGTTTATTCTTGCAATTAGGAAGTGGTCAGAGGAACTTAGTAAAACCTTTGTAATCATTTAAGCATGACTTAACAGAGGTTTGCTTAACTCTGCAGTTTCCCAGGAACATTTATGATTTTCTTTGTTCCCAGACATCTGCTCAGTTGAGTGACTTTGGTGGGCTTCCAGGAACAGGGCAATTCTCAAGGACTCCTGAAGCTGAACAACAAACATGCTGGAAGAAACAAGATAGTTTATTTGTTTTAATTTCTCACTGTGGTCCCTGATGACCTAGTCCCTAATTAACATAATCTCATTTTGGGGGGGATGGAGAAGGCCCCAAGTAACAATTTGCCTCATTGGTGCTAATCATAAAATTCCTGACTGACTGGTTAAGACTTATATATATATATATATATATATATATATATATATATTTTTTTTTTTTTAGATTAAAAAAAATTTAATTATTTGAGAGAGAGAGTACAAGCAGGGGCAGTAGCAGAGAGAGAGGGAGAAGCAGGCTCCCTGCTGAGAGGGGAGCCTGATGTGGGGCTTGATCCCAGGATCCTGGGATCACCACCTGAGCTGAAGGCAGATGCTTAACCTACTGAGCCGCTCAGGCACCCCAAGACTTAAATTTCTAGGGGAGGTTGAAACTACAGTTAGGTTAGGTATTATTAAGCCCTGGTTTGGTGGCTTGGTTAAGTGACACCATTTTAGCCTTGTGGTTTTCTTTCTAAGAGTGGCTTGCCCCAGATGCTGACTGATGTAGGAAAGATGCTAGGGTTCGAAGCCAACAGCCAAGAAAGAATTCTTAGATGTCTTTTGATGCAAAAAGGTGATTTTGTTAAAGAAAAGGGACAGGACCCGTGGGCAGAAAGAGCGGCACTAGGGTCATGAGGAGTGGCCCATTATATACTTTCAAGTTGGGAGGGTGTTAGGGATAGCGTTAAGTCTCTAAGGAATTTTGGAAGCAAGGTCTCCAGGACCTTGAGGGGGCTAGCTATTGTTGGGAAAGGGTCATTTATTATTTATTATTGTCTAATAAAACCTGAGTCATGAGACCCTTCAGGTGTATATCAGTAGGTCATATGTTCGGGGATGATTGCCCACATATATCTTGGGGGTGGGGGTGGTAGAGATAAAGGAAGTTTCCAAAGGAATTTTTTATACGTTAAAGTAGACTTACAGGGTCCTGGGGGTTGGGCTAAGATTGCCTTTTCCCCTTAGCAAAGTGTCAACATCGAGGCAGCTGAGTTCCTAGAGGAAGGTCACTCTGCCTGTTTCAAAGACTTGTGAATGGCCTGTGAGTAGTGAGGAAATTTAATAATTTTTCTTTTGCCTTTATTTCCCACATCACTGACCTGAGACAAGGATGTGAGTGTGGGCAATTTATTGGGCAGGTGGAAGATAGGCAAGTGACAATGGAGGAATGGAACCCAATACAGAGTGTATCAATGAGGAGGTTGTCACTGTGAGCCATGGGGGCTTAGTCCTGTGGGGAACTCTGGAAGATAGTGTAGATACAAATTGTCCTATTCAAGGGCTGCTGAAGCTGAGATATTTGTACATCGTCTCTCGTTCCTCACTGTTGGGTGCTATGGCAAGGACATTAACGCACTTCTAGCCTGCCTCATGGGCAAGGTCTCAGGCAGAGTCTTAGGAACTGTAGGCAGAATTTCTGTTAGGCACCACTTATTTGTGTTCTGTACTTTGCCTCTGAATAAGCCAAAGAAGCCATGTTCCCACTTCAAGGGGTAAGCAAGAAAGTTAATCATTCTCTGAGTTTTGTCCTAGGCCCCAAACACCTGATAACATCCAAGGAGAGTCAGATCCCAAATATGTTCCAGGACATAGCGTCAAACAAACCTTGGCTGCTGCTGGCATCAACACCCCCTATCTCTGGCGATTTACAGAATAACACCTGGTGTTCATCTGACACTTGCCTTTGATTGGACCCTACCCTGGATCCCTGAAGGAACAGGTACCCTAAACCCCTTTCCAATATAAACCCTTAACCCTAAGCGATGTCTCCCAGACACTCCATCTGCTATTCTGTGTTTGTCACTCACACTACTCACTTTCTCCAGCTCTCATTTGATAACTATCCTGCACGAAGCCAGGGACCCTCCTGGCTGGTCCTGTGGGACCCTCCTCTGGGTCCTCAGACCCAGCCTGCCTGCATCATACTGACGACATTCATTTCATACCACCTAAAGCAGTGCTCTGCACATCATAGGCATTGGAACATCTCTAGGAATGGTTACCTTGTCTTATGAAGATTGCTTTTTAAAAAACCATAATTCCAATTGGTTATCATACTAACTGATATAACAGCTGACCTCCAAAATGGCTACCAATGATTCCTACCTCCTGGTATTAACACCCTTGTGTAGTCCCTTACACACTGGACCCGGGCTGGTCTGTGAGGCTGATAAAGTAGAAGTGATGGTACATCACTGCTAAGATTAAGTTATAAATGATACTCAGTTTCTGTCTTCAAGGTGCGCTCTCTCTCTCTCAAATAATTTACTCTTGGAGAAGTTAGTTGCCATGTCAAGAGGATGCTGAGACAGCCTGTGTAGAGGCCCATGCAGCAAGGAACTAAGATCTGCCAACAGCCAGGGAGGAACTGATGTCTTCCCCTATCCAAGTGGGTTATCTTAGAAGCAGATCCTGCAGCCCTGGTCAGACCTTGAGATGACTGTAACCCTTGCCAGTAGATTAAACTGCAACTGCATCAGAGACTCAGAACTCCAGCCACCAGTTCCCAGATCCTTGACTTTTCAGGAATTGTGTGAGATACTAAATGTTTGTTTTAAGCTGTTGAGTTTGGGAGTAATTTGCTATGCAGCAATAGGTAACATGCTGTGCTAAAAATGCTGTAACTGATGTCTTTGGATTTCTTTTTTATTTTTAACGATTTATTTATTTATTTTTGAGAGAGAGAGAGGGGTAGGGAGAGGGGCAGAGGGAGAGGGAGAGAGAATCCCAAACAGGCTCCACACTGAGCGCAGAGTCCAACGTAGGGCTCGATCTCACAACCCCGAGATCATGACCTGAGCCTAAATCAAGAGTTAGATGCTCAACCAACTGAGCCACCCAGGCGCCCCTGATGTCTTTAGATTTCTTAAAGAAGCTCTTAAACTTATGAGATTGTTCTTTCAAATCAGAGAGGGTCATTAGCATTTTCCTCTTGTCCTGCATGATGAAGCAATTATGGCTCCGCTAGAGCCAACTCAGTGGAAAAAAGAATCTTGGAGTAAGATTGCAAAATTAGACACAAAACTATTTAATGTCCTACAGGGCAATCAAACCAAACCTTTAAGGTTATCTTTTCTGCAGGGAATCAAGTTGCATCTCTAATAGACAAATATATGAAATACATCAGTTGTCTGCAAGTTAGTATCTATCTCTACAATCCAGATCCTAATTAGTAGTAAAAAGCCAATCAAATGTGCATTCCACTAGAGTAGAGGGATCTCAAACTGGTGCAGTTCTAATCCCCAGGGGACAGTTGGCAATGTCTGGAGACAATGATCCTTGTGGGTGGGGGTTGGGAGAGAATGGGCAGAATGCCACTGGCACATGGTAGGTAGAAGCCAGGGATGCTTCCAGCCATTCTGTAGTACAGAGGACAATCTTCCACAACAAAGAATTATCTGGCCCAAAATATGAATGGTGCTGAGTTTAGAAAACTCTTCTCGAGCTTGGCTTATTAGACCTTGGGTGGACATTTAGACTATGCTCTAGTATGACTTTGAAGAGTCACACAGGATGACACAGTAATGTTTCCTTATTTCCTAGTTTTTTATAACTTTTCTTAAGGCAAACTTGGCAAAATATTGATAACTTAAATCTGGATAATGAATACATGGTGAGTAGTTAATCTTTTGCCTCTATTTTTGTGAATGTTTGGATTGTTTCTATATTAAAAGGTAAAAAGAAAAAACTGTAAATTCTTGTCTTTAGCTTATGGTCGATCCATGTGCCAGGGACCACAACTAAAGATCATGGTTAGACATAATGTGTAAGTCTAAACATGTTCCTCATTTGCAACTGGGCACCTGTGCTCTGCCCATCTCCCAAGTCCAGTGGTTCTCAATTCTAGCTACATGTTAAAATCATTTCCTTCCCCCACTCCAGTCTCTTAGTCTTTTGGAGAAGGCCCTGGACAGTGCCCTCTTCTTAGCAGAAGTGGAGAGGATTTATTCTAGGAGTACTCTGGTCCTGCCAAGTTGGAACCTTCCCAGGATGTGGATGAGACCCCTGCAGATAGGCTAGATGCCCTCCTGGGTCAGAGCCTTCTGCCCCACGGGGACCGGAAGGAGGAAGCCCAGGATACCTGGCAGGGAAAGCAGTGGTTCTTGTAGGATCAGTGCTTCCACAATGAGCAGGGTTTAGACCAAGACTTCAGTGTGCTGAAGGTGGTGAAGGTGAGCATTTGCGGACCCAGGGGGTTTCAAACCCAGCTCTTACCCTTTGGGAAAAAAATAAAAACTGTCTTAACTGTAAGTCTAGATTTTTTCCGTACTACTAAAATGAAAATAATGTAACACTAGCAAATTAAGTAAATCAGGCTTTAGCTGGAGGAAGTAATGTCTTCCAAGCATGAGGCTCAAAAGAAAGGACACACAGCTTTAGAAGATCTTTAAAAGCAGAAGCCAAGGCGCCTGGGTGGCCCAGTTGGTTGGGCAACTGCCTTCGGCTCAGGTCATGGTCCTTGAGTCCCGGGATTGAGTCCCACATTGGGCTCCCTGCTCAGCAGGGAGTCTGCTTCTCCCTCTGGCCCTCCCCCCTCTCATGCTCTCTCTCTCTCATTCTCTCTCTCACATAAATAAATAAAATCTGTAAAAAAATAAAATAAAATAAAATAAAATAAAATAATAAAATAAAAGCAGAAGCCAAAGATGAGGGAAGTGTTATTAGAAAGAATGAGCTTAGGAACACAAGTTCAAGAAATTCTAGAAAGGTAGGACTTGCACTTCTGGGCTATGACACTCCCAATTGTCAGAATTTTACAAAGTGATTTCCTTTATCTCCTTCTGCTAAAAGTATATCAGATCCTTTGCTTCCTGACTCTAAAGCAAAAAAAGGAAATCCCTATTACAAATGGGATACATATTCTCTCCAGGATGGGTTTGAAAGTGTTCAAATATTTCAACATATATTCTAAATAAAATACTCCTCTTGATTTGAATGTGCTTTGTTTCAGCAGAAGATAGTCCATTTGCACATACCCATATCTTAAAGTCCCCAGTCCCACCATTATGGGTATATCTTGTATTGGAGACTATTTGTCAAAATAAGAAAAAATTTATTTACTTTACTTTTTGCTTTCTCAGTGGTATTTCTAGAAGTTAAAACATGCTTAGAATAAGTATCTACAACTATTCTGAACAGAATGGAAAATGCCTAAAACAAAAGTATCTATGGAATTAAAGACCTTATTTTGATAAATATTGGTAAACAGATGCTAGCAACGAGGACACATCTTCATTATGTCTTTCTCTACTGAGAGTAGGAGGGTACATTGCACATAGCACCACAATTCAACATATTTTTTTTCTTTCTGCCTTTGTAGACCTTGTTAAGCCCAGTTTTTCTTAATTATATCTAATTATCCTGGTTTCATCTATCCATATTTGGGTGATATTGCTACATTTTTCTAGAGTTGAATGTGCTGATTCCATTCGATTTCCTAGTATGAGTACCCTGGAGAGTCTTCTGGGCCTGATAACTTTTGCAAGGACATCTCTTGCTGTGCTTAATCCTGCTCCCGTCTGATATCCACGTTCTCCCTTTTTTTTTTTTTACTATTCAGTTTGCTCAGTCAAGGAACCTAGTGCCTGCATTAAGGTTACATAGGAATTAACAGGAGATCTGAAGTCAAAACTGCTTTAATGGTTTTTTTTAATGAAACAATTAAAACATATAGTCACAAAACTACAGGAAATATAGAAAATTACAAAGTGAATGACATTATTTATAGGTAAGCTCTAGTAACATTTTGGTTTATAATGGTAGCATTTAAAATATTTATAAATAATTATAAAACATTTCTTACATATGTAGTTATTTAAAAAATTATTTTTGAAGTGTTTCCAGCCAAAATGGAGCAAGATCCTTACAAATGATCTCTCTCACAGATTACAAATAAAACTCTGAAAAAACAAACAATACCAGGCAAATGGGGACAGAAGTGAAAATTTGAATAACAACATATAAGGAGGTGATTATAGTGGGTGTTTTTCTTCCTTTGTCTCAGTACAGCGGGCACTGAAAGCAAAAACTCTGTGATAAAACCCCTATTTCTTTTTTTTTTTTTTTTAAAGATTTTATTTATTTGACAGACACAGCGAGAGAAGGAACACAAGCAGGGGGAGTGGGAGAGGGAGAAGCAGGCCCCCCGCGGAGCAGGGAGCCCGATGCGGGGCTCGATCCCAGGACGCCGGGATCATGACCTGAGCCGCTTAACGACTGAGCCACCCAGGCACCCCAATAAAACCCCTATTTCTATCCAGATGACTGGGAAGGGAGGCCTTTGCATGTCAGAGAGTGTGGGGACAATCCCTGTTTCATTTTGTTTTGACTTACTCTCTCGGCTGCACCCCCGAAGACAGCCCTCATCGTGGATCTGTACTGCCATTTCACAATGGCACAAGGACCCTGGGAGATTACTTGGCTTTCTGGCCAAGGAACAGGTAAAGGGACTCCTGTTTTCTGAAGACTGTAGGAAAACTCTCCATTATTTTTGCCTTCTCTGCTCTGGCTAGCTGTATCACCTCAGGGGCCGTCCTAGTCACAACTACATGACGGCAAAAAGGACTAAACCCTGAGAGTAGCATGTCAAAGAGGGCTTTGCAAGTCTGAGAATGGGGATAAATCCTGAAGAGGAGAAAACTGGAGAAGGGCATCACTTAAATCTGTGTACAAACTAACAATATAAGTCCCAGGCTCACCTTGAGCAGCACATGCACAGAACAGGTCCAAATAAGCAGAACAAAGTCTTTGAGAACTGAACTACAATATATGCCACTACTCAAGCCCCAGATTAACCCTTGAATGACGTAGGCATGATATAGAAACAAACAGCATAGCAAAGACTTGAAAACTGCATCGAGACTGGAACAACTGCCAACAGATGCTCAACAGCTATGCTCAATGAGGTAAAGGTAAATATTCTCGAAACGAATGGAAAGATAGAGATTCTCAGCAGAGAAATTAGAAATTATGGAAAAGAAGGAGATAGAAACTTTATAGCTAAAAACTATAATATTCAAAATGAAATATTCCCTGATGAGCTCAATAACAGAATGGAGAAAGGTCAGTGAACTAGAAGATAGATCAACAGAAATGATATAATTTGAAGAGCAGATAGGAAAATATCTCCAACAAAAATTAAAAGAGCCACATAAGTATGAACTTACATTTACTTTAATGTAGATACAGATGACTAGATATAAAAGTATTTGTAGATAGTGTATATACACATGTATCTCCTTACTCTGTTTGCTGAGTGGGTCTGGAAGCAACATCACCCCCATAAAATGAGCACCCTACCAATCAGACCTTGATTCCTAATACTGTTTTCCACTGAAAGGAACCAGAGCTCCTTGGATAAATGGCTGATTATAAGGCTGGGGCAGGAAATATACAAGATGAGGTTGGAGCAACTTTTAGTGCTGAAAAGAACTAAAAAACCCAAAACAAAACACAAAACCATCTTTCCCACGATGGGTGTATGTCAAAGAGATACAGAGTTAACTAAAAGAATTCCCAATTGCCAAAGGTGCAACAATTTTAGTAACAATTAATTGGATTATAACTCAAAGTATAAAATAAATACCCATGAGTCTACATTGAACATAAATGATTGAATAAATAAATGAATTGGGAAAAAAGACAAGTTTACCATGCTGATGAATTCCAAATAATTTATGTAAATACTATGACCTTAGGGAAGTAGAACATAACTCCCTACTCTCTAAGTATGGGTAATGACATTCTTCCAAAGAGTACAATATGGAAATGGTGGAAAAAAGGTGTAATTTTACAGTGGAGAAATTTTGTAAACACTAACGCAAGCCAGGTGATCAAGGTCAACATCAGGAGTGGTAAGTCATATTAGTAGTATATACTCTTGATAAGTGTGAAGAGAACGGTACTTCACCTCTGCAGTCTTCCTCCCCCAAACATTTTAAATTTTATGAGAAAAGCCTCAGATAAATTCCAGTAGAGACATTCTACAAAATATCTGACCAGTAATCCTCAAAATTTCTAGGTCATCAAAAACAAGAGAAGTGTCACAACCAAGAGGAATCTAAGGGTACATAGCTACTAAGTGTAATGTGGTATCATGGGTGGGATTCTGAAACACAAAAAAGACAGAAAACTGAGGAAATCTGAATAAAGTCTGGGATTTAGCTAATAATAAAATATCAATATTGATTCATTATGATAAATGTACCTTACTAATGTAACATTTATAATAGGGGAAACTAGGCATGTATGGGAACTCTCTGTACAATTTTTACAGTAGTTCTTTAGAATTAAAACTGTTCCAAAATAAAACATTTACAAACATACATGTACACCAAAGTCTCCAAAACCTGTAGGAAAATATTAGAAATTTTAAGATCCATTTCATTGGAGTTCCAGAAAGAGGGGGGACAGTTTAGTGAAGAAAAAAATATTTGAGGAAAAATAGCTGAAAATCCCCAAATTTGGTGAAAGATTCAAGAAGCTCAGAAAATCTCACTCTGAGACATCATATTCAAACTGTTGAAAGCAAAGATGAAGAAAATTCTTGAAGGCAGTCAGAGGAAAAAAAAAATACATCTACAGAGAGAGAGAGGTTACAATTTGAACAAGTGTGGGTTACTCATCAGAAACTACAGAGGCCAGGAGAGGAAAACATCACTAATGTCCTGAAACAAAAGAATTGTCAACCTTAGAATTCTATACCCAGAAAAAATATCCTTAATGAATGAAAGGAAAATAAAGACAGATGCAGATGAAGGAAAACTAAGAAAATTCATTACCAGTCAACTACTCTGAAAATACGTGAAAAGAACTTTTTCAGGCTGAAGGCAAATGATGCCAGAAGAAAGCTTGGAACCTCCAAGAATAAAGGAAGAGCAACAGAAATAGTAATTGTGTGCATAAATATGATAGGCCTATTTTTCTCCTCTTAAATTCTTTAAATGACAATATGACTTTGAAAACCAAAATTATACCACTTTTGGGGGTGGGGGAACTCCTGACTCACCTCTACATCTGCATAGAGATGTAAAACATATGACAAGTATAAAGAGTGAAGGATAAAAGGTTTCTACATTTTATCTGAAATGGTAAACTAATAGACATACATACACACTCAAGACAAAATTATAACCTGAATAGTCTTTTATCCAAGAGATATGAATGAATAAAGCAGCTAAAATCATTCACATACAGGTTTTGTATGATCCTATATTCTAGTTTCTCTTGAGTAAATACCTACTAGTGGGATTGCTGGGTCACAATGTAAATATGTCTGTCACCATGGCCCCCATGCATGAACAGGATCTGGTGACACCCTTGCTTCTGTTCCGAGCAGCTCTCTCCTCCAGTATCCCCAGGGGAAAAGACAGATGGGCATATGGTGACCGACTGCAAAGGTGCCACGTCTGGCCAGCACTAAAGATCCTGAGCCCAACTCCCCAGTGGTTCCTGCTCTGCTGGTTCAAGAATCCCTGTCCTGCCCAATCCTCCTAGGGCGCAGGAACCCGAGTGGAGGAGGAGACACTGTACCTCCCAGTAAGTTCATCTCCCTTTATCTAGCAGGAGGAGGTAGGTCCAGGAGAGTCCGAGGGTATGGGGAAGCTGAGCCCTGCCTTGGGGGGCATATTTCCTTAAGCATTCTTGGCATGTGCACCCTTTTCTCCCATGCACTTTGATCACCCTTCCTTTCTTCCACATTTCAGATATGCATCTTTAGCCAGCTCTTTTTTGGGTTTTTTTGTTCTTTTTTTGTTTTGTTTTTTTGTTCGTTTTTGTTTTTTTGGTTTTTTGCTGGCTGAGTGGAAAGCTATGAAATAAGTCTCCTAGCCTGTTCTCTCTACCCTGAAGATCCGCTATTATAGAAGTTGCCCAGGCAAGCTTCTGTCCTTGCCACCCTTCCTCCCACCGGGGACAGGTCTTGCACACGACCCCACCCATCTAATTACCTTGGGACAGTGTTCACCTGTCTGCCTTGCCCCAGAACAGACTCTCAGGCAGTGTTGCCAGGATACATCCCATTGGATGTTACAGACTCTGTGTTCCTTTCTGGGGTCTTTACCTCAGTGTCCTGGCATCCAAATCAGAGGAGGTGAGTGTGGACTGCTCAAAACTAAAATGTCCTGCAGCTCAGTTACTGTAAAGAGCAAATTGACTTTCTGGTTGACAGTAGTCACCTTGATGCCACTTGAAACATCCAGTCATTCTCTTGGGGCACCTGGGTGGCTCAGTTGGTTAAGCGACTGCCTTCAGCTTAGGTCATGATCCTGGAGTCCCAGGATCGAGTCCCGCATTGGGCTCCCTGCTCAGCGGGGAGTCTGCTTCTCCCTCTGACCCTCCCTCCTCTCATGCTCTCTCTATCTCAATCTCTCTCTCAAGTAAATAAATAAAATCTTAAAAAAAAAAAAGAAACATCCAGTCATTCTCAAGACTCTTGTGCAAAGGAGACTGTGTTGAGGGACCTCAGAGAGAATGGGGGAAGGAATAAAGAAACCGAAGGAATACCCTACAGACACGGAGAATCAGAGACAGGGGCCCCATAGCACTGGAAGTATATGCTCTACATGTAGGCCCCTGGTGGTCAATGTAGGCCTCTCTTCAAGCCCAGGCCTAGGCTGTTGAAGAGAAACCTCTCTTCCAAGAACTCAGAAAACAGCTCCATTAACAAACCCCATATCCCTTTTAGGGACTCATGTGCCAAACAAAAAGCTGTCACAAACATACAGCTCTCCTTGAGGTTTTCTGCAACTGGCACAGCCCCATCTCACTCAGCTGCCTGCCAGGCCCACACAGAGAGTGACTAAGGAGGGCTATTGGTGGCTCTTCAGCTTCACTGCTAGCACAGGGGAAGATCTAGAATGTAAAGCTTTCAGGTGTTAGTTACCCTAGGGCAGAAACAAAATGCCAGAAACTGTAGAACCCACAGTTCTATACCCAATAAAGGCAAAATTCCTCTGTTGCCACGTAAATGAGGGGAGCCTCTGAATCTGGCAACCCCGTCCCCTAGCTGGGGGCCTTGGAGAAGGAGGCAGTGTGTCGTTGCATCAACGATGTGCTGGGGACTAAGGCTGAGGCCATCTCAGACTCCAGTGCCTCACAGCCATCCCTTTCCTTCCCCTGCCTGTCGCAAGGACTGTTCTCTATCAGCTTCCCCTCTAGCCCTCAGCGTTGACCCACGGAGAAGAGATGCAAAAAGCAGCAGGCTCACTGGCCATTCTGGAATCTGCTGGAGTGGCTACCTCTATGGGTCATTTGTCCCAGAAGAAGGCAGCTCACCAGATCCCATCTTCTTATTGTCAGAGCCCCTGCCAGGCACCTCATCACACTTACTGCCCTCAGCCCGTTGACCTTGCTGACCCATGCTCCCACCCCATTACTCAGACACTGACATAGCTGGCTCTGTCTGCTGGGCCCCCAAACCCTTCCATCCCTGATTCCTTCCCCACATCAGGTATGGACTGTGAAATGAGAAGCTCAACTCCTGACTCACCCTCTCCTACAAGTGCTACTGTGTGTCTTCCGCCCTTCACATTCAAGCCCATCTGGGAGTGCCCTCTGAATGGGGAGGAAGGAGGTCCTCTGCACCCCAATGCCTCAGTCATAACTGCAGCAGATTCCAGTTCCATCTTCCCTGTTGCTCCCAGCACTTCGATCCTTCTCTCGTATACTAAATTATACAGAAAGGAGTCACGTACACCTGTGTGTGTGGATTCCCTATCTCCTTTCCACAGACCCCCTTTCCAGCTAATGATACCAGTGCTCCTCTCTCCACTGGCCTAATTGCTGTTTCTGAAGTCAGCTCCTCAACCATCACATCTGCAAGCTTGGCTCCCCAGCCTGTGTCTGATTTTTGGCCGCCTCTGTGGACATCCCTGCATCTTCCCACACTCTCCTCTTGGGGGTTCCCTCTGGAATAATAATAATAATGTGAGCTTCTTTCCACTTGACCAGGCCCAACAGATACCCTCTAGTGGCAGTGCTGCTTCAGCCATAGAAACAACCAGCCTGCCTGCCTGCATTGAGGGTCTGAGGCCCCAGCCCAGGATGTAAACTTTCCTTGTACTCCTAGAACACATTTTGAATAGCCCAGGATAAAGTTAAACGTGGGAATGGCGAGGAGGTAACTGGAGACAGTAAAGGTGTAAGAGCAACAGAATTAGACCTATCTTGGGCGCCTGGGTGGCTCAGTTCGTTAAGCGACTGCCTTTGGCTCAGGTCATGATGCTGGAATCCCTGGGTTGAGTCCTGCATAGGGCTCCCTGCTCAGCAGGGAGTCTGCTTCTCCTTCTGACCCTTGCCCTCTCATGTGCTTTCTCTCTTTCTCATTCTCTCTCTCTCAAATAAAATCTTTTTTTTTTAAAGATTTTATTTAATTTATCTGAGAGAGAGAGAGAGAGAGTGAAAGAGAGAGCACAAGAGGGGGTAGGGTCAGCGGGAGAAGCAGACTCCCCACCGAGCAGGGAGCCCGATGCGGGACTCAATCCCGGGACTCCAGGATCATGACCTGAGCCGAAGGCAGCCGCCCAACGAACTGAGCCACCCAGGCACCCCTCAAATAAAATCTTAAAAAAAAAAATTAGGCCTGTCCTAACCTGGTTTATATATATGAATTTTTTTAAATCTTGGGAAAACATGAAGTTCAACTGCAAATAGTAGAAGCTACCTGTGTCACCAGCAATTGATTCAGTCAGTTATTCACTTAACATATTCACTGAAAAAAAAAATATTTATTGAGAACTTGTTATGTGTTAGGCACTGTTCAAGTACCAGAATCAAGAGAGAAAGTCACAGAAAATTCCAACCCATATGATACCTATGTTCTTTTTGGAGGAAAAACAAAACGAGAAGCAAACATATTAAGTAAATTTTCTAGTATGTTAGAAGGTAATAATGCTTTGGGGATTATTGGAAATGTGATCGTTTTCTTAATTTCTTTTTCTAGTAGTTCATTGTTAGTGTATGGAAACATGATTAATTTTTGTATGTTGATTTGTATCCTGCAACTTTACTGAATTTGTTCGTTATTTCTAACAGTTTTTTGGTGGTGTCTATAAGGTTATCAATATATAATATTGTGTTGTCTGCACAGAAAGATAATTTTATCTCTTCCTTTCAGATTTGGATGATTTTATTTCATTTTGTGCCTATTTGTTCTGGCTAGAACTCCCATTACTATGTTAAATAGAAGTAGCAAGAGTAGGCATCCTTGTCTTGTTCCTAATCTTAGAGGAAAACCTTTTAGCTTTTCATTACTGAGTATATTAGCTGTGGACTTGTCATATGTGGACTTTGTTATGTTGAGGAATATGCCTTCTATACCTAATATGTTGAGAGTTTTTGTCATGAAAGGGTGTTGAATTTTTGTGAAATGCTTTTTTTTAATCTATTGAGATGATCATGATTTTTATCCTTCATCCTGTTAATGGCATGTATCATGTTTATTGATTTGTGTATGTTGAACCATCCTTGCATCCTAGGGAAAAATGCCACTTGATCATGGTGTATGATCTTTTTTATGTGCTGTTGAATTTGATTTGCAAATATTTTGCTGAAGATTTTTGTATCTGTCTTCATCAGGGATATTGGTTTGTTGTCCTTCTTCTGTCTTTGTCAGGGTTTGGTATTAGGGTAATGCTGGCCTCATAGAAGGAGTTTGGAAGTTTTCCTTCCTTTTCAATTTTTTGGAAGAGTTTGAGAATGCCTGGCATTAATTCTCCTTTCAGTGTTTGGTAGAACTCACTAGTGAAGCCATCTTGTCCTGGGCTTTTCTCTGTTGGAAGGGTTTTGATCACTGATTCAATCTCTAATTATTGGCCTGTTCAGATATTCTATTTCCTCATGGTTCAGTCTTAGTAGGTTATATGTTTCTAGGGCTTTGTCCATTATTTTAGGTTATTCCATTTATTGGCATATAATTGTTCACAGTAGTCTGTTACAATCCTTTATATTTCTGTGGCATCAGCTGTAATGTCTCCTCTTTCCTTTATAATTTTCAGTCTTCTTTTTTAGTCTGGCTAAAGGTTTGTCAAAAAAAGGTGTTTTTTTTTTTTTTATCAGTTTTTAGTTTTGTTGATCTTTTCTATTGTTTTTCTAGTCTCTATTTAATTATTTCCACTCTAATCTTTCTTATTTTCATCTGTTAACTTTTGGTTTAGTTTATTCTTTTCTCCATAAGACTTTTGTAGAGCTTATCAAATCCCTGCTCTTTTTGGTTTGAATTTACCAATCTAGCCTTAGCCCGGGAACCCCTCCACCATGTGAGGACACAGCAAGAAGTTCACAGCATGAACCTGGAAGAGGACCTTCATCAGAACCTGACCATACTGGCACCCTGATCTTGAATTTCCAGCTTCCAGTACTGTGAGTAGTAAAATTCTGTTGTTTATAAGCCACTCAGTTTTGATATTTTGCTATAGCAACCCCCAAAGACTAAGGTAACTCCATTACGCATTATTGAACATAATCGAAATTAAAAACCTTTCTGCTTGAAGGACATCATGAAGAAAGTAGAAAGGCCACCCATCAAATGGAAAGAAATTTTGCAGATCATCTATCTGATAAGAAATTTTTATCTAGAATACATAAAGAATTGTTACAATTCAATAAAAAATACAAATAATCCAGTAATAAAAAAAACAGGCAAAGGATGGGCGCCTGGGTGGCTCAGTCATTAAGCATCTGCCTTCAGCTCAGGTCATGATCCCAGGGTCCTGGGATCGAGCCCCGCATCGGGCTCCCTGCTCTGTGGGAAGCCTGCTTCTCCCTCTGCCACTCCCCGATTGTGTTCCTTCTCTTGCTGTGTCTCTCTCTGTCAAATAAAACAACAACAACAACAACAACAACAAAAACAGGCAAAGGAGCTGACTAGTTATTTCCTCAAAAGATATAAAACTGGCCAACCAGTACATGAACATCATTAGCCATCAGGGGGATACAACCAAATCTCAATGAAATACCACTTGACACAAAATAGGAATGTTATAGTGAAAAAGGCAAGTATTGGTGAGGATGTGGAGAAACTGGAACCCTCATACATTACTGGTAGAAATTTCAAAAGGTGTAGCTGCTCTGGAAAATAGTTTGCTAGTTTCTTAAAAGGTCAACCATAGAGTTACCATATAACCCAGTGATTAAACTCTAAGTAGATACTCAAAAGAAATAAAAACATAGGTCCATGCAAAAACTTGTCCATGAATGTTCATAGCAACATTATTTGCAACAGCCAAAAGTAGAAACAGCTCAAATGCTCATTACTAGATGAATGGAAAAAATGTGGTATATCCATACAATGGACTATTACTTGGCAATAAAAAGGAATGAAGTACTGATACACGTTACAACATAGATGAAAACATTATGCTAAATGAAAAAGACAGTCACAGAAGACCAACTATTACATAATTCAGGTTATACTCGAATTGCCAAATTGGTAAGTCCATAGAGACAGAAAGAAAAACAGTGGTTGCCTAGGGAAGAAGGATTTGGGGGGAAATAGGGAGTACTAATGAGTTTAGGGTTTCTTTTGGGGAGATGATTAAAATGTTTTAAAATTCTGGTAATTGTTTTTTTTTTTAAGATTTTATTGATTTATTTGGCAGAGAGAGAGAGCGAGAGCGCACACAAGCAGGGGGAGTGGCAGGCAGAGGCAGAAGGAGATGCAGACTCCCTGCAGAGCAGGGGCAGCCTGATGCAGGACTCGATCCCAGGACCCCCGGATCATGACCTGAGCCGAAGGCAGTCGCTTAACCAACTGAGCCACCTAGGTGCCCTAAAATTATGGTAATTATGGGCGCCTGGGTGGCTCAGTTGGTTAAGCGACTGCCTTCGGCTCAGGTCATGATCCTGGAGTCCCTGGATTGAGTCCCGCATCGGGCTCCCTGCTCGGCAGGGAGCCTGCTTCTGCCTCTGACCCTCCCCCTTCTCATGTGCTCTCTATCTCTCATTCTCTCTGTCTCAAATAAATAAATAAAATCTTAAAAAAAATAAAAATTTAAAAAATTAAAAAAAATAAAATTATGGTAATTGTTATACAACTCTGTGAATATACTAAAAATCACTGTATACTCAATTTATTTTGAACTGTACACTTTAAAGATTTTATTTATTTATTTCAGAGAGAGAGAGCGAGCACGCACCATAACCCCGGGAGTGGAGGGGGCAGGCTGTAGAGTGGGAGGGAAAGAATCTCAAGCAGACTCCACACTGAGTGGGGAGCCTGAGGCGAGGCTCAATCCAACTCTGAGATCATGACCTGAGCCAAAATCAAGAGTCAGTCATTTAACTGACTGAGCCACCCAGATGTCCCTGATTTTTTTTTAAGATTCATTTATTTGAGAGAGCACGTGTGTGGGAATAGGGGGAGGGCCAGAGGGAAAGGGAGAATCCTCAAGCAAACTTCCTGCTGAGCACAGAGCCCAATGTGGGGCTTGATCCCAGGACCCTGATACCATGACCTGAGCTGAAATCAAGAGTCAGCCACTTAACTGATTAAGCCACCCAGGAACCCCTAGTTTAGGTGCTTTTAATTTAATCTTCTGTATTCTCAAGTTGTGTTGTTGTTGTTGTTTTAATATGTTTAAGCACGGACCTTTTATATCCCACCTGGGATATATTGCACTTCCTGGATTTGTGGGTTCACAGTTTTCTTCAATTCTGGAAACTTTGCATTCATTATCTCTTTAGATACTATCTTTTCTCCATTCTTTTTTTTTTTTCCTTTTGACACTCCAATGAGAGTTATGTTAGACCTTTTCATTCTATCCCCCACGAATTTTTATTGAGGTACAATTGAATATTAAAATTGTATATATTTAAGGAACACAACTTGGTTTGATATATGCATACATTGTGATATGTCACCACAATCAAGCTAATTAACATAGTCATTCTACATACTAGCCCTCTGTTGGTTATGTGGTTTATAAATATTTTCTTCTGGGCTATACCTTGTCTGTTTATCCTCTTATGTGGACTTTCACAGACCAAAGACTTTACTTTTAATGAAGTCCAATTTTTCAATTTTTCAGTTTTTCCTTGTATGGATTATGCTTTTGGTATGAGGTCTAAGAACTCTACCTAGCCCTCAATCCTAAAGATTTTCTCCTATGTTTCTTCCTACAAGTTTTATAGTTTTAATGTTTAAGTCTGTGATCCATTTTGAATTGATCTTCATAAGAGGTGTGACAATTAGGTGAAAGTTCATTTTAAAATTTTCTTCCTTCTGCTGCTTTGTGTGTATATTGCTCTTTTTTTCCTAGGTTTGAGGTGGGAGCTTATTAGATTATTGATTTGGGATTCTTCTTCTTTTCTAATGTATTCCTTTATTGCCAAACAGTTTCCCATAGCACTGTTTCAGCTGTGTCCCATGCATTTTGGTATTTTATATTTTCACTCAACTTAATGTAATTTTCTAATTTCCCTTAAGGTTTCCTCTTTGACCCACAGTTTATTTAGAAGAGTGTTTAGTTTGTTGTTTAGTTTCTAAGTGTTTGGAGACTTTCCTGTTTTCTGTTATTGATTTCTAGTTTGATTCCATTGCGGTCAGAGAATATTCTCCATGTGATTTCAATTCTCTTAAATACTTTGAGGTTTATTTTATGGCCATGCATTTGGTATATCTCATTATATGCTCCATGAACATTTGAAAAGAGTATGTTTTATGCTGCTGTTGGGTCAAATGTTTCATAAATGTCAGTTAGGTCCTGTTGGTTGCTGAGTTCTATATTCTCTAAAGATGATAAATCTGGAGAGGTATGGACCTGGAAACAGATTGGTTGAAACTTTGTGCACAAACTGGTTGTTCTCCCCCTTTACTTTTCCTCTCATGTAATCAAATACACTGCACAGGAAGTTTGATCTCTGGATAAACTGACCCAGGAAGGATGTCCAACTGCACAAAGGAAGACAGGATTGAGGCATAGGCAGTCTGAGTGAAAAACCATACCCAGAACTTTGGGCCTCTCCTAGCCCCAAACACCAGTAGCTCAGGAGACTGGACCTAGTTTCTGGTCTAAACTAAAGAGCAGAGAAGAGCGTTCCCTGGCAGTCTTCTGGTGAAAAGGCTGGCTCTAATGTCTGCCAGTTGAGGAATTTCACCTTTTTTTTTTTTTTTAAGATTTTATTTATTTATTTGACAGAGAGAGAGACAGCAAGAGAGGGAACACAAATAGGGGAGTGGGAGAGGGAGAAGCAGGCTTCCTGCTGAGCAGGAGCCAGATGCAGGGCTGGATCCCAGGACCCTGGGATCATGACCTGAGCCGAAGGCAGATGCCTAACAACTGAGCGACTGAGCCACCCAGGTGCCCCGAGAAATTTTACCTCTTGACTGGAGGCAAGGATTACCACACATTTCAGGAAAGTATCCCAGGCAAAAGGAAGAAAAATAATTCAAGCTTTTTTGAAAAGAAATTTGATTTGGACATAAAAGGCAAAAATGGACAAGAAAACTCTGAATAACTATAATTACCCTGAGAGATTGAAAATTATATTGCATCCATAAATAAGAACAGAAAGCTATGAAGAAGGAAAAATTAGGCACAACTCAGGAATAGTCCTTCCAGCAAATACAAATGCCAGGAATAAAAAACCTGAAATAGAGAAGACTGCCAAAAATCAAAAATATAAGAAGAATTCTCAGATCTGGAACCTACAGACTAAAAATCTCACCTACATCTAGCATAAAAAATATTTAAAGATCTATGCCATAAGTCATGAAATTTCAGTACACTGGGGATATAAATAGCATTAAGTACACTCTGGTTTCTCTTCAGATCGCATAAATAGCATTAAGTATTTGAATGGGAGACATAAATTACACATAGAGGAACAGAAAACATTTGGTATTAGATTTGACAACATAAGCTACCAGAAAACTTTAAAGTGATGTTTCTAAGTTTTGAATACTGGCAAAGTGTGAGAGTAGAGTTAAGACATTTCCAAACATTAAAGAACTAATTTAACACATGCATCTAAAGGAAGCTGTTGGAAAAAGAACTTTAATGAAAATGGAAAATTAACTTAATTCCAGAAAACAGTAATCCAATTCAGGAAAACAATGAAAGTAAGTTTCAGGACAACTGTAGAGTCCAACTGAAGCCCCAGATTGGTAGACTGAGAGATTCTAATGGATATTTGAACAATTGAAAAAAATCATCTGTGGACATTTAACATAAATATGGAACATTTATCTGTGGAACATCTCTAAAATTTAAGAACAGGTACAAAGAAAACTAAATCCTCAATAAAGAAAAAATATCGAGGCGCCTGGGTGGCTCAGTCGTTAAGTGTCTGCCTTCGGCTCAGGTCATGATCCCAGGGTCCTGGGATTGAGCCCCGCATTGCGCTCCCTGCTCAGGGGGAAGCCTGCTTCTCCCTCTCCCACTCCCCCTGCTTGTGTTCCCTCTCTTGCTGTGTCTCTCTCTGTCAGATAAATAAATAAAATCTTAAAAAAAAAAAAAAAAAAGAAAGAAAAAATATCTAGAAAATCTACTTGGTTTGGAATGTAAAATAATTTACATTATTATATAAATACCACATATAATATAAATACCACAATAATTGAGATATAACCATATTTGGATGTGGTTAAGGAGAAAGAAAAAGATGGAAGTTTTTTTGCTTTAAATGAAATCTTGATTATTACACTGGACATTTTTATTACTAAAGACATTTTTAACTACTAAAATAAAACTGGTCTTTTAGCTAAAAGTGTTCAAAGAAACTTGTATTATCCAAGACTGATTGAAAACATCATTGAATTCATCCAAAATTTCATCTAGGTACAGGTAAAAAAAAATCAAAAACCTAAACTAAAAAAACCTAATCTACAGATGAATATTGCAAGTGCAGCTGCTACAAGAGACAATAAAGTGCCCTCCTTTTGTTTTATGAAGTCCTATTAATTTCAACTTCCCGATTACATACTCCTACAATCTTATCACTCAGAAATAACAATAATCTTACCTCTTCCTTTCCAATATTTTTTTGCCTATAATTATTTTACTCGCTTAAATGCCATAGCACCATATTCTTGAAGGCATACTTAATGGCCAAGATTCTGACCATCAAAATCCCAACACCTAGTAACATAGTGATCCATGCTGGGGAGGAAAAATTTTCCTTTGCCTTACAAGATTCTTCTGGCTGGTCTAAGAATTAAATTGACATGAGATAGATTAACAGGAGATAAATGTTTAATAACATGTATACTTCCTGTATATAAGGGAAAACTGAGTGACTCCCCCAAATGGCCAAATTACCTTAATTACCATCTTCAGCTAAAGACAAAAGAAGATGCTGTGGGTGGAGGGTCAGTTATGGAAGGTTACCAGGAAAAGCATAATAAACAAGGATAAGGTTGTTATATAGATTTAAGTTCATGCCTTCTCCATTGATAACATTGATAACAGATTTAGGTACCTCTTCTTGGTAGTGAGGGAAACACCCTTACAATTGGAGATTTCCCTTATAAATGTAAATGTTTCTTTCTTTCTTTCTTTCTTTCTTTTTTTTTTAAGATTTTATTTATTTGAGAGAGAGCGCACAAATGGGATGAGGGTCAGAGGGAGAAGCAGACTCCCTGCTGAGCAGAGGCCTGATGTGGGACTTGATCCTGGACTCCAGGATCATGACCTGAGTGGAAGGCAGCTGCTTAACAACTAAGCCACCCAGGCACCCTAAATCTAAATGTTTCTTACAAAAAGTAACTTCTAGGGGCGCCTGGGTGGCTCAGTCGGTTGAGTGGCTGCGTTTGGCTCAGGTCATGATCCCAGGGTGCTGGCATCCAGCCCTGCATTGGGCTTTCTGCTCAGTGGAGAGCCTGCTTCTCCCTCTCCCTCTGCCTGCTTCTCTGCCTACTTGTGCTCTCTATCTCTCTGTCAAATAAATAAATAAAATCTTAAAAAAAAACACAACTTCTACTCAGTTTTAGAGCTTCTCCTGTGTTTGCAGTTTCTTAAAAATAATCAGCCTAAAATAATCCTTACGCTAAAGAGACATATTTTGGGTGGAAAATTCTGCTCCCCTACACCCACAAACATAATGTCCATGGAAAGTAAGAAGCAGAAGTGCAGGCCTATCAAAACCAAGCCAGAAATAACACACACTAGGGCTACAGGAGAGAAAAAAATTTTACCTCTACCCATTTTGGGTTTTCAGCTGGGGCTCTGTAACAAAAAAGAAAGATTAACAGAAGACGATTTATTAACATGTGTGCACATGTCATATGGGAGAAAACAAGAGTAACTCAAAAGTGGTGGCTTAGCAATCAACAAATAATAAATTTGTAGAGAAATGATAGGATAAATTAAAGCAGTTTTAGGCTCCCAAGGGTGGCAATCTGTGAAAGGAAACTAGTGAAGGTTTATTTGCAGATTCTTTTTGGTGCCATCTATGAGCTAAGAGTCTAGAGTTGCCTCCAATAAAGGAGAATGTATACCCTTCCTTTAGGCAGAAATGGGGGAGGGCAGAGAGAGCTTTCCTGACTTTCATGCTTATAAATTGCCTTCAGTTCAAAATAATTTTTATGTCAAAAAGGTATATATTGGAGTGACATACTCTGGTTTCCTTCACAGCACAGTCACCTTCAATGATACACACAATTTGAGGTACTTCACAGTTATAAAAGAAACAGGCCCCAAATGGAGTCACTTACCCCCCATAGAACATATCAAGATTAACAATTTTAATTAATTAGCAATTGCAGTTTCAACCACTCCCAGAAATGTGACCTTTGAACAGTCCATCTAAAATTTCCTGATCAGGTAATCTGCAAAATAAGACTCTTGCCTATTCCCTTCCCTCAAAAAGATGACCTGGCCGGTACCAACCCTTTCTTTTCTTTTGCTAATAATTTCCTTGCCCCACCATCCTGCCTCTAAAACCTCCCATTCTGTAAAACTCCTGGGGATGTCTATTTATTAGTAGGGATGCTGCCCAACTCACAATAGTCAAACAAAGCCAATTAGATCTTCCGATTTACTCCGCTGACTTTCATTTTTTTAATGCCACAAACCACAGAGACTTCCGAGATCCCTAAAGCTGGCATCACAGTCAGGCATAATCACACACAGTGTTCTCTGTGGTGCCTCCCTAGTCCTGCATCCAAAGAATGGCACATATGCGGGGAAACAGCTCCAAGCAGGAAAAAACACAACCCAGTCTTCGATCACCCGCTCAGGCACTCGAGGCACCACGCCAGTACCTCAGGAAACGCCACGTGAACCATGAGCGCAGCACTGATACCAGTCAGGGTCATCGCTTCAAGCCTAAATGAAGATCTGAACAGTCCCCAAGCCGGGCGCGAGAATCCAACCTCTCTTGCGGTGCCCCTTACCCTCCGCCCTATCCCCCAGCCGCCAGCGGTTGTGGCCCCAAGAGCCTCCCCCACCTCAGTAGAGTCCCGGGGTCGCCCCCCCCTCCTCGCGCGCCTGCGTACTCTGGACAGAATCGGCAACTCCCCGGAGCCTCAACGCTCGGCGCTCGAGGGCGGTGTTCGCGGCTCAAACGGGGGGGCGGAGCCAAGAGCCAAAAGAGGAAAGCCAGAATACACAGCTTTTGTGATTTTGGACTACAGTTCTAACAAGGGAGCAGGCTTGGATTATCCTCGGTAGCACGGGTCGCTCACAGGGTCACCTTTACAGGCCCGAGGAACCCTGGCCCTGCCGGAACTCTGCTTCTCCACTCGGTCGGCGAGCGGGGGACCTGGCCCCGTTTTCCCCCGCCAGCCCTTTCTAAAGAACCGAGGCACTTGCCCCGCCCCCTGCGCGCCTGCGCACTCGGGCCGCGGTAGGCGCGCTGGAAACCCGCAGACTTGAGGGCTCGGGGGTTTTCAGAGCCGGTGGCAGGGCTAGTACGTGGAGCCAGGCTCTGCTGTGGTCGCGGCTTTTCTGAAGGAAACGTGTACGGGAAGGGCCAGATTCCGCGGACCGGAGCGGGGGTGGGTCCTGGGGCCTCGGCCTACTAGGCGATTCCTCCCGAGTTTGGACACCCGGACGGGGTGGGTTTAAACTCGTGCGGCAATAACGGTGCGGGGCCCGGTTTGTGGGCGCGGCCTATTATGCAGTGCGAGACCCTGCGGTCCTACGCACCTCGGTCTCCTCCTCAACCACCAAGGCCCGGCCGCAGAGGGCAGTTGGAGGGGGAGCCCCAGAATAAAGGTCCGCTGCAAAACGCTGGAGCTAGATTCAGGGCTGACCTCTGAGGTCCGGAGGACCCGCTGGACAGAGGAAGACGCAGTGGGCCGTCCCACGGGGTGAGCAGTAGCGATGTCCGAACTACAGCGTACCCAGAGCTGCGAACGTGGACACGGGCGACTGCAAACCTTTCCTCGTTTGTCTCTCGTTTCCGTTTGTGCACGCCTGCGGTGGTTAGCGAGGGTCACGGGGCATGGAGGGTGGTTTCTAACCGATCAAGAAAAGCCCGGGGTGTAATGAACACTATTTGCTTCCCCAGCCCGGCCAGTCTCCAGAGAAGGCCTTTGAAGTGAAACGAATCGCTGCCGCGCCTCGGAAAGCCAGGTTCTGTGTGAGTTGTGCTGCTGCTTTGTTTCCGTGAAATGCATTTGATTTTCAGAACACTGGGCTTTTTGATTTTCTTCCCTTGGAATGTGCTGCTTAAGAATGGTCTATTCATTGATTTGGGCCTCAAGATTTCCCTACGTAGTTAACGGCGGGGGACCTAATTAATAGGTAACACTCGCTAGTGTCCATTTAATGCAGTTCTACAGTTAGTTAATCGTATGCTATATATTCAGTTGCTTTGTGAGCACTTTTTCTTAAGGATTCTGATTATGGTGATACCCCGTTTGGAAGTCAATGTTCATGCTTTGTTTTCGACTGTGGTTTGTTAAGGAGTAGTTTAGGGTTTGTTTAGATACCTTCAATGATTCCAGAATAGGGATGGGGATTTTTTTCCAAGGAACTCCGTGATTGGGAATTTTTGGTACCAGCCAGATGTGGTTAAAGGTTTGGTAGCATGAGTTTGTTTTGCTTATTTTTGATAAATACAAAATGGTATATACTTAAGGTGTACAACAGGATGTTTCAGTATATGTATACATTGTGGAATGGAATGATTACCACAATCAGACCAATTAACATCCAACACCTCATAGTTACTTTTGTGTGTGGTGAGAAAAGTTACGATCTACTCTTAAATTTCAAATTTCAAGTATATAATACTGTATATAATTACTGTATATAATACATAACCATGCTGTACATTAGGTCTTAAGAACTTACTCTATGATTAAAAGTTTGTACCATTAGTTTGTTTGGGGTATGTTTTTCAATAGACTGAGGTATATAAGGTGTTTAAGAATTTTGAACGTAGATTAAAGGAATTTGAATCCTGCCTGCCACTTAAATCTGAGTGAGTTTGAGCAATATTTCTGGTCCCAGTTTCTTTATCTGTAAATTCAGAATTACAATAGTATATACCTCACAGTGTGGTTTTAAAGATTACCTGAATTAATATCTGTTAAGCTCTTAGAGGACTACCTGACCCATTAGAAGAGTGCTTAACTAATATTAGCTATTGGTTTTAAATGATGATTCTTAGTCATTCCCTATCAGCTTTCTGTATTCCCAAAAGTAATGAAAATGTGAGATTAATTAGGATGGATGCTTGCAAGCAGGAAAATGAATCAGACACTCGAATGAACCAAAAGAGGGATTCTTTTTTTTTTTAAGATTTTATTTATTTTTTAGAGAGCGAGCGAGAGAGAAACAGCATGAGAGGGGAGAGGGTCAGAGGGAGGAGCAGACTCCCCGCTGAGCCGGGAGCCCGATGCGGGGCTCGATCCCAGGACCCCGGGACCATGACCTGAGCCGAAGGCAGACGTTTAACCATCTGAGCCACCCAGGCGCCCCAATAAATACAATCTTTAAAAAAAAAAGAGGGCGCCCCAATAAATACAATCTTTAAAAAAAGAGGGCGCCCCAATAAATACAATCTTTAAAAAAA
>NW_023270459.1:2910067-3137320 GCF_011800145.1 Mirounga leonina | reverse complement strand
ATCTTTAAAAAAAGAGGGCGCCCCAATAAATACAATCTTTAAAAAAAAGAGGGCGCCCCAATAAATACAATCTTTAAAAAAAAAAAAAGAGGGCGCCTGGGTGGCTCAGATGGTTAAACGTCTGCCTTCGGCTCAGGTCATGGTCCTGGGGTCCTGGGATCGAGCCCCGCATCGGGCTCCCGGCTCAGCGGGGAGTCTGCTCCTCCCTCTCCCACTTCCCCCTGCTTGGTTCCTGCTCTCGCTGTGTCTCTCTCTGTCGAATAAATAAATAAAATCTTAAAAAAAAAAAAAAAGATTGTATTTATTTATTAGAGAGAGAGCGTGCACGAGTGGGGAGGGGTGTGGGATGGGGGGCAGTGGGAGAAGACGACTCCCCCTGAGTGTGGAGTCTGGGGGGTGGCGAGATGGGGGGTGCTCTATCCCAGGACCCTGAGACCATGACCTGAGCCAAAATCAGATGCTTAATCCACTGAGCCACCCAGGTACCCCCCAAAAGAGGGATTCTTAACATGAAGTCTTTGGACTCTGTTATGGGTTTTCAGGACAACAAAAATCTAAGATTATGTACAAGATTGTTGTATATATTTGTCAGCGGGTAATTTGGTGGGGAGGAAGTCTATCATTTCATGATATTATCAAAGTTGTGTAAGACCCAACAAGATTGATTTCTTACAAGTGTAGAATAAAAGTCTGGGATAACTAGGAATGACCTTTGGGATAATCTTTTATAAAAGTAGTATCCAGCAATATAGAAATGATTAAGTAACTCACATTCCATCCATGTGATGGAATGTGAGTTACTTAATCACACAGGTGATTAATCCATCACATGGATGGATTCCATCCATCCATGTGATGGAATGTTATGCAATACTAAAAATTATGTTTATTAGTAATTTAGTTAGTCATCAGGAAAATATGTATGTATATAATGTAATATTGAGAAATATTTATTATGAATAAAAATCTTTAAGAAATTGTTAAGTTACAGAACCATGAGAGACTATGGACTCTGAGAAAAAACTGAGGGTTCTAGAGGGGAGGGAGGTGGGGGGATGGGTTAGCCTGGTGATGGGTATTAAAGAGGGCGGCACATATTGAATGGAGCACTGGGTGTTACATGCAAACAGTGAATCGTGGAACGCTACATTAAAAACTAATGATGTAATGTATGGTGATTAACATAACATAATAAAATTTAAAAAAAAAGAAATTGTTAAATTACATATGTATCTTGAACACAATTTATAAGATGCATTGCAAGGATTTAATAACTGGTGTATTCACTGGAGCCCAGGAGGGTTAAGCTCAAGTTATTGAGCAGCTGCTCTGAAATAAGCATTTCTTTTTCTGTCTCGCAATCACTTTGGAAAAGCACTGTGATCCTTCACAGAAGGATCTCAGGTGTTGATGAGATACAATATTCAAGAATTGGTAGGAATTATTTTTTCAGGCACATTGATTTCCTGGTTGTTACCACTTATGTAGGCCTATTTAATCACAATTTTCTTAATGACTACAAGGTACCCCATTCTCCCAACTCATTAAAAAATTCTTTTTAATGGGAATGACTTTTTAAAACAATATTTCTGATGGAGTTAATGCAGGCTTGTGAAATAAGTAACTAAGGGACCTAAAAGAGAAGAAATTAAAATTATCCATTGTCTCAACATCCAAAAATAATCACTATTAATATTTGTAGCATATTTTCCCAAAATATTTCTACAAGTATATGTGTTTTTGTATGTGGTTTTATTTCTGAATAATGGGATAACCCTAATTGAAAATTTAAAAGAAATCAAGACCTCTAGTTATTAGTTTAAAAGAGACATTCAGTATCCTCATGGATTTTACAATCATGGATGTATGGAGAAAGGCAAAATCCCAGCAGTCCCCTTTTTGTTTGAGAAATCTTCCAAGTAATTATAATTCTTACGATAGAAATGGCATTTAAATTGGGAGACTTAATTATAATTTAAAATTAATTTTAAAATGTCAGAATTGAAATATGGAGATTTCCCCCCATCTACTGATGTCCATTTCACATTAATGATTTAAAACAACTAATTATATTATGTATTGTTTTATAAACTGATTATTTTTCTTTCAGTATATCTTGAATACTTTCTATTCCTTAACTGTTTTCTAGAACTTAGGAATTCATAATTACTTTAGTATTCAGTATTTTATGGATTTTTATAAATCATTTAAGAAATCAGCTATTGGGCAGTAATATTCAAACTGCCTGAGCAATTCCTTTGACAGGCTTTCTGTGTGATATTACTTACCTTACTTTTCACTTCATGGTCATGTAGGATTTCAGAGAGAGGAACACTAAGGAATATGGCATTGATTTTTACCAGGTGGGTTACAGGTGATACTCTGAAGTGTTTGGCTGAATTTCCGAAGGATTCTTACAGTATGAAATAGACCACTGTGCTATTTTATGCCAGAAGCTTCATTCATCCTCCTGATCCTTTATTTGGGTGAGAGTTTGAGAAATGAATTAATGATAATTTCCTAGAAAACTAAGCTTACAAAAAACAAAATTATTTTAACCTCAGCAAAGAATGACTAAAACTAAAAATTCAGAAGTAGTAATATCAGCATGCTAAATGTATGGAGTTTAAATACCAAAAGAAATAGCTAAGAGAGGTGGGTCTCTAGATTTGGAAGCTAGGGAAAGGATAGCAAGGATGGAACTTTCGGGGCTTTTTGTAATATAATATTCCCTTGCAGAGCTATTTTAAATTTATGTCCAGGTATAAGTGATATAAACTTTTAGAGAACAAGATAAAGATCACCTGGGATATCATCATCAAGGTAATACAATAAAATTTTATTCTAACTCCATTCACAGACTGTTTCATAAACCTGCGTATACATGTATGTGTATGTATGTAGTTTTCCTGTCAAACATACAATCACAGTACAAAACTATTTCCTAACCTACCTTCTCCCAGCAATCTGTAGTGACCATCTTTCCACAACATCAAATAAGAATTTTACCATCGTTTTTAGTGTTTTTTTAATTAAAAAGTTATTTTTTAATTTTTTAAAAGATTTTATTTATTTATTTGAGACAGAGAGAATGAGAGAGAGAGAGCACATGAGAAGGGGGAGGGTCAGAGGGAGAAGCAGGCTCCCTGCCGAGCAGGGAGCCCGATGCGGGACTCGATCCAGGGACTCCAGGATCATGACCTGAGCCGAAAGCAGTCGCTTAACCAACTGAGCCACCCAGGCGCCCTAAAAAGTTATTTTTTTTAATGTTTATTTTTTTAGTAACCTCTACATTCAATGTGGGGCTTGAACTCATGACCTTGAGATTAAGAGTCACATGCTCTTCCAACTGAGCCAGCCAGACACCCCCATTTTTAGTGGGTTTTTAGTGCCATTGTGTGAATACACGATAATTTATTTAACCTGTTAAAGGATATTTAGGTTCTTTCTAGCTTTTTTTGTCCCATTATAAACACCTTCCAACATTTTTTCATTCTTTCTACAACATACCATGAGTGTCCATTTCTGTACAACCTTAGTAATAAGAAGTATTATCAGTTTTTCAGATCTGTCAATCCAGTTCCTTTAATATGCATTTCCTTAGTTACTAGTGAGTTTTTTTTTTTTTTAAAGATTTTATTTATTTATTTGAGAGAAAGAGTGAGAGAGAGAAAGAGCACAAGAGGGGGGAGCGGGAGAGGGTGAAGCAGACTCCCTGCCGAGCAGGGAGCCCGATGCAGGACTCGATCCCGGGACTCCAGGATCATGACCCGAGCCGAAGGCAGTCGCTTAACCAACTGAGCCACCCAGGCGCCCAGTTACTAGTGAGTTTTAACTAATGAGTTATTTCTACTTTCTAGAGAGTTAGTCATGCTCAGGTTTCACGAATTCACTTCTTCCAGCCTGAGTACCAAGAGAGATGGGTTGATAACTGAGATTGTGCAGGCAGTACTGATGATTCTGAACAGGCAAATGGTGACTGGTGAGCTCTGAGGGTGGTAGTTCACCCTTCCCCCAAGAAGGGATCCCAGTGTGCAAGTATAGTTTTTCCATGATAAAGGCTGCTAGCGTGGTCTATGCAGGTAGTTCTCAAATTGTGTCATTTGGACCAGCAACATCAAGTATCACTTGGGAACTTTTTAGAACTGCAAATTCTCAAGCCCAACTCCAAACCTCTACGAAATGCCAAACTCTAAGAGTGAGGCCCTGCAAACTTTTAATAAGCCCTCCAGGTGATTCTGATGTACACAAAGTTTAATTACCAAACTTTGTTGCCCCTTATGATGACCTGTCAGAAATTTTATAAAATCTGAGGGGGATTTAAAATCGTGATTCTCAGGTCACACTCTGTACTAATGAAATAAAAATGTTTGGGGGATGGGAGCCAGGTATCAGTATATTTTAAAGATCTGCAGGCAATTCCAGTATCTAGCAAAGTTTGGGAAATTCTTATCCATAGTATTTTCTGTTTTCAGGTTTAGGGAGACATTCCTGAGTCTTAGAAAGAAGTTCTGGGTCAGATGATGTAACAACCATTTCTCAGCTGGGAAAGTGGGAATGGAGGGAGATGGATCTGCTCAGGACAGGCCTGGGCAGCCCATGCTCAGGTCCAGCTCAGCCTCGCTGGGGTAGGGGACTCACTGGAAACCCTCCTGCTAAAGTGTCTGGACATGAGCTTCCATGCAAGTCTCTGCTCTGTGTCTGTCCTTGTGCAACTGATTTTCCTGTGGTTTTGAGGAGGACATATATTTTTTCTAAACTACCTCCTACCTCTCACTGTCTGTGTGTTGGAGGGGGGAGGAGTGTAGGAAGGGAGAAGTAGTGTGACATTTTAAAATTTGGGAGTTCTGAGGCAATTTCGTTCTTATGGCTTTATCTTCTTCCCCCAGCTCTAGCTTCTGTGGACTCTACTTCTCCAGCAAATGACCTTTGAGGAAAACTGACCAGTTTTTACAATCTAAAATCATGGCTCATGTAAGTTGGCGTTTCTGTTTGAAGGGCTGTAATTTTTTTCAGGTTATATGACAACTCTCTTTAGATATCCTGAAACTTCCTAACAGAACCCCATCCGACAGCTTCTCCCCAGTCTTTCCCATTCTAGTAAGGGATGGAACCAGGCAGCCCAGGCCCCCATGTACCTCACTCTTTTCTACCCATGTCCATGTGTCTATTGACCAAATTACTCAGTGTATTGACTGTGTGTTCAGTCTTTGTCTAGAGCAGAGATAAAATAGAAGTAAAGTCCCTAGAGGGAATTGTTTGATCTGAGGCTCTTAGAGCAACACCATCTAAAAGAATTATAATGTGAGCTACCTATGTAATTAAAAATTTTCAGCAGACATGTTTTAAGATATAGAATTAGTGCCTTCTTAAAGGCAGTAGGCAACATGTAAGTCTCATAAAAAGTATAGAATAATATGCAAGGCACTTACATAATCTTGAACTTTTTCGTAGTAACATTAAAAAAGTAAAAAATAACACATGCAGTTAATTTTAATGTTTTATTTAACTCAATATAGCATATATATATATACCCAAAATGTTATCGTTTCAAAGTGTAATCAATATGGAAATTATTGAGATGTTTTACTTTTTTTTCTTTCTAAAGTTTTTTATATCTGGTATGTATTTTTGAATTACAGCACATCTAAATTTGGACTAGCCACAATTGAAGTGCTCAGTCATCACGTGTCTAAGCCAGCATATTGGACATTGCAGCTTCAGAGATTTTGTGTAACCTGAATTCTAAATGTAACTTAATATATTTAAAAGTATAGAAATACCTAAATGTAATCATTCCTAAGTGTAACACAAATGGACTATTTTTTAGTAAATTAAAAATATTCAGTAAAGTATTTGTTATAATAAAGAAAAATGCTAATGATATAGTGATGAAGTCAGGTCTGAAAAATTCTTTAATTTTATACAAACTACTTTTTAAAAACAGAGATTTTATGGTTCATTTGGAGTAAAAGAAATCCATCAGTTTGTTTGTTTTTTTCTAATCCTTAAAGGAAAAGAGGTTAGAATAAAGCACATTTATTGAGAATTTTTTTATGGGCCCACTTAGGCCCTTTGCGAGCAGTGTTCTTATGAACACTATTTCAGTTAATTGTGAAATTCTGATTATGTGAACATACCTAGAAATAAGTAAAATTAGGTATTCCATGGTACACAGGAAGTTTTTTCTTTAGCAGTGGTTGGCAAACTACAGCTTGTGAGCCAGATTCGTCCCTTGGCCTGTTTTTTCCAGCCTTTGAGTTAACTATGTTTTGAAAGAATTGTTTTAAAAAGGAAGGGAAAAGGGAAGGATATGAAACAGATCGTATGTGGCATGCAAAGCTTAAATATTGGCCCTTGAAGAGAAATAAATAATTTTAGAAATAATACATGGGTTTGTCATTTCAGCATTTGGTGATGTTCAGAGATGTGGCTGTAGACTTTTCTCAGGAAGAGTGGGAATGCCTGAACTCATATCAGAGGAATTTATACAGAGATGTGATATTAGAGAACTATAGCAACTTGGTGTCAGTGGGTAAGCTTATCTGTGTCATATAATTTAGAAATTCACAGGGCTGAATTTCACGGCTGTCTTTCTAGAAATTAGCTGAATATCTGCTTTGTAGTTGGGAATAGGCACCTTATAGCTATTAAGCAATTAAATAGCACCTTTAGCTTCCCTCATAATCCAGTGACCTTTATGTCTTTCTGTACCTTTTCTGTAATTGCTCCTCTTTAATGACAGCTAGATATAAATTCTTAGACACTCACAGCAAAACCATTGTTAAAGAAATCTGGTTTCTTATTGCTATACATGTTATCTGTTAGTTTACTTGCAATGTGAGTAGGAAGACTATAGAGGTGTCTGGCTCCACATATCTATTTAAAAAGCTTATACAACGTATATGTTGCTGGGTTGAATCAACAGTTTGTTAAAACTCAAGTGGACACATTGAATTTACCACAGCAGACATACTACCTTTTAACTGATTTATGATTAAAAGTTTAAAATACATGAATTTTGCATTTAATATTGGATGTATATCCTGGTTAGAAACTATTTTCCTTTTAGCAAAATAGCAAAATACCTAATAAAAGTATCTAATAAGTATATATATAGTGTTTACTATGTACTAAGCACTCATCCAAGCACTTAACATTTATAAAATCAAACTTCACAGCAGTCCAAGGGATAGACATAGTACCTCCTTTTTACAGCTGAGAAAACTGAGGCTATAGCAACCCAGGTGGTAGAGGCAGGATTTGAAACCAGTGTTCTCAAATCATTACTTCCTCAAAAAAAAAAAAACCACAAAACAAAACCCAAAATCATTACTTCCTCTCAAGAAAGAGACTCTGTGTGAGTTTAAATTAAAATAAGACAGTGTTCCTACTCCTCTGTTCTTTTTATTCTTTGTGATCCTGAAGTAACACTAATATGAATGTTTTTCAATCCCATTACTCCTCTTTGTTCTGAAGGCTCTATCAAGTTAATTCTTTCTTTATTATGTACCATTATGTTTTTTCAAGCAGGATGTTCCATTTCTAAGCCAGATGTGATTACCCTACTAGAGCAAGGGAAAGAACCCTGGATGGTTGTGAGGGATGAGAGAAGAAGAAGGAGCCTAGGTGAGTAAGTGCTAATCAGGCAGAGATGCCTGGTTATCTGTGTCTGCAGGCACAGCCTGCTGGTTGGGAAGGTAACACACCCCATAGATGTTGATAATGAAGAGAAACCTGAAACCTGGGAAGAAAACTTAGATCTCAGCATGAGCCAGCAAAGAAATTTCATCTATACTTCCACTTACCACTTGTTTCTTCACTCCTCTATCTCCCTGTCATTTCAGTGGGGGGAAACTTCATAATGGCAACCATTTTACCTGTATTTTGGATCTAATTCATTTCTGGTTCATCTTTTATATATATATATTTCTCCATTGTTCTCTTTTCATGAAGTTTACATTGTAGTAGGGAAGTCATACAATACACAATAAGCAAATGGATTAACAAATATCGTGAAATGATAAAGTTATGAAGAAATGTAAGTAGGGTAAGAATATGGAGAATTATGATGGATGAATGGAGTAACTTTAGATAAGGTAGTCAGAGAAGAGGAACCAGTTGTAAGAAGCTCCAGCTAGTCAAAGATGGAATCATTTGACTATACACATAACTACAATGTATTGTAACACATAAAATATGCTTAATTCCATAAATTCTTAGTGATACTAATAGCAAATTGTTCACCATTAGAAACTACTAGAGATTTAACTTATTTGGGAAATATAAAGGAAAAGAAGTATTCTTTATAAGAAGTATTTTTTATAAGAACTGTACCAATATTAGATAGAGGGATGTTTTTCTTAATAAAAGTATTCAGTGAATAAATGAAAGATGACAGAATTAGAATATTACCATTTTGGAACCCATAATGAACAACTGGATCTGGGCATTAAACATCAAATTAAACATTAAACTAATAACATCACAGAAATAGAGAAAATCAGACGTATTTCTTCTAATGAAAGGATACAGTATCACCTCTGAAGTAACTTTGCCAATAAAATTGGTCCTAAGTCTGATGAAGTTTCTAAAGCCAACTACCAATTTATGGGAAGAAGATAGAGGAACATATGTTCTACTGTACCTTGGGCTTATAGTCAGCAAAATTAAGAAATGGGCAACGCTATAGGGTCAAAAAACAGTTTCTTCAACAAATAAATTACAAGGGAAATCAAAAGAAAGCAGGAAAACCTTTAGATTAAAAGACATATAAAAGACCTGTCAGCCAGTTGTACTCTATGGACTTTTTGGGGGGATCAATTTACTATTTTTAAATTGTTTAAAATTTTATGTTTGAGATTAGAAGTATAAACACTTATTTTTTATAATCTTAAAGAATTAACTGTTCATTTTTTTAAAGGTTTGAATAATGGTAGTATGATTAGAGATAAGTCCTTTAAGTAGAAAAAATTAGTATATGGGATTTGCTTCAAATAATGTGAGGAAAGTGGATTGGGGTATGCATAGGCCTGGATTGGGCATGGGTTGGTGGTGGTTGAGGCTGGGTCATAGACGCATGGATATTCATTATACTGTTCTACTTTTGTGTATTAGAGATACTCTGTAGTAAAGTTTTATTTTAAAGTTATTGGGAGATAAAAGGATAAGAAAATGAGAGGTGAGACAGTGGTGAAAATAAGTATATACAAGTCTTGGAGAAATTGTGCCATAAAAGCAGACACATGGGATACAGGAAATGCCTTTAAAATGTGAGGTATTAGAACATATTTATATGTTGATGGGAATGATTTCAAAGAGAGGAAAATTGATGGAGTAGAGAGATGGGATAATTTTGTAAGGAATGGCCTTCAGTAGATGGGAAGGAGTTGGAGCCAATTTAGGAAGAAAACCCATGCATATGACAAGGATATGGACACAGGTTGGTTGAATAATGGGAAGGGGAGAATACATATTTTTCTTTCAAATGCTTCTGATTTCTTGTTGAAATAAAGAGTAAGATTATCAGCAGAATGTGAGGATTATTTAGCATTTTATTGGAATTCATTATGGATTATTCAGTATGTAGTCAGTATTGATTCTCAGAAATACAACTCTGTGGTCATAGGGTTTTAATATTTACAGATTTCTTAATACATTAACCCTGGTGTTAATGTGACTAAAACTGCCTCTGTCGTAAATATGTATCCCGTATCATCTTGTATCAACAAAAGAAAAAAGGTGATTAAAGACATCATACCTTAGGAAACGAATTAATTTTCATTTCGACCAGGTAATATTCTCATTTTCTTTTTAATGAAAGCTGATACGCTGCAAATGGAAATAACATTTCTCCTTTTATATTGATCTAAGAGGGGCGAATATTTTGCTTGCACATTAGCATTTTTTACTAAAGTTCTTGATTCAGTAGAATCCAAACTAGTGTTTGGTTTATTAATTTTAAATGGTTAAATATTTTACATATATCTTAAAAGTTGTAACATTAACATTTCTTACCGTAGGCCAATCTTTTGATACTTAGTTTGGCCTTTTGTTTCATTGTAGGTCCAGCCAATTCCTTCTTGATTAGATCACACATATAATGGGAAGGCTATTATTTCTAGTTTCAGTTTAAAGTAGAACAAGAACCTGAAGTATTCAATGTTGTTTTTATAGAAATGATTGTCTTAGTTGCTTGCAGTGATAAGAATTGGCATAAACAAATTTAGGAACAAATATGGCTGACTTTTTGTTTATACGGATCATAAGATTACAGCTCAGTGTTCATGCTGTAGTCTCCTAGGTGAGAATATTCAAAATGCAAGGTCTTAATCTGGCATATCTTTTAAGTGGCAGGGGCATATATGAGAGTGTCAGGTTCATTATATCCACATTGGGAATGTTTTGTTTTTGAATGGAAACCTCTACGTTTTATAGGATGAGTTTTTTTATTTTTTAAAGATTTTATTTTTAAGTAATCTCTCTACCCAATTTGGGGCTCAGACTTAAAACCCCGAGATCAAGAGTCACATGCTTCACCAACTGAGCCAGCCTGGGTCCCCTATAGGATGAATTTTATAACTTGTTCTACTTTGTGGGTTTTGTGTGTGTGTGTGTGTGTGTGTGTGTGTGTGTGTGAGAGAGAGAGGGAGAGAGAGAGGGTGAATATGGACATTTTATCTTATTTTTGTGTATATTTATATTTGTTTTGCTCATTTTCTGCTCATCTCCTTTATTACTGTTTCCATTGTTTAATGTTTCTTACATCAATTTGTATGGGCATTTATGCTGTCAACACTTTCTCATTTTTCTTGCAGATGTTTCAGCTTTATTTTTATTTTGACCATGACTTTTCCTTTTTTATGTTTTTTTAATGACTTTCCTTTTACATTACTGGTCTTTACTTTTTAATTTACAAGTAAATCCTTTGAAATTACCATCTTATAACCTTTGTCATACCTTTATGGCTGCCTACTTATTTGCTGTCATTATTATTTGGCTAATTACTGGTCATTTAATATATCATTTCCATCTTATTTGTGTTAAGCCTTAAATTGACTTTTTCCTGAAGATCCTTACAAAGTTGCCAAAGCTTTTTATTGCTTTCTTAGGTAGGGAAATGGAAACAGAGAGAAAGGGGAAGAGAGAGAAAGGGAAAGCGGGAGGGAAGAGGGAACTAAGGGGAAAAGGAAATACTCATTTACCTGTCTCTGCTCATATTTTATATACACTGTTTAAATCATTATTGCCTTTTAATGTTTTTAACATATCCTTTTTTTTTTTTTTTTTAAGAGAGAGAGCATGTGCATGTGGTTGGGGTGGGGAAGGGCAGAGGGAGAGAGAGAATCTTAAGCAAGCTCCACGTTCAGTGCAGAGCCTGACACAGGGCTTGAGCTCACAACCCTGAGATCATGACCTAAGCTGAAATCAAGAGTCAGATGCTTAACCGACTAAGCCACCCAGGCGCCCCAGTATATCCTTTTCTAAACAAACTTATTGAAACATACATACCAAAAAACCTGAAATCATAAGCAAACAGCTTACTGAATTTTCACAAAGTAATCACACCCATATGACTAGCACAGAAATAAAGGTTTGCTAGGATATTAGAAGATCCCTCCTAATTCCTTCCAGTCTTTCCTCCCCACCATAATTAACCACTATCCTGACTTTTTTTTTTTCTTTAAGATTTTATTTATTTATTTGACAGAGAGACAGCGAGAGAGGGAACACAAGTAGTGGGAGAGGGAGAAGCAGGCTTCCCGCCGAGCAGGGAGCCTGATGCGCGGGGCTCGATCCCAGGACCCTGGGATCATGACCTGAGCCGAAGGCAGAAGCTTAACGACTGAGCCACGCAGGCGCCCCAATCACTATCCTGACTTTTAACAGCTTTTTACCATTTTCAAACTTCATAAAAATGGAACTATACAGTATATATTCTTTCATGTTTGTCTTTGTTTACTCATCATTATGTTTGTGAGATTGATCTGTGCTGTTGCGTGTACTTGTAGATTACTCATTTTCATTGCTATACAGTATTGTGTTGTGACAATATGTTTTAATTTGCATAGTAATTCTGATGAACATTTGGATTCTTTCCAGTTTGGGCATATTAAAAATAATGTTCCTGTATTACAGGTTCTTAAAAATACCATTTTCTTTTTGAAAAGTAGTGAACTCTTATTGTAAAAATTTTGAGAAAATATACATTTGAGAAAAATCTCTTTGCTCAGAATTTTATTAGCTTGTTACTATGATATAAACTCATTATTATGCCTGGAAAATCACTAAAATACTCCCTAGGTAGAACCTAAATGGCATTGGCTTTGAGGACTTTTGGGAGAATATAGAGAAGGGTATGAAGGAACAACAGGTTGAGTATTTGTAACATAGATGTGTGTAGTTATATAAACTGAAATAAAGATACTAAGTAGAACCTCTCACTACCTTGTGCAAACAGAGTTTACTCATGACTATGCAAAGTAGAAAATGAGCTGTAGTGGAGATACCTAAGTGAAAGTAGACAATAGGAAAGATAATCACTTGTAAAGAAATCACCATTTTTCATTTATATATTTGAGATAGCTTAGATGTGCTTTTGTTTCCCATCTGTATAGGAAGTAATAAAAAATATTTAATCAGTGTAATAAGGTATAAGATTAGCAGCAAGGGAACATATGCAAAAAATGTTAACTAATTATGAGAATTTAATAATTAATAGTTACTATATGCCATGGGTTTGTTATTCAATGATAAATGAATTGTTTCTGCCCTTGGGAAAGTTTAAGGTAAGAAAATAAAGAGAATAAAAAAATAGGAAAATTTATGAATATGTATGTAACAACAAAATTGAAAAAGTGTTAAGAAACAAGGAACAAATTACTTGGATAGAAAGTAAAGGATATAAATTAGATGAAGTCAGCATGGGTCTGATTTTTAACATGGTACCTAAAGGATGAAAGGAACCCAACTATGTAGAGAATGCAAGTTGGCAGTTCTGGGAGATTTAATAGCCAGTGAAAAGTGCTAAGAAATGGAAAGATTATTACATATTCTAGGAGCTGAAAGGAGGTTAGTGGGATAGGAATATAGGGAACAAAGGGGACAATGACTTGAGATGATATGGTAAACAAAAGCCATGTTATTCATGGTAAGATGTTTGTACATTATTCTGATTAAAAGGAGTAATCATTTAAAAATTTAAGTGAACATTCTCAGACTTTGATCTGCACCCAAATACATGATTACTTTAGAGATTTTTAGCTCATTTACTTCAACTGAGCTTTATTTTCTATCGTTTTTTTTCTATTATAAAGTTTTTATTTGCTGGTTTACTTTTTCTAGAATAAGAAGATAGCATGTATTTATCTTGTTTTCTTTCAGATTTAGAATCCAGATATGACACTAAAAAGTTATTTCAAGAAAAGGATATTTATGAAATGAATTTATCTCAGTGGGAGATAATGAGAAGAATTAGAAGTTGTGGCCTTGAAGACTCCTTTATCAGAAAAGATTATAAATATAAAAAGTTTGAGGGACAAGAAGGTCCTCAAGAGGGATATTTCAGGCAAGTGAAAAAAATGCCCAGTTACAGAAAACTCACATCTCTTACTCTGTATCAGAGAATTCATAATAGAGAGAAACCCTACGAATGTGGGGACTGTGGGAAGGCCTTTAGAGTGCGCCAACAACTTACTTTCCATCAGAGAATTCACACTGGTGAAAAACCCTATGAATGTAAAGAATGTGGAAAAGCCTTTAGACAGTGTGCCCACCTTAGTCGACATCAGAGAATTCATACTTCTGACAAACTCCTCGAATGTAAAAAATGTGGAAAGATCTTTACATGTGGTGCAGATCTTCGAGTACATCAGAGAACTCATATTGGTGAGAAGCCCTATGAATGTAAGGAATGTGGGAAGGCCTTTAGAGTGCGAGGACAACTTAATCTCCATCAAAGGATTCATACTGGTGAGAAACCCTATGAATGTAAGGAATGTGGGAAGACCTTTAGACAGTATGCACACCTTACACGACATCAGAGACTTAATATTGCTGAGAAGTGCTATGAATGTAAGGACTGTGGGCAGGCTTTTTTGTGTAGTACAGGCCTCAGAGTACATCACAAACTTCATACTGGTGAAAAACCCTATGAATGTAAGGAATGTGGAAAGGCCTTCAGAGTGAGACAACAACTCACTCTCCATCAGAGAATTCATACTGGTGAGAAACCCTATGATTGTAAAGAATGTGGGAAGACCTTTAGTCGTGGTTATCATCTGACCCTCCATCAGAGAATTCATACTGGTGAGAAACCTTATGAATGTAAGGAATGTCAAAAGTTCTTCCGTCGTTACTCAGAACTTATTTCACATCAGGGTATTCATATTGGAGAGAAACCCTATGATTGTAAGGAATGTGGGAAGACCTTTAGACTGTTCTCACAACTTACTCAACATCAGAGTATTCATTTTGGTGAGAAACCTTATAAATGTAAGGAATGTGAGAAGACTTTTAGACTGCTATCACAACTTACTCAACATCAGAGTATTCATACTGGTGAGAAACCCTATGACTGTAAGGAATGTGGAAAGGCCTTTAGACTTCATTCATCCCTTATTCAACATCAGAGAATTCATTCTGGTGAAAAACCGTACAAATGTAAGGAATGTAAAAAAGCATTTAGACAACATTCCCATCTTACCTACCATCAGCGAATTCATAATGTAACTAAATAATTATAGGAAAGCCTTCCACTGTGAATTTTGTGTTAAGGGGCATTAAAAGATAAATTCTAGGGGAAGTTTTTGAATATAGGAATCCCTTTTGCTTCATGCTTACAACTAAGCTAAATAAGAGGTTTTATTTGAAGGAAAGGATATATTAATTTCATGAATTTATAGAAGCCTTTCCTCAGCATTAAAAACCATGTTAAACTTCAGGAAACTTGTTCTAGAAAGAAACTCTTAAAGGAGTAAGTATAGAAGAGCTTTTGATCTTATTATATCACCTCTATCTTCCCATCTTCTTCCCATCTGTATAATATACATACGGAGGTTGCTAGGACACTACTCATTCCAAAAATGATAATTGAAAGGAAAGTCATTTAGCCTGCATTTCCTCTTGAACTGTATTTTAGGGCAACTAGAAGTTGATGAGTTAAAGTTCTTTTGTTAGAGTTTTGCAGCACACACTGAAATAATGGATCTAGGCACAATTCTCAGTAAAGGTTAAGACCAGTGTAGGTACCCACTGATCGATTTTAATCTCATGAAAAATAGGAAAAAACACCTTGTGCCCCCTAATGTGTTACAATAAGGCTTATTCATCTTGCCCAAAAATATTGAACCTGAATCTAAGCATCAAGATCTAACTTCCACTTTAGAGAAAATTTAGGGAACAGAAGAACATGACACAAGAAGCAGTTAAACTAATCTAAAATGTGGGTAATTCTACAAGAGGAATAACCTGGGTTCTCAAACAGTAAAATGGCACTGGAAAAGGGGAGGCGGAACTCTCAGATATTAAGAGAGTCTGAAGAAATGCATACCAATCAAATGCAATGAATTAGATTCACAAGTTGAACAAACATGTAAAAAGGACATTTTTATGACAATTAGGGAAATGGGAGTATTGACAGTATTAGATAATATTTAAAAATTATGTTTTTGTTAGGTGTGATAATAGCATCGTGGTTATGTAAAAAGGTAAGTTTATACACAAGATGATAATGATGTCTGGAACTTTTTAAAAATGCTCATGTGAAAGGAAAATAAGGATGGATACAAAGTAATGGTAAGATGAGTCTTGGGTACATGGTTTTTGTTTATTTTGTTTTTGCTATTTTCTCTACTTTTATGTATTTCAGTTTTCCCGTAATACTATTTTAAAGATAAAATTAGCTATGGAATTATAACCCAATTGAAGTAAATGATTTTTTTAAAATGACTACATACCAAAATTTGTGGATGTTGTCAAAGCTCTGCACATTGGGATATTAAATATGCTATACCAGGGCGCCTGGGTGGCTCAGTTGGATAAGTATGCTATACCATATTTGGGAAATAAAAATTGAGGGTCCAGATTTTATCTAGTTCACCTATTGCTACCTCTGTTATCATGCCTGTCCCACAGTACTTCATATGTTTAAAGAATGAGTTTAAAAAGCAATTACTACAACCAAATATGGAAATTAGTGGAATAGACCTTCATTGTCTAATAAGATAGTTGCCAGCAGTATGTTGAGCACTCAAAATTGAGCACTTGAATTGTGGCTAGTTCGAATTAAAATGGTGGTAAGTGTAAAATACACATGAGGTTTTGAAGATTTAGTTTTTTTAAAAGAATGTAATATAATCTGTTTCGCCCAACATTTCTCTGCTGTGATATTCAGTGGGTTGCATTATTACATAATACAGAACCCAATTTCAGTGTCTTTCTGCCCCCAAGTAGCATGTTTGAATACTGAGGTCTTGGTTCTACCCTGAGTCATGCTTCCCGCCCCTCTCATGAAACACAGGTAACGTGTGTTTGCAGCTGAGTAGTTTTCTCAGACTGTTTTTAGCTCGTAGATGTTTTGGGATCCCAAGGCTCTTTCACCCTGTACTGCATCTGTCCCATTAAGTTCAAGCTTGCAGAGCTGCAAGTAGTACACTTGTCTTAAAAACTGTATTTTCAACGAATTTTATTAGGGTTCACTCAGACAAAAGATCAACAGGCTTTTTTCTCTGTATTGGGCTCCCTATGAGGCTGCTGTGGAAAAATGACTGAAATTCTTAGAAGCCCTGTTGTATCACAGAAAGGATAATAACGTTCATCCTTATGCTGAGACTACATTTGCAGGACAGTACCATATATTTGATTTTTTTTTCCCCTCTCAGGCCCAATCATAACTCTGAAAACACTTTGCTGTCTGGAAACACTGCCATGGAACCCTTTATATATCCTTGAAATTCTACTTGAAATATGCACCAGTTGATATAATGAATAAAATGTGATTTTTCTCTTTTCCTCTGTTACGATGGATTATCTTCATGAATTTCCAAATATTGACCAAGCCTTACATCACTGGAATAAATTCCATTTGTTTGTAGTGCATACTTCACATATATGTAGTGCATAAATATATTGCTGGATTTGCTGTGACTGCTGTGATGTGCTAATATTTTGTTGAGGTTTTTTTTTTTTTTTTGAGGATTTTTGCATCAGTGTTCATGAGGATTACTGGCCTGTAGTTTTCTTTTATTCAACTGTCTTTGCCTCATTTTGCTAACATGGTGATGGAGGCCTCGTAAAATGGGTTTTGAAGTATTGCCTCCTTTCAGTTTCTGGAAGAGGTAGTGTAGAATCACTATTATTTAAATGTTTGGTAGAATTTTCCAGTGAAACCATTTGGGCCTTGAAATGGACTGAATGTGTCCCCTCAAAATTCATGTGTTGACATCCTAACCCCTAATGTGATGACAGGAAGTGGAGCCTTTTGGAGGTAATTAAGTGATGATGATGGATCCCTCCTGATTGAGATTAGTCCCCTTATCAAAAGGATCCCAGAGAGCTCTCTTAAACTTTTCTGTCATGTGAGGACACAAGAAAATGGCAGTCTTTATTTTGGAAGAGAGTTCTTGCCAGAAACTGACCATGCTGGCACACTGATGTCAGACTTGCAGCCTCAAAGACTGTGAGAAATTTGTTCATAAACCCCCCAGTCTATTGTACTGTATTATAGCAGCCCAAAATGAGTAAGACAAAAATTGGTACCAGAAGTGGGGTGTTAATGTAACAAATACCTAAAAATGTGGAAGTGGCTTTGGAATTGAATAATAGGTAAGGGCTGGGAGAGTTTTTAGGTGCATGCAAAAAATAAGGACATTAATGGTGATTTTGATGATGCTTAGAAAAGAAAGAGCTGAAAGAAAACTTCAATCTTAGAGAATACATTATTGACAGAATGTTGGTAGAAATATGGATGGTAAAGGCAGTACTGATGAGGTCTCGGATGGAAGTGAGGAACATGTTCTTGGAAACTGGAGGAAAGGCAGTTCTTTTTATAAAGTGAAAAGAACTTGGTGAAATTATGTTCCGTGTAATGTTTTGTGGGAAGTAGAACTTGTGAGTAATGAAATTGAAGGTGTGGCTTGGCTCCTTCTGGCTGATTATAATAAAATGTAAGAAGAGAGAAATGACTTAACAATGGGATTTTTGAAACAGGTATTTGGAAAATTTTTAGCTGAATAGTTAATTGGTGTTAAAATGCTATTAAAGTGAGTGCATTGATGGGGCGCCTGGGTGGCTCAGGCGTTAAGTGTCTGCCTTCGGCTCAGGTCATGATCCCAGGGTCCTGGGATAGAGCGCTGCGGGAGGCCTGCTTCTCCCTCTCCCACTTCCCCTGCTTGTGTTCCCTCTCTCACTGTGTCTCTCTCTGTCAAATAAATAAAATCTTAAAAAAAAAAAATAAAGTGAGGGCATTGATTGGGAAAGAATGGGATCCTGTAAGATGGCATGGGGACAAGTGGGAAGGCTCTGATGTAGCTGGGCCATTGAGCTCCTAAATTCTGAGTCTTCCTTACCAGTGGAAGCAGCCTCATCAGCAGAAGTGGCCTTTCCACTCCTCGTGGCAGTGGCATCCCCACCCACAGTGGCATCAGCCTTTATATTCCCATCTTATGGAATTAACTATGCATTGCCTAAAGAAACTGTAATGACCTCCGTTGAGGCAGTGGCCATGCAAGGCAATAGAAGCCCCCACAACCACCCCCTTTTGTTTGCAGACCTATCACTAGACTCAAGTCCTAGCAGGCTCCTAAAAGTGCAGTGCAGAGTGTGACCCATGAGGAAGGGGTGCTACAGTCGAAAAGAACTACTTGAGTTTTCTAACTTATACAGACAAATCCGGGGAACAAGTGTGGAAATGGATACAGTGTTTGGCATTATAGTGGAAGGAAGATGATTGGAAATTTGGGCAGTGAAATCTGGGGAAGAGATAGGTGGATAGACCTCTCTGAATCAGGGAAAAAAATTGAAGATACCCGTGTCCCATATAAATGGGAGACCTCAGCAAAGGATTTTAATAATCAAGTAGATGGAATGGCCTGTTCTGTGGCTAACGACTTTTTTCCCCAGCCACCGCTGTCATTGTCCAATGGGCTTGTGAACAAAATGGTCATTTTGGCAGGGATGAAGATTATGCCTGTGATCAGCAACATGGACTTCCACTCACCAAGGCTGACCTGGCTATGGCCATTGCTGAGTGCTCAATCTGCCAGCAACAGAAACAAACACTGAACTCCCCAGTATAGCACCATTCCCTGGAGTGTTGAGCCAGCTACTGGAAGCAGGTTGGTTACATTAGACCATCATGGAAGAGGCAGCATCTTAATCTTACTAGAATAGAAACTCTGGATGTGGATTTACTTTCCCTACATGCAAAGCTGATAAAACTACCATCCATGGACTTATAGAATGCCGTATCCACTGTCATGGTATTCCTCACAGCATTACTTCTGATCAGGGAACTGACTTCACAGCAAAGTAAGTGCAATAGTGGGTCCATGCTGATGAAATTCACTGGTCATATGTTTCCCATCATCCTGAAGCAGTTGGCCTGGTAAAATGATGGAATGACACTTTGAAGACTCAGTTATAGCACCAGCTGGGTATCAAAACGTTGCAGGCTGAGGCAGCATTCTCTGGAAGTCTGTATATGCCCTGAATCAGCATCTGATATATGGTTGTTTCTCCAATATCCAAGATTCAGGGATATGGGAGTCAAGGAGTGGTGTGAGATAATAGAAAATACATATATTGGTCTTTGCTCCTGGTTCCTGGCACAGGGCTTCTAAAACTTGTAATTTCCCAAGTAATAACACTAGGAGCATCTCTTGTTCTAATACTTGGTCTTGGACCTGGTTGCTGACACAGAGCTCTTGAAACGTTTGTGATTTCCTGGGTGATAGAAGTGCCTTTTGTTCTAATGAGGCGACTTTGGGTGGGCTACTGGATGGCTTCCAGTTGAGGACTGGCCCCTGAAAAGACCAAACCATGATTAGATGCTTGGAATTTTCAGCCCAGCCCCTTTCCCTTCTCTTGCGAAGTGGGGAGGGCTGGAAATGGGGTTAATGATCCATTGTGCCTAAATGATGAAGCCTCCATAAAAATCCCCAAACTATAGGGTTCAGAGGGCTTCTAGGTTGCAAACATATCCCCACCAAAAGTGTGATGCACCCTAATTCCATGGGAACGGAAGTTCTACTCTAAGACTTTACCCTATGTATCTCTTCATCTGGCTTTTCATCTGTATCCTTTATCATACCCTTTAATAAACTGGTAAATGTGTTTCCCTGAGTTTCATGAGTTACTCTAGCAAATTAATTGAAATGGAGGAGAAGGTCATAGGAACATTAAATTTGTAGCCAAATCGGACAGAAGTTGTGGGTAATTTGGACACCTACTACTTGCAGTTGGCATCTAAAGAGGGGAGCAGTATTATGGGACTGAACCTTTAGCCTGTGGTATGATACTGTCTCCAGGCAGATAGTGTTAGAATTGCGTTAAATTGTAATACATCCAGGTGGTGTGGAGAATTACTTGGGGAAAAGGCCCACACATTTGGTGATCAGAAGTGTCAAAAGTGAGTGTTCTGTATGAGTAGTAAAGGAGACAAAAAGGGAAGAAACACATAGTAGGGGAAAACTGTGGGTTTTCCTTTACAGGTGGAAATGGGAATAATACCACTCACTATTACCCCCGTTGACCCACTAGCAAAATTTTTGCTTCCTGTTCCCATGACTTGATGCCCTGCTGGCCTGGAGGTCTTAGATCCAGAAGGCGGACTGTTTCCATCAGGAGGCACAACAATAATTCCAGTGAACTGAAAGTTAATACTGCCACCCAGCCACTTTGGCTTCCTCATACCTCTGATTCAACAGGCAAAGAATAGAGTTACAGTGTTGGCTGGGGCCATTAATCCTGACTATTAAGGAGAAATTGGGCTACTCCTCCACAGTGGAGGTAAGGAAGAGTATGTGTGGAATACAGAAGATCCCTTAGGGTGTCTATTAGTATTACTATGGCCCTGTGATTAAGATCAGTGGCAAACAACCCTTTCCAGTCAGGACTACTGATGACCCAGACCCTTGAAGCATGAAGTTTATGTCACTCCACCAGGTAAAGAACCATGATCATGTGACCAGTTATAGAAATGAGGAATGTAATGTGAGTATTCCTCATTTTGTTATGAACATGTGATTGCTTAGCCTTGTATTCTTCCCTTTCTTATTCCCTTATCATGTAGCTTTACATCATAGTATTCAAGCATTAACTTTATATCATATATTATTATTAATTTGCTGATAGATTTCTGTTTGGTATGTAATTTTATATCATCCTGCCTTGTCAAGGGGAGTAATCAACTGAGGCTTGAAAACTTCAATTTTTATGTTCTATTATTTATTGGACAATTTCTTCCCTCATCATTGTTTCCAGTTGCCTGCTTCTGAAATACCTATATATGTGTATTATGTATAATACATATTTATAAATAAATACTTATTATATGTAAATCTAGTATGTACAGAGACAGGAAAATGGCATAGAATACCATGCTATTATAATTATTGTTGCCTTTTTTTTTTAGATTTTATTTATTTGACAGAGACAGCGAGAGAGGGAACACAATCGGGGGAGTGGGAGAGGGAGAAGCAGGCTTCCTGCAGAGCAGGGAGCCCGATGCGGGGCTCGATCCCAGGACCCTGGGATCATGACCTGAGCCGAAGGCAGACGCTTAACCGACTGAGCCACCCAGGCGTTCCTGTTGTTGCTGTTTTAATGTCCTTTATATTTATTTTATTATTTTTTAAAGATTTTATTTATTTATTTGAGACAGAGAGGGAGAGAGAGCACATGAGTGGTGGGGAGGGGCAGAGGGGGAAGGAGAAGCAGACTCCCTGCTGAGCAAGGAACCCGCCCTGGGGCTCAATCCCAGGACCCTGAGATCATGACCTGAGCTAAAGGCAGATGCTTAACCAACTGAGCTACCCAGGTGCCGCAAGTTTAGCTTTTCTAATAATGCATGTAGTAATTTCTCACCATGGTCTTAATTTTGCTTTTTTAATAATGGCTAGTGATACTGAGTATTATTTCGTGTACTTATTTGTCATCCACGAATCCTCTGCTGAAGTATCTCTTCATGCCTTTTGCCCATTTGCTAAATATATTTTTTTGTTGTTTTTTTTTTACTGTTGAGTTTAGGGTGATTTATGTATTCTAGATATGAGTCATTTGTTGAATTATCTGGATTTGTTGGATTTCTGGTTGGTATGCAAATATTCTCTCCCAGTCTATAGCTTTTCATTCATTTAACGGTGTCTTAACAGAGCAAACATTTTAAATATTGACGATATCCAATATATTCATTTTTTCTTTTTCATCCTGTTTTTGGTGTCATGTGTGATGTCATGCCACTACCAAGAATTAGGTCAAAAATATCTTCTCATGTTATCTTCTAAAAATTTTATACTTTTACAGTTTACATTTAAATCTACTATTCTTATGAGTTAAATTTTGGACATGATGTGATTCAGGTAGAGATTATTTTGCCTATATATATCCAATTACTCCACCGTCTGTTGAAAAGACTATCCATCTTCCATTGTATTGCTTTTGCATTTTTGTCAAAAACCTGTCAGCCAAACTCGTGTGGGGCTATTTCTTTATCCTCTGTTCTGTTCCATTGACTTATATATCCAGTCCTTGCCACTACATACAGTTCATTATTAGCTATGTAGTTAACCTTAAAATTGGGTAGAGGCATTCCTCTCCAAATAAATTTTAGAATGTTTTATAAAAAGTCTTGCTGATATTTTGATAGGAATTGTGTTTAATTCTGTATATTAGTTTGGGAAGAACTGACGTCTGTACTATGTTGAACTTCCAATCTATGAACAAGGAGTATCTCTCCCTTTATTTAGATCTTTGATTCCTTTCATTAGTGTCATGTATTTTCCTGCACACAAGTGCCGTACCTGTTTTGATTTGCACCTAAGTATTTAATTCTCGAAGCAGTTGTATATGATATTGTATGTTTAATTTGTTTCCATGTGTTCATTGCTAGTAAATAAAAATACAATAGATTTTTGTGTGTTGATCCAGTATCTTGTGACCCTGCTAAAACCACTTGTTTCTAGGTGTTCATATGTTACTTGGGATTTTTCTGTATAAACCATCATGTTATCTGCAAAAGGGAACAGTTTTAGGTACTCCTTTCTGAGCTGTATGTATTTTAATCCCTATTCTACCTTATTGTCCTGACTAGAATTTCCAATATTATGCTAAGTAGCAGTGGTAAGACTGGATATCCTTGCCTTATTCCCAGTCTTAAAGTATTCACTCATTCATCATTAAGTACGATATTAACTGTAGACTTGTAAATATTCTTTACCAAGTTGAGGAAGTTCCCCATTTATTCCTATTTCTCAGAGTTGTTTTTTTTTTTTATTATGAATGAGTTATGAAGTTTGCCAAATATGTTTTCAACATCAAGTGATAGAATCAAGTAATTTTCTTTTTTAGTCGGTTAATATCACATTGATTTTCAACAGTTTTGCATGTATAGAATAAACCTACTTGGCATGGTGAATATAATTCTTTATATGCTGCAATTAATTCTACCTGTTAGTATTTTGCTAGGGAGTTTTACAACCATATTCATGAGGCTTACTGATCTGTAGTTTTATTTTTTTGATTGTCCAGTTTTGGTATCAAGTTAATGCTGGCTTCATAGAATGAACACTGGCTTTTGTTAACATTACTACTCTGGTTCATAAGTGACCCTACTGTTTCTAGAAGAGATTGTGTATAATTGGAGTTAATTCTTCTTTAAATGTCTGGTAGTTCAACTGCTGATCACATGGAAATCTAAGAGTTTGTAGAATTCTTCAGTGAAACCATCTGAGCCTGGAGATTTCATTTTTGGAAGATTTTAAATTATAAATTCAATTCTTTTTTTTTTTTTAAGATTTTATTTATTTATTTGAGACAGAGAGAATGAGAGAGAGAGAGCACATGAGAGGGGGGAGGGTCAGAGGCAGAAGCAGGTTCCCTGCCGAGCAGGGAGCCCGATGCGGGACTCCATCCAGGGACTCCAGGATCATGACCTGAGCCAAAGGCAGTCGCTTAACCAACTGAGCCACCCAGGTGCCCTAAATTCAATTCTTAATAGGGCTCTTCAAATTATCTATTTCATAATGAGTAGTGGTAGTTTGTTTTTTCATTAAATTGGTCTACTTAATCAGATTCATTTGTGTAGAGTTGTTTTTCTTATATTTATGTCTTTGAGTCTGCAGGATGCCTAGGTGCTATCCCTTGTTTCTTTCCTTTATTAGTAATTTGTGTCTCCTTTTTTTGTCAATCTTGCTAAAAATTAGTTCATTTTATTGATCTTTTCAAAAAATCAGCTTTTTGTTTCATTGATTTCCATTGTTTTTGTCCAGTTTCATTGGTTTTTGCTCCTATCTATATCATTTGATTCCTTCTGCTTGCTCTGGTTTTATTTTGCTCTTATTTTTCTAGTTTCTTAAGATGGGTTCTTAGATTATTGAAACTTCTCTTTTTTTTTTTTTAAGATTTATTTATTTGACAGAGAGAGACACAGCGAGAGAGGGAACACAAGCAGGGGGATTGGGAGAGGGAGAAGCAGGCCTCCCGCTGAGCAGGGAGCCCAATGCGGGGCTCCATCCCGGGACCCTGGGATCATGACCTGAGCCGAAGGCAGACACTTAATGACTGAGCCACCCAGGCGCCCCGAAACTTCTCTTTTTTAATGCCAGCATTTAGTGTTATATATTTCCCTGTCAGCACTGCTTTAGCTGAATTCCACAAATTTTGATATGTTGTATTTTCATCAGTTCAATGTGTTTTTTTTTTAATTTCCCTTGAGACTTCCTTTTAAAACCCATTGATTACTTAGAAACAGGCATAGTGCCCAAATACTTTGAGATATTCCTGTTTGTTACTTTTCTGCTGTTGATTTCTAGTTTGATTCCATTGCAGTCACAGAGCACATTCTGTATTATTCCAATTCTTTTAAGGTTTGTTAATTGGTATATCTTGGCATATGGTCCACAAGCACATGAAAAGAATGTGTATATTCTGTTCTTGGTGGAGTGTTCCATAAAAATTGATTATATCCTGTTAATGGTGTTCAGTTTTTCTATATCCTTGCTGATTTTGTCTTGTCCTTTCTGTTCCTACTAAATATTTTTGCTCAGAAGTATAAATTCCCTAAATTAATTAATGTACTTATTAATTAATTTATTTTTTAGAGGTGAGGGAGGGGCAGAGGGAGAGAGAGAATCTTAAGCAGGCTCCATGCCCAATGTGGAGCCTAACACAGGGCTGGATCTCACAACCCTGATATCATGACCTCAGCCAAAATCAAGGGTCAGATATTTAACTGAGCCACTCAGGCAGCCCAAGGGCAAGATGATAGACACTGTTAAAGGTATGTCCGTGTTCTTTATAATCATAACATTTCTTTTTTTTTTTTTTTTTAAGATTTTATTTATTTATTTGACAGATAGAGAGCACAAGTAGGCAGAGAGGCAGGCAGAGGGAGAGGGAGAAGCAGACTCCCCGCTGAGCGGGGAGCCCGACGCGGGGCTCGATCCCAGGACTTCAGGATCATGACCTGAGCCGAAGGCAGCCGCTTAACCGACTGAGCCACCCAGGCGCCCCTATAATCATAACATTTCTCACTGGAATGAATCTTTTCATGTTGAGCAAAATCTGAGCCACAACTAAAAGTTTCCCCACATTCCTTATATTCATAAGATTTACTGCTATTGTGAATTCTTTAATTCAGCGTAGTAAATGGATGTTTTCTACGTGTTGACATTTTTTCTATAGATAATTTTCATTTGACAAAATATCTTCCTTCAGTTCCCTGTTGACCCTCAAACTCACTTTTGCTCTGCTATTCATTTCTCAAAATAGACCTTTAAGACCAAGAGTTTTGGGCGCCTGGGTGGCTCAGTTGGTTAAGCGACTGCCTTCGGCTCAGGTCATGATCCTGGAGTCCCGGGATCGAGTTCCGCATCGGGCTCCCTGCTCGGCAGGGAGTCTGCTTCTTCCTCTGACCCTCCTCCCTCTCATGCTCTCTGTATCTCATTCTCTCTGTCTCGAATAAATAAATAAAATCTTTAAAAAAAAAAAAAAGACCAAGAGTTTTACTTTTTTCTCTTATCTCCCATTAGAATAAACTGATTTCATAAGTGTTCCTTTATGGAGGTAACTTTTTGGTCTTATACCTGGAGAATAAGCCTGAAAGAAAACAAAAAAGCAAATAAAGATTATTTTCCAGTAGCCAGCAAAATGTACAATTTCTATCTTAAAAATAGGAAACAAAATGAAAACAATTCTTAGCAGAAGTAAATGACTTAAGGAACTTTACAATATAGCTAGGTAGCTTGAAATCAGAACAATATGAGCTTGGAGAACTATAAGAGATTATGTAAGATTGTGGTGATCTGAAATTTAGGTGTGGATCAGAATCATCTGGGGAACTTCTTACCAATCCTGCTATTTAGGTACCACCCCAGACCAAGTGAGTCAAATCTACAGGAGTTATTGGGCATCTAAACTTTTAAAAACCTCACTAGATGATTCTGATATAAATCAAAGTTTAGGAATCCCCCTTTAACAATTTTAATAAAAGTTTACTCTTAGAATAAAATCCAAACATGTTTCCATAGAACATAATATGGCTTTTGCTTACCTAAAGACCTTTTTTGAAGGACCTGTCCTCATTACTGTCTTAAGATGCTTGCTTCTGTTCAGATGCTAAATATGCCCATAGTCTTTCCCATTTCATACAGCTTTTTAGAGGCTATAACATCTCCTAAGAATCCTGTCTTGGGTTCAGAAAAAGGCTGACTTCTCTTCCTTTCATCTTAGGTTAAACATTTCTTTTTTTTTAATTTTTTTTTTTTTAAGATTTTATTTATTTGCGAGAGAGACAAGGAGAGACAGAGAGCATGAGAGGGAGGAGGGTCAGAGGGAGAAGCAGACTCCCTGCTGAGCAGGGAGCCTGATGTGGGACTTGATCCCGGGACTCCAGGATCATGACCTGAGCCAAAGGCAGTTGCTTAACCAACTGAGCCACCCAGGCGCCCAGGTTAAACATTTCTTACAAAGAAATACTTGCCCTTCTGGCTGTAAGTAGGCCCGTGTTCTTTATTCTCATTAATAGCATCATATTTCTTTCCTTCACTTCATAGTTTTCAAATGCATATTCATTAGTTTGGGCTCTTACCATAATTTGGCTACTGTTGATAATGCCAAAAACCAAAGAATCCAGTTAAAAAATGGGTAGAAGACAAGAACAGACATTTTTCCAAAGAAGACATACAGATGGCTAACAGACACATGAAAAGATGCTCATCACTCATCATCAGGGAAATAAAGATCAAAACTACAATGAGATATCACCTCACAGGTTCACTCTTTATTGGTGAATTTAAAACATATGAATGAGGGCGCCTGGGTGGCTCAGTTGGTTAAGCAACTGCCTTCAGCTCAGGTCACGATCCTGGAGTCCCTGAGTCCCTGGATCGAGTCCCGCATCAGGCTCCCTGCTCGGCAGGGAGTCTGCTTCTCCCTCTGACCCTAACCCCTCTCATGTGCTCTCTTTCATTCTCTCTCTCTCAAATAAATAAAATCTTTAAAAAAAATAAAAAATAAAACCTATGAATGAGAATTTAAAGCACAGGAAGAGTAAAAACAAGTGGCCCAAATGGTCAGTTAATGAAATCAACCAAGATCTCTAAGACAAAGGAGCCTTGGGGAGAGGGGCGGCTAGCTGTTTATCATGTCCAAGATAGGTCTTAGAAGAGGATGTCTTGGCAATCAAAGCTTAAGTCAGGTCCTTGAATTACAAAAAAGAAAAACCAATTATCAGGGCTTACACTACATAAACTATGAACAACATGATATTGATAAAGACTTCACAGAAAAGAAGAGATGGGATTAAAGAAAAGTGATAGGATTACAGAATACTTAATTTAGGGTAGCCTCAGGATCATAGCAAATAAAGAAACTTGATAAACAGTAGAAAGATATCCTACTGACTCATAAAAACTCATACTGACAGCTTCCTCTATTGACAGGCAGCAGTAGTAATTGAAAGCTAAATCTGGAGCCAAGCTGTGTAAGTTCAAATCCTGCCTCTGCCATGTATTGACTAGAAGACTATAGGTAAACTACTTAAACTCTCTGGGGCTTAGTTATACATTTGTCCAAACCCATAGAATATACAGCATCAAGAGTGAATTGTAATGTAAACTATAAAATATACTTTAGGTGACTATGACATACCAATGTAGGTTCAATTATAAACAAATGTACCATTCTGATGGGGGACATTGATTATGGGAATCTATTCATGTGTGGAGGCAGAGAATATAAGGGAAATTCTATACCTTCCTTAATTTTGCTGTGAACCTAAATTTTAAAAAATACGGTCTTAGTTAAAAAATTAAAATAAACCACAAAAACCACCTTCATCTTGCATGCTATAAAAGAAAAAGACAGCTGAATTTTGTTTCAGAGCCATAATTTGCCCAACTCTGACATATATTCTTATTCTTAAATATCTTTCTCTATCTTTATTTTTTTTTTAAGATTTTTATTTATTTGAGAGAGAAAGAGTGAGAGAGGGGCGGGTCACAGGGAGAAGCAAACTCCCTGCTGAGCAGGGAGCCTGATGTGGGGCTCGATCCTGGATCCCAGGACTCTGGGATCATGACCCGAGCCAAAGGCAGACGCTTAACCAACTGAGCCACCCAGGCACCCCTCACTGTGTCTTTAGATCTAAAGTGAGTTTCTTAAAGACATGTTTGGTTCATGGGTCATTGTGCCAATCTCCACCTTTTAATTGGTGATTTTAATCAACTTACATTTAATGTAATTACTGATAATAAAGAACTTATTTTTGCCATTTCTCTTTTCTATAATCTTAAATTTTTTGTCTCCTATATATAATTTCTTTTATGTCGTAACTTTTTGTTCCTCCATTATTGCCTTCCTTGTGATTGTTTCTAGGGTAGCATTTTGATTCCCTTCTCATTTGTTTTTCTATTTTTAGTTTTTCTCTTTATTAGTTTCCCTGGGGATTAATATTACATCTTATAACAATGAAGTTTGAGTACTGACTTAGTTTCAATAGTGCACAAAACTGTTTCTTACAGATGCATTCCCATTTTGTCGTTATTGTCACGTTAACATCTTTATACATTGTGCCCATCAACAAAGATTTATAATTATTGTCTTATGCATTTGGCCTTACCATATATGAAAAAAAAGAGTAGTTCTAAGCTAAAATACAATAATACTGGCTTTTATATTTACATATGTATTTACCTTTTCCAATGTTCTTTCCTTCTTCATATGGATTCAAATTACTATCTAGAGTCCTTTCATTTCAGCATGAAGGCCTCCCTTTAGCATTTCTTGTACAGCAGGTCTACCTGTAATAAGTTCCCTGTTGTTGTTTTTTTTTCTGTAAATGCCTTAATTTCTCCATTTTTGAAGGATAATTTCCCCAGATATAAAGTTGTAGGCTGATAGGTTTTTTCTCCCTTTAATTGTGGACTTAAAATATGTTATTACACTGCCTGTGGCCTCCATGATTTCTGAAGAGAAATTTGTTGTTAATATTATTGAGGATCTTCTGTACATGAGAGGTTTCTTTCTTGTTGCTGTCAGTGTTCTCTCTTTGTGTTATAGTGTGCATCTCTTTGAGTTTATCCATCCTGGAGTCTGTTGAGCTTTTTGAATGTGTAAATTCATGTCTTGTATCAGATTTGAGAAATTTTGGGCCACTGTTTCTTCAGATATTCTTTCTGCACCTTTCTCCTTTCTTTCTGGGACTCCCATTATGTACTTTCTAGTACTTTTGATGATGTCCCACATTTCTCAGTCTCTGTTCATTTTTCTTCATTCTTTTTCTGAGCTCTTCAGACTGGATAATCTTAATTAATTGGGTATATATCCAAAGGAAATGAAATCATTATCTCAGAGATATATCTGCACACCCATGTTCGTTGCAGCATTATTCACAATAGCCAAGAGAAGGTAACCAACTTGTTTGTCTACCAATAAGTGGATAAAGAAAATGTTACATATACAAGTATATAACATATGTATATGTTTATCATATGTATATATAACACATTTCCTGTATATATAGATATAGATGCACATACCCTCATAGTGGAATGTTACTCAGCCATAAAAAGGAAGGAAATCGCCGTTTGAGACAACATGAATGATCTTTGAGGGCATTATTCTAAGTGAAATAAGTTAAAGATAAATACTGTATCATCTCATTTATTTGTGGAGTCTTAAAAAACAACTCATTGAAACAAAGAGTAGATTAGTGTTTGCCAGGGCCTAGGGCATTGGGAGAATGGGGAAGTGTTGTTAAAGGGTACAAACTTCCAGTTAGGGGGCGCCTGGTGGCTCAGTCGTTAAGCGTCTGCCTTCGGCTCAGGTCATGATCCCAGGGTCCTGGGATCGAGCCCCACATCAGGCTCCCTGCTCCGCAGGAAGCCTGCTTCTCCCTTTTCCACTCCTCCTGCTTGTGTTCCCTCTCTCACTGTGTCTCTCTCTGTCAAATAAATAAAATCTTAAAAAAACAAAAAAACTTCCAGTTAGAAGATGAATAAGCTCTGGATATCTTATATCCAGCTTGGTGACTATAGTTAACCATACTGTATTGTATACCTGAAAGTTGTTAAAGTAAATCTTAAATGTTCTCTCACACATGCACACACGTAAAGCACTGTGAAGTAATGATGTTTAACTACGCTTATGTGGTAATCATTTCACAATATTTACATATACCAAATCTTCACATTGTACACCATAAATTTACAATGTTATATGTCAAACATATCTCAGTGAAGGTGAAGGGAAAAAAAATCAATGATCCAGTTCTTTCCTAGAAGTCAATAAATGAAGGAAAATGGCATGGAGTTAAATGGTATTCTACATGACGTTAGCATTTGCTTCATTTTCTCACCTACAAGTGCCAACAAATTAAAGTTTACATTGTCATTGTTCCTAATCTACAGAAAGCTGAGGGGGACTGACTCAGAACAGGTAAAATTCTCTGAGCTTTTAGTATGTGCCAGGGGCTGTTCTAAGGAATTTACACTATTAACTTATCTAACCCTCCTAATAATTTGATGAGGTAGGTAATCCTGTTTTACAGTTAAGAAATGATGGCACAGACACTTTGGAAGATAGTTTTGTGGTTTCTTACAAAACTAAATATACTTTTACCATACAATCCAGTAATGGAAACTCCTTGGTATTTACCCAAAATAGCTGAAAACTTACGCCCACATAAAAACCTGCACACAGATAATTTATAGCAGCTTTATTCTTAATTGCCAAAACTCAGAAGCAACCACGATGACCTTCAATAGGTGAATGGATAAACTGTGGTACCTCCTGACAATAGACTATTACTCAGCGCTAAAAAGAAATGAGCTACTCAAAGACATGAAAGAAACTTAAGTTCATGTTACTAAGTGAAAGAAGCCAATCTGAAAAAGGGTACGTATGTTCCGATTGTGACTATATGACATACTGGAAAAGGCAAATCTATGGAGATAGTAAAAAAAAAAATCCGTGGTCGTGTGGGGTGAGAGGAGATGAACAGACAGAGCACAATTTTTAGGGTAATGAGAATACTCTTATGACATTATAGTGATGGATATATGTCATTATACATTTGTGCAAACCCAGAGAATGTACAACACTAAGGTACAACACTAAAGTAAACTATGGACTTTGGGTTATTGTGATATGTTAATGTAGGTCATCCTTGGTAAAAAAAAAAAAAAAAAAAAAGTGTTACCACTCTGGTGGGGGATGTTGATAATGGGGTAAACTACATATGTGTCGGGGGGTGAATGGGAAATCTCTGTGCCTTCCTCTCAATTTTGTTGTAAACCTAAAACTGTTCTTAAGAAAAAAAAACCCACGGGGCGCCTGGGTGGCTCAGCCGTTAAGCGTCTGCCTTCGGCTAAGGTCATGATCTCAGGGTCCTGGGATCGAGCCCCACATCGGGCTCCCTGCTCAGCGGGAAGCCTGCTTCTCCCTCTCCCACTCCCCCTGCTTGTGTTCCCTCTCTTGCTATGTCTCTCTCTGTCAAATAAATAAATAAAATCTTTAAAAAAAAAAAAAAGAAAAAAACCCACAAAAGTCTTAAAATAAACTAAGGCAGGGCGCCTGGGTGGCTCAGATGGTTAAGCGTCTGCCTTCGGCTCAGGTCATGATCCCAGGGTCTTGGGATCGAGTCCCGCATCGGGCTCTCTGCTCCTTGGGAGCCTGCTTCTCCCTCTGCCTCTCTCTCTCTCTGTCTCTCATGAATAAATAAATAAAAATCTTTAAAAAAAAAAAAACAAACTAAGGCAAGGAGAGGTTGAGTAAACTACTTAAGCAGTTCACAACTTAGCAAGTGTTAGAGCCAGGATTTTAACCCAGGAATTGGATCCATATTCTTAAGTATTATACCACACTGCTCATACACCACAGAATAATGTGGCCTGAAACAAAGTCATGCTGACAAACCAGAAATTAGACCTGGCTAGTGCCACAAAAATCCCCTTATGGATTTGTGGGTGGGGTGGCAGGAGGATCTCTGCCCTAGTTGAAACAGATCTCTCAGCTTGAACCACCAATTACATACCTACTCTTTTTTTTTTTTTAAGATTTTATTTATTTGCCAGAGATAAAGAGAGGGAGAGTACAAGCAGGGGGAGTGGCAGGCAGAGGGAGAAGCAGGCTCCTTGCTAAGCAAGGAGCCCAATGTGGGACTCGCATCCCAGGACTCTGGGATCATGACCTGAGCAGAAGGCAGACGCCCAACGATCTGAGCCACCCAGGCGCCCCTACATTCCTACTCTTAAAAGCCTCCCAAAGCGAAGTCCTTGTCATTGACTGAAATATCTTGCTTTCCAACTCAAACCTATATAAGACTACCTGGTGTGTGATTCCAGGTAGGTACCTTCTCTACTTTAACAAATCACCGCCTAAAATAATGGTCTAATTATCCTCCAGAGATGTATTTCTATACCATAAGAATGCTTGATAAAAGAGAGCCAACAGGAAGAACTGAATGATTTGCAAAATGTAAATGATTAACCGGATGGATAAGTGGGTGCACCGGGAAGTGGGCTTTACCCCCAGGACCTCTGACTTTCTCTTCGTAAGGAAGACTTAGAGGTAAATCAAGAGATACTTACCGGGGCAGAAGTTTCAGGAGGACACCAGATGTTTCTGTAAACTGAAAAAATGCAACGCGTTTCAAGGAACAAAGAAGAAACACAAACGCACCTTGAGTCTGGTTTTAGATGTACAGCAGCCATTCTCCCCGTCTCGTGCCTTCGGTGCACAACGGCAGGCCTGACATAAAGGGACGCGGGAGACATCTGGCTCTTTTTGAAGTCTGGTCACAACCCAACCTCTTACGGCCATCCCCGCCCCTCGCTTCTTCATGCATCTGCAAAGAGAAGGTAGAAGACGACGAGAAAATCTGGATTCGCAGCTCTGGGTACGCTGCAGTTCTGACACCGCAGGTGGCCGCCCCCGAGGCCAACTATCGCCTCACTCTGTCCACAACTATTCCATGGATCCTTCCAGCCCTAGCGGCCCTCGTCCAGTCCAAGTCCCGACTCTACGCCGGAGACCTTCTTTCTGGGGCTCCACCTCCGACCGTGCGCTCTGGCCTTTTCTCCGCAGCCAGGCCCTGCACGCCGAGGCGTGTACTGAAGTGCGCGGGGCCTCGGCATCGCCTCCAGGCGGTAGGCCGCGCGCACAAGCCCTACCCCGAGTCGAGTTCTAGCCGCTCCATCCAGCTCAGCCCGCGCACCAGCTCTGCGGAGCCCAGGAGGGAAAGTACAGCGACACCAAATTCTGGGTCAGGCACTAACGCCCCCGGAGCAGTCGGGTCCGCACAAGCCCGCCTGTCGCGCCCCGCGCACGGCTCTGCGAGAACGGCCCGGGGCTCCGGCAAGTGCGCGTCTCGGGCCAAGTGCTGAGGCGCGCGGGGCAGGCTGAGTCCCACGCCTCTTCAGAGCGCGGAGGGGGCGGTGGGACGCCGAGGCGAGCGGGACTCGGCCCCGGGACTAATTAGGGCCCGGACCCTATGGGAAATGTCGCACACGGCCCCGACAAGTCGAGACTCCGGCTTTCGTTCCACTGGTCTTGGGCTCCGCGCCCCGCCGCCCCAGCGCGGTACCGCGGCTTCCGGAGAAAGCCACACACAGTCAGTAGTCCGCGGGCAGTGAGGCCGCTCGAGGCGCCTCTTCCACCCGCCGAGGAGGCTGCTGGGCTCGGAAGCCCGCGGTAAAGCCCGTCTGGGGCCAGGATTCCGGAGCGGGCTGGTTTCGGTGCGTGCGGCTGTTCCCGCGCGTAGACGGGGAGCTGCGGAAACTCGCAGAAAATGTACGATGATGCCCCGCTTCGATGCCGGGATGTAGGAGCCTGTGCTTGGTTAGTGGAGTGCCTGAGACTGTGTGTATCCGTGAATGCGGCTGTGCCTCACCGTGCATTATTTCTGGGATGGTTCCGAGAGGCCAACGCCTCTGGTTATTGTTTTCCACGCCTGTGGCTCACGTTGCTGCTGTGCTTGTGGGTCACACAGCATTTTGATAACCGCACGCTGGGTAAGTGTGCCATCAGGATTGTGACTCAGGCAATTAGATAAGTAAAATAACTTCAGGCATACATACTGGAAAGAAGGAAGCAAAATTATCCTTACTTACAGGGGATAGCATCATAAGAATGTATACCTGGACTCATAACAAAATGTTGAAATGAGGACTTCGTAACATGCAGAGGAGGAAAAGCTGTATATATATTTATTTGTATATGTATTTGTATATGTATTATATATATTTGTGTATATATATGTGTCAATTATATTTTTTCTCCTTTACGTGTATTTCACGATTTCTTCCTGCTCTTGGATATGAAGTCTTGGATGAGCCCAATAACTTCTGCAGTCACTCAGATTAAAAAAAAAAAAAAAAAAAAGTCCTTTTAACTCTTTTTGTTAAAAGATCAGTCTCATTTTAGTGGTAAGTAATTAAAACATCTGTTTTTTTTAATTTTTTTAATATATTTATTTATTCATGAGAGAGAGAGAGAGAGAGAGAGAAGCAGAGGGAGAAGCAGGCTCCCAAGGAGCAGGGAGCCCGATGTGGGACTCGATCCCAGAACCCTAGGACCATGACCTAAGCCGAAGGCAGACGCTTAACCGTCTGAGCCACCCAGGCGCCCAAAACATCTGTTTAATAATCAAAACTTCAGACTTCATTTAAAGCAAGAACTCCCACCTGCCCTTTCCCTGACACACCTCCAAATATGGCTATATCATAATTACTGGTTAAAGCAGTATTTGGTATTTATATACTGATTATGTAAATATTTTTGTGCTTTAGAGTCAAATACATTTTTTACACAAAGGTTCCTTTATCCTGGATTTAACTACCTTGTTTTTGTGCATATGTACCTTGTCTGTGTTCCTATTGCTACCCTTTTCTAAATGTCATTACCCCCCAAAAGTGTCAAACTCTCAGCAGTGATTTTTCCAAACACTCAAACTTATTTGATACCGCCCTCCCGCCCCCCACTCCCTTCCACAGCCATGATTTTTGTAACACCAGTCAGGATTTCAGAGTTTCTGTACAGCTTCCCTTCTTGCTTTGTCTGAATTGAACTCCTGTTTCCTGAGTCTTGTTAATTTGGCGTATTTCTCATTTTTGCTGACTGCCTTTCTCCAACAGCGTCCTTAAAATGCATGCCTTTGAGGTAAATGGTTTGGGTTTTTGTTTTGTTTTGTTTTTTTGACTGTTTGAAAATGCTTTTATTGTAATCTAACTTACCGCCTGGGGTGAGAATTCTCTAACTCAGAATTTGAAGACCTAACCTGATACTGTTAGAGTAGCTAACATTGCTTTTATAAAGACTCTCCTCATCTGTTTTCTGTTTCTTTGTGTGTTATCTGTGTTCCTAATCTTCCTGGAATGTTTAGGGTCAACTATATCATCAATGTACTAAAATTTCATAATTTCATTCCTTGGTGTGGATCTTTAAAATTTTTTTATGCTGCATATCAGGTGAGTATTTTTAATCTAGACACGTACTTCTGGGCAATTTTTTTTCTTGCCTTCCTCTCTCACTGAAATTTATTTACTTTTCTTTTCTTTTTCTTTTTTATTTTTTTTAAAGATTTTATTTATTTATTTTAGAGAGAGAGAATGAGAGAGAGCACATGAGAGGGGGGAGGGTCAGAGGGAGAAGCAGACTCCCTGCCGAGCAGGGAGCCCGATGCGGGACTCGATCCCGGGACTCCAGGATCATGACCTGAGCCGAAGGCAGTCGCTTAACTGACTGAGCCACCCAGGAGCCCCTTCTTTTTATTTTTTGAAGATTTTATTTTTAAGCAATCTCTACACCCAACATGGGGCTCAAACCCACAACTGCAAAATCAAGAGTCACACACTCCACTGACTGAGCCAGCCAAGCGCCCCTCACTGGAATTTATATTATTAGATGGAACTCCCATAGTGTAAGCTTCTATATGTTTTCCTCCTATTTTCTCTGTATCTTTTTATTCAACTCCAGAAATTTTGTTAACTTTATCTTCCAATTTTATTTAGTTTTTAATTACTCATCATATTTTTAATTTCCTAGAACTCTTTCTTGGTTTTAATCTTTTTCTTCTTTTTTTAAAAAAAGATACATTTATTTATTTGAGAGAAAGAGCACAAGAATGTCCAGCAGACTCGCAGCAGAGTGCGGGGCCTGACTCGGGCTCAGTCCACAATCCTGAGATCTTGACCTGAGCCGAAACCAAGAGTTGGACACTTAACCAACTGAGCCACCCAGGCACCCTTAATCTTTTTCTTCTACATAGTATCTTATTCTTCATGGATGCAGTATTTTCTCTGATATGTATATAATTATATACATCTTGACATAATTATATATAGTATACATACTATGTTCATTATATTAAATTCATAATTATATGAATACTATTTTATATGTTTATATTATGCATAGCATGTATATTACATTCAATAATTCAATTATTTATTTATATATTTATTTCTTTAAAGCTTTCTTGGTTCGGTATTGTCCTGTTTATTTTCTTGCTTTTCGTAGTTCTTTGAGTTGTGTTCTGTGAATTCCTTGACCTGAACTAAAAATACAATTCTATTTCATATTTTCACTTTATTTCATTTTGAGCCCATTTATTAACTTAAAATTCTATGCTCAAGTATATATATGAACATAAGTACAGTTGAATGAATAAAAATAACAAACTCCTGTAGACTTACCATTCAGTTTAAGAAAAAGAGTATTATCGGGGTGCCTGGATGGCTCAGTTGGTTTAGCGTCAGACTCTGAGTTTCAGCTCTGCTCATGATCTCATGGGTTGTGAGACTAAGCCCCATGTCAGGCTCCGGGCTCAGCAGGGAGTCTGCTTGAGAATTCTCTCACTCAACCTCTCTTCCCACCCATGTTCATGTGTACGTGCACGCTCACTCTCCCTCTCTCTCTCAAATAAATAAATAAATCTTTAAAAGAAAAAGATAGGGGCACCTTGGTGGCTCAGTCGTTAAGCGTATGTATTTTGTCACTTTTTAAAAACTCAACCTTATGTTCTGGGGATGCGTGTTCATTTTCTCACTGCTGGATGGTATTATATTGTGTATATATGTCAAATTTTGTTTGCATATACTACTTTTGATGGATATCTGATTTCTTTCCAAGTTTTTCCCTGGAAAATAGCATCTACAAATGGTGCTATTTTGAACATTTCTGTGGGCCTTCTGAGGTGCCTGGGTGGCTCAGTCGGTTAAGCATCTGACTCTTGGTTTTGGCTCAGGTCATCATCTCAGCGTGAAGCAAAAACTAATTGAACTGAAAGGAGAAATAGGCAAATCCATAATTATAGCTAGAGACTCCAACACCCCTCTCTCAACAATTGACAGAACAACTAGAAAAATAGCAGTACAGATACTGAAAAACTCAACACCATCAACCAAAAGGATATAATTGACACTTAGAGAACACTACCCAAAAACAGCAGAACAAACATCTTTTTAAGGGCTGTGGAACATATACAAATATAGAACATATTGCGGGGGCACCTGGGTGGCTCAGTTGTTAAGCATCTGCCTTCAGCTCAGGTCATGATCCCAGGGTCCTGGGATCGAGCCCCACATCGGGCTCTCTGTTCAGCGGGAAGCCTGCTTCTCCCTCTCCCACTCCCCCTGCTGTGTTCCCTCTCTGGCTGTGTCTCTCTCTGTCAAATAAATAAATAAAATCTTAAAAAAAAAAAAAACATACCGTGGGCCATAAAACAAACCTCAACAAATTGAAAAGCACTAAAATCATATACAAGTTGCTCTAGTCAAACTAGAAATCAATAACAGAAAGATAACAGGAAAGTAAACAACATACTTCTAAATAATCCATAGGCCAACTTCCATAGGAAGCTTCAGAGGAAAATGCATTAATCTGAGTGAAAATTAAAATATGGCATATCAACAATTTGTCTGACATAGCTAAAGCACTGCTGAGAGAGAAATTTAAAGCATTAAATGCATACATGAGGAAAGAGGAAATGTCTCAAATTAATAGTCTAAGCTCCCACTCAGAAACCTAGAGAAGAAGAGGAAAATAACCCCAAATCAAGTAGAAAAAGGGAAATAGTAAAGACAAGTGGAAATCAAAGAAAACAAAAACAATAGAAAAAAAATCAGTTAAACAAAAAACTGGTTTGGTGAAGAGATGAATAAAATTCACAAATATTTAGGAAAAAAAGGCACAAAATATAAACATCAGGAATGATATATCACTATAGATTCTGTAGATCTCAGAAGGATAATAAGGAATAATATGAACAATTCTACACATTTTAATTTCACAACTTAAGTAAAATAAACCGTTTCTTGAAAAAGCATAAACTGCCAGCTTATAAAATATAAAATAGATCATTTGAATAGCCCTATAACTAATAAGGAAATTGAATTTGTAATTTAAAAACTCACAAAAAAAATCTACAGGCCACATGGTTTCACGAAATTTACTAACATTTGAAAAGAATTAGCAGCAATTTTATATAATCTCTTCCAGAAAACAGAAGAGGGAACACTTCCTAATTCATTTTATGGCGGTAGTATTATCCTGATACCAAAACCAGACAAAGACAGAGGGGGAAAAAAAAAAAAGAAAGAAAAACTGCAAACTACTATCCTTCATAAATACAGTTGCAAAAATATTTAACAAAATATTACCAAATAGAACTCAGCCATCATCTATCTATCTATCTATCTATCTATCTATCTATCTATCTATCTATCTATCATCTATCTATCTATTGTAATGTATAGAATATTACCAAATAGAATTCTGATACAGAAGAAGAATTATACAACATAACCAGGGGTGCAATGCTGGTTCAATATTGGAAAATCAGTGTAAACCATCATATAAAAAGTTTAAAGAAGGCCCCGGGGGCACCAGGGTGGCGAAGTCAGTTAAGTGTCTGCCTTCAGCTCAGGTTATGATCTCTGGGTCCTTGGATCAAGCAAGCCCCACAGCGGGCTCCCTGCTCAGCGGAAGTCTGCTTCTCCCTCTCCCTCTGCCCTTCCCCCTACTCGTGCTCTCTCTCTGTCTCTCTCAAATAAAAAAATAAAATATTAAAAAAAAAAGAAGGCCCTGAATGTCTAAAGCAATCTTGAACAACAACAACAACAAAAAAACAAAACAAAACTGGAGGTATCACAATTCCAGATTTCAAATTATATTACAAAGCTGTAGTATTCAAAATAGTATGTGGTACTGGCACAAAAATAGACACATAGATCAATAGAACAGAATAGAAAACCCAGGAAAAAAAAAACATAACTATATGGTCAATTAATCTTTGACAAAACAGGAAAGAATAGCAGAAGAAAAATAGAGTATCTTCATGTCCTTGTGGTAGGCAAAGTTTTTAAATAGAATGAGACATCAACAATAAGTAAAATATTAATAAACTGAACTTCATTTAAATTAAAAGCATCTGTTTTTCAAAAGACAGAGTGAAAAGGCAAGCCATAGCCTGGAAAAGATACCTACAGTACATATATCCTACAAAGACCTCATACCTTAGTATGTACAAATACCTATGAATAAATAGAAAAAAAAACCCCACAAACTGATTTTAATAAAATAGTCAAAAGTCAAACAGGCAGTTCAACAGAGACATTATTCAAGTTATTGGCACATGAAAGGATGCTGAAGTGAGCATTCATCAGTAAACAGATTAAAATCACTCTGAGATACCACTACCCACCTACTAGTATTGTAAATTAAAAAGGCTGATAATACCAAGTACTTAAAAGGATATGGAGCAACTGGAACCCTTTACATTACTGATACAAGTGTAAATTGACACAACTTTGGAAAATGATTTGGTGGTATCTCCACAGATAAATATAAACCTACTTTATGAGCCACCTATTCCACTTTGGATTCCTAATAGAAATGAATGCTATGTCTACCAAAATATATAAGATTGATCATAGATTTATTTATAAGAAAAAACTGGAAACCCACACAAATATCTATTAATATAGAATGAATAGATTGTAGCATGATTTAGAGTACTGAGCCAGCAGACAAAATATGGCCCATCACCTGTTTTGATATGGCCAATGACCTAAGAAAAGTTTTACATTTTTAAATGGTTGAAAAAATAAAAATAAGAGTATTTTGCAATATGTAAAAATTATATGAAATTCAAATTTCAGTGTCCATAAATAAAGTTTTATTGGAATACAGCCACACTCACTTTTTTACATATTGTCTATGGTTGCTTTCATGCTGGAATAGCAGGGTTGAGTAGGTGTGACAGAGAACATCTGGCACACAAACCCTAAAATATTTACTAGCTGGCTAAAGAAATTTTTGCTACATTCAATAATAAGGACTCATCTCAGAGTCTTAATGTTGACAAAAACATGCCAGACACATATCATTACACTGATTGCATTCAAATGAAGTTCAAGAATACACAAAAGTAATCCATGGTGTTAGAAGTCCAAATAATGGTCACTTCTGAGCGGAGTCAATTTTTACAAGGGAACATTCTGGCATCTTGGAAATAAATGTTCTCCATCTTGATCTGTGTGTGGTGATTGCCTGTGCATGCAAAAATCACGGAGATGTATATGTAATATTTATGGACTTCCTCTAAATTATTCCACTAAAAAAAAGATTAAGACTGAATTTGCATTTTTTATCTCTCTCTTTTTTAAATAAAGATTTTATGTATTTATTTATTTGAGAGAGAGAAAGCACAAGCAGGGCAGAGGGAGTGGGAGAAGCAGACTCCCCGCTGGGCAGGGAGCCCCATATGCGGCTCGATCCCAGGACCCTGAGATCATGACCCGAGCTGAAGTCGGACACTTAACCAATTGAGCCACCCAGGCACCCCCATCCCTCTTCATTTCACTATAAAACTCATTTTTTCAAATTATTTGCTAGATGAAATTAGTTAAGTTTCTCCCCCTCTAAACCTTGAAAGGAAATTGATGCTGCAGGCTGCTGTGTTCAATTTAGGTCGCCACATATAACTGCTTAAATTTAAATGTATTAAAATTAAACAAAATCACTAATTCATTCTTCAGTCAAACTAACCATATTTAAGAGGCTCAACAGCCATAAGTGGCTAGTGGCTACTGTTCTGGACAGTGCAGATACAGAACACGGAACCGAGTTTTGCAGAAAGTTCTATTGGACAGCAGTGCTCCCAAACGTCACACAAATGTTAAACTCATTTTACAGGTGAGGAAACAGAAGCTTAGAGATACCACTATTACACAGTGCTGCATACACTTCTTTTCCCACATTCACTGCTGCAGGTGAGCTCTCAACGTATCATTCATTTAACAAGTCTAATTCAAAACTCATAACCATGCAAAGAAAAGGTTTCTTTGTTATAAGTTATAAAATACTTAGTTGCAGACTGTCTGATCAATCCCAGACAGCACCCTTATACTCACACCGTCCCGAGACGCTCTCACATAACCCCGAATGGATCACACGCTTATCCACTAATATCCCTCTCACAGTTTCAAACACAATCGGACACACTGCACACTGCCCGCAGTCCTCGCTTCCCTTGCAGAGGACACTTGAATACAAACACGCGACCGCCAAGTAAGCGTCAAACCCCCGATGCCTCTTGAGCAGAAACCTGGTAGTCACAACTACTGCGTCTGAGCCAGAGCTCCTGTCTGAGAAATCCGGACCCTACCTCCTGGCCTTCTGCAGCTTTCTCAGCCCTGGGCTACATTTCTCTGACGGCATCACTACAAGACCCAGCGTCTGGTAACCTCCTTGGGATTTTCTAGGGTCACTCGAGTAAAGGAAAGAGGTCGGCTCACACCTTAGGAGCGCGAGATCCCCCACTGGAGCAAAGGAGACTCAAGGCGCGCCCGATTCCTGGCCGCACAATGTGGCTACGGCCGCTGCATTCTGTTGGATCGAACTGGGGTCACATTTTTTACTACATTTCCCGGAGGCCACCGCGTCCCTGCGCCATCTCGTACGCTCACTCCGTTACGTCTTGATGCAAGGATCCAGTCTGCAGCGGCCAGGTGAGTGGACCGCCTCCCTGGGACCCGCACGCCGCATTTGGTACGGAGCACCCCGAAAAAAAGTTCCCATGGGGTGCTGGGAATACCGGTAGGCGGCCGGGGCTCGGTGCTGACAGGAATCGGGGCGACCCCGGCTCTGGACTACGTTTCTCCTAAGGCGTAGCGCTCCAGGTTAATTCCTTACGGAAGTCGGCCTTGCAGTTGCGGGATGCCTGTGCCCTTCTCCGCCGGCAGTATCGGCACCGTCACTTCGGTTCCGAGCAGGGGCGTGGCGCTATTAGTTTTGTTCCTCCGCGCCGGTGATAGTGGAGTGCGCTTGGCACTCCTTTCCCGCTGGCAAACTCGGCACCGTGACTTTGGTTCCGGGAGGAGGGTATTAGGAATATGTTACCCTTAACGTTCCACCGCGCGGGATGTGTGTGTGTGTCCGCTTCTGTGGCGGCACGACGGGCTCACCTGCCATCATCTACTGCTTTTGGCAGCTGGGATCCTTCGCACCTGAGTACTTTAGCCCCCGTGTGACAGGGACAGAGCCCGTTGAGAATCGCGCGGTTCCAGCTGCTGTAATTCCTTCACTTTACTATGCAGAGAGAACGTGCCTGTTTTGAAGCTGCCCCTATAATGAGGATTTACACCTGGAAGTGCCCTAAGAAGGGAGAAGACCAGCATAATAGGGTGCCCCGTTCTACTTTGAGAGCCCTGTGGGGAAAACCAATCCCTTTCTCTGTCCTGAAGTTGTTCTGGGAGATGCTCCTAAATTGTTTTGTTGGCTCTGAAAAAGGCTTGATATCCTATGATTGTTTTCTCCGTTTTCCTTTTGCAACAGAGCCACACAGGGAAGGAAAAAGAATCTTGCACGTCTAAAAAGCTTGCCTAAAATAAGTTGTCATTTTCTTTCTTCCCTCAAGTTTACTACTACTTTTCAAGATGTTGCTACCTCCAGCAACAAACATCTTAAGGAGGAACCAGCCATTCAGTGACTGGTCGTTAGGCATCGCTATCCCCAGAAATGATGGCGCTGCAGGGATGAGCTAACTCCATTCTCCAACCACACTACACTTCTCCTTTCCAGCCAATGACAAATCAGCCCTTTCTGGCCTGATTTTTGATGAGAGAGAACTATACCCTCTGGGGGAAATTTGAAGATTTTTATTTTAACTTTATTATGGAAATTTTCAAGCATAGAAGAAAATAATATGAACCCCAATGTGCTCAACACCCAGCTATAATTAAAAAAACATTTGCAAATATCCTTATTATCTATCCTTCCTCCTTTTTTCTGTAGCATTTCAAGAATTTACATAATTTTATCCATATGTATGCATATATAACCAAAAAGAATATCATTTTTAGATAATCACCATGATGTTATCCCAACTTTAAAAACTAACAGTAATTCCATAATAGCATATATGCAGTACATATTCGGGTTTCTCCAGTTCTTTCACAGATAGGTTTTTACAATTGATTTGTTCAAATCATGGTCCAGATAAGGTCTACACAGTGCATTCAGTTGCCAAGCCTCTTAAATTTCTTTACAACAGTTTCCCTTCTATTTTTTGCTTTTGTTGTATTTTAATAGGTATCACTGTTTTGTAAAAAACTAGGTTGTTTATAGATTATTCTACATTCTGCTTTTGGCTAATTGCTACCTTGTGGTGTCATATAATTTGTTCCCCAATGCCCCATATTTCTGTAAACGAGTAGTTAGATCTAGGGGCTTGATCAAATTCAGATCATATTTTGCATAAACCACATTTTCGGGCAAAAATAATTCATAGTTGGTGCTGTGTACTTCCTGTTCATCACATCCTGGGGCTTTTAAAGTCTGGTGTCCCACTTCTGGTGATGCCATATTGATCACTGTTCAAGTGCTGTCCACTTAATCCTTTTATAAGGTTCCCTTTCCTTTTTCACCTATTAATAGAAGAAGGTATAATATAATTCATCTGTTTTACCCTAAAATATACTTGTAAAGATTTCAAAGCAACAATAGCACTGTTAGAACTAACTATTCAAGATAGGGAATGTATTTAAATTTATTTTGGTTATCATATTTTCTATATTTAAGGTTCATGTGTTATATTTGGTTATGTCCCTTTCATCTCTTAATCAAGTGTAAATGTTCTTCTCATAACATTGATTTTTTTTAAATTTTATTTTGATACATTACACTTACAGAAAAGTTGCCCCCCCCCATAGGAGAATGAACTCTCCTATGCCCTTATAGATTTACCAGTTATTAACATTTAGTTTTTTGTTTGCTCTTTCCTTCTACATATGTACTTTTTTTTCTGAACCATTTGGTAGTAATTTTCAGATATCATGTTCCTTTATCCATAAAAATACATCAGTGTCTTTTTCTAAGTACAAGGACTATCACTGTAGTTCATTTATTAAAATCAGGAAATATAGATATAATAATTATTTAATTCAGAATTCATAGAAAAATTTCACTAGTTGTCCCAGTACTGTCCTTTATAGCTTTCTTTCTGCTGATCTGGGCTCCATTCCAGAATCATATCTAGGATCAAACATTTCATTCAGTTATCACATCTCTTTAGTCTTCTTTAAAACAATTCCTGGGCCTTTTTTGGTCATTATCTTGACATCTTTGAAGAGTACAGGTGAGTTATTTTGCAGATTGTTCTTCAGTTTGCATGTCTTCGATGTTTCTTCCTGATCCGATTCAAGTTACGGATTTTTGGCAGGAAAGGTGGGTGCTTCAGTTCATTCCCCAGTAACTGCAGTTGGCTGCGTTTTTTACTGTCTACATTGATAGTACTTTCTGTAGGGAAGTTAGTCCAGGAGGATCTTTTTTTTTTTTTAAGATCTTATTTTATTTATTTGACAGAGACACAGCGAGAGAGGGAACACAAGCGGGGGAGAGGGAGAAGCAGGCTTCCCGCTGAGCAGGGAGCCTGATGCGGGGCTCGATCCCAGGACCCTGGGATCATGACCTGAACCATCCAGGCACCCCAAGTCCAGGAGGATCTTAATCATCATTGGAATTAGAAGTCTTCTCAATTTAGTTTCAATTTAGGTTTCTCTTATATAAATGAGGTTGAACATTGGCTTCCTTTTTTATGAATTGTCTTTTTTAAAAAGATTTTATTTATTTCAGAGAGAGAGGAGAGAGCATGCCCACATGAGCAGGGGGAGAGGCAGAGGGAGAAACAGACTCCCCGCTGAGCAGGGAGCCCAATGCAGGGCTCGATCCCAGGACTCTGGGATCATGACCTGAGCTGAAGGCAGATGCTTAACCAACTGAGCCACCCAGGCACCCCTGTTTTGTCCTTTTTAATAATGATTTTTAATCTTTATCTTGATTTTCAAAGTGAAGCTCTTTTGGTCTTAGGAAGGTCATTTTTTTTTTTTAGGTTGCAGGTAATCTCCCAATTTGTTATTTGTGTTTGTGTTCTTTTATCTGGGCAATTTTTAAATATAGTAAAATGTATTCATTTGACTGTAAGAAATAGAAAGGCTTTTCTCCTCTCAATCTAAAAGGAACTCAACCATTTTTTTCTTTTAGCATGCCTTTGGGCTGAATGTTTGACCCTCCCCAAAAAACTCATATGTTGAAATCCTAATGCCCAAAATGATAATATTTGGAGGTGGAACCTTTGGGCGGTAATGAGATAATGAGAGTAAATTCCTCATGAATGTGATTAGTGCCTTTATAAAAGAAGCCCAGTGAGGATACAGTAAGTCTGTGACCAAGAAGAGGGCCCTCATTTGGCCAAGCTGACTCCCTGATCTTGGACTTCCAGCCTCCAGAGCTGTGAGAAATAAATTTCTGTTGTTTATAAGCTGCTTGGTCTGTGGTATTTTGTTATAGCAGCCAAGTGAACTAAGACTGGCATTTTTATGATTTCAGTTTTTAATATTTAGATCTCTTATCCATTTGGAGTTAATCCTGGTATGTGGTATAAAATGTGGATCCAATTTTACTTTTTTCAATAACATTTATTAAATAATCAATTTTTCCCTAGAGATCAAAGGTTCTACAATTCCATTAATCTGAATGTCTATTCAGGTGCCAGTAACCAGTATTTTAGTGACAGAGACTTTATAACATCTCTTAAATCTCTGTTCTCTTCTTTTTCTAGGCATTTTCTGGCTATTCTTTAATTTTCTTGCTTAATGAATTTAAATTTGGGGGTGCCTGGGTGGCTCAGTCGTTAAGCGTCTGTCTTCTGCTCGGGTCATGATCCCAGAGTCCTGGGATCGAGCCCCACATCGTGCTCCCTGCTCGGCGGGAAGTCGACTTCTCCCTCTCCTACTCCCCCTGCTTGTGTTCCCTCTCTCGCTGTGTCTCTCTCTGTCAAATAAATAAAATCTTTAAAAAAAATGAATTTAAATTTGTGTCTACCACCATACTTGTTAGTATTTTTATTGGGATCATATTTAACTTATATTTTAATTTATATATCAAATATCCTATCCATGTTCAGAGAATTAACCTCATTATAATATATTGGTTTAGCCCATGTATTCTCAATAAGGGTGATCCTGCCTTCCAGGGGTTGAAAATTGGTGTTGGGCAGGGGTGGAGTGAAGAAATCTTAGATACAGTAATGGTTTGTGACTCTCCAAAACTCAGTTTAGCCAACAAAATCTTATTCCTCATTATTTACTCTCTCACTGGCATTTCTTGGGTATCACATGAACAGCACTGACACTGAGGTCACAGAAGATATATGTATGCAAGGTAAATGCTACCAAAAAAGATCAGTGCTCCTGTGGCAAATAGGTGGCTGTAAATGGAGACCTTTCTCTCAAATGATTGCTCAATCTTGAAGTTGTATCGCAAGAGGTGGCCTTGCATGGCTGCCATGTGGATGTTGTTTATGTTTGATCATGTTTCTGTGTTTGACTTGGTATTTGAGGATTAAATAAAAAGAATGTTTTATTATTCTATAAAGTTATTCAACATGTCTCATAAGAGACAAATTTGGACTTAGCCAAGGAATGACTTTATCCAAAGGATCACTGCAGTGAGGGAAGGAAGACTTGTAATTGGGAGAACATTCCATCCATAAGACCTGCAGGCATTTAAAAGGTCAGGCAGAAAAGAATTTTCTTTTATAAGGAGGGTAAACAAGGCCAGAAAGAAGTGGATGTGGCAGCGTGGGATGAGTGGGTGGTCAGTTGTGTAGATTGTGTTCTCTGCAGTCAGCTGGGGAGCGGCTTGAGTCATTGTTAAGAGGGTTGTTTGTATTCCTATGCTGGCACAGAATACAGGGTAGGCCAAAGTTCAAGGGCCTGGAAGAAGGAGAGAAGTCTGACTAAAGTTTGGTCAAGTGAAGTTATCACGCATTTTGTCCAGATTAGTCAGTGGGGTCGAACAGCTCATCTAGTCATTTATGAGACAAAGAATGGCCATTTGGAGGCTCTGCCTGGCCTTGTTTGTTAAAAAGGGGGGGGGAGGGGTCATCTTCCAGTCTTATCTAAGTTATATGGGGAAGGGAGATTGATTTCATTCAGCTGTGTCCTAGTCCATAAAGATTGAGGGGGTATCTCTCATCGTGGCTATTTTTCAGGATCATAGATCTTGGGTAAAGTTTAACATTGTGAAACCCATCAATTACATCAAATGCTGAGAAGTTAAAATGTTGACAGTATGAGAATGAAGATCAACTAGTTAAAAGTTTCTTCTATCTAGTAAAAGCTAAGTTCACTAAAAATAATTTTTAAGAAATTAATTTTTTAGTTGTTTTACTTTTTTCTAGAAAAGAATGGTTTTGAATGATATGTTAAAAATTTGATTACACTTTATATTATATACTTACATAAATGCATATACTATAGTATATCTGTCCTATTAAAATTTCATGGTAGAGGGGGACAGTTAGGAAAAAAAAGTGTCTAAAATGGTTCTTCAGGGGCGCCTGGGTGGCTCAGTCATTAAGCGCCTGCCTTCAGCTCAGGTCATGATCTCAGGGTCCTGGGATCGAGCCCCACATCGGGCTCCCTGCTCAGCGGGGAGTCTGCTTCTCCCTCTCCCACTCCCCCTGCTTGTGTTCCCTCTCTCCCTGTGTCTCTCTCTGTCAAAGAAATAAATAAAATCTTTAAAAATAAATAAATAAAGTGGCTCTTCAGAGGGGCAGTGATGGAAAAAGATGTTGAGAAATGCTGTTCTAACCATTTGTTCAAATCTATTTTTAGGTCTTTCAGGAGTATTTCAAGTTTTTCTTGCAGGTTTTATACATTTCTTGTCAAACTTGGGCCTAGGTATTTCATCCTTTTTGTGGCTTTTCTTTATTATATTTTCTATGTGATTATTGTTTTATATATAAAGGTCATTTCTTTTCATGCCAATTTTATATCCTGCTAATTTACTAAGTTGTTTTTTTTTTTCTTTCATTGCACTCATGGGGTTTTTAGGCATGCTGTCATATCTCATAGAGGGAGTTTGCCTATTCTTTTGTTATTCTTGTTGCTCTTGTTGATTTCTCTTGCCTTTTTATATTGACTAATATAGCTAATACAATGATAAGTGATAGAGTAGTGGGTATTCTTTCCTTGTTTCTACTGTAAACCTGGAAATAGAGTGCTGCCATGAGAGGCAAATGAGCATTTATTAGGATAAAAAAATTTCAATTCAGGGAGTGCAGATTCAGATAGAAACCAAATAGTGTCCCACTTGTAGAGTAAAAGCAAGGATTTTTTTTTTTTTTTTTAACATGAGTTAAGAGAAAAAAAAAAAAAGCTGAACTACTCTTGGTTATACACTGATTGACTACTGATTATTTCTTCAGAAAGTCCACAACTCCCGTCAGTCTTATATCAGGATCTGTTCTCCTGCTGACATTTCAAGCAGTTGCCTGAAACAGTTGCTGTTTTCCCAGTCTACAGGTTTTGACCCAGTTCAAACGGAGAGGCATAAGGCAGTTTCTCTGGAGTGGTCCATCTAGCTTCATTTTAAAATGGCTCCATTCATGTCAGTTTTCCCGACCATCATTAAAATAGTCATCAATTCCTATTTCTTGTGTTCTTATCAGGAATGGATGGTAAATTTTATGAAATTTTTTTGGCATTTATGAAGATAGTATGATTTTCTTCCTTACAACGATTAATATCGTGGATTATATAAGTGGACATTCTAATATCAAACCATCTTTTTATTACAGAGAAAGTCCCACTTAATTATGATTTTTTTTTTTAACATGCTGTTGGATTTTTGTTTGCTGGTATGTCACATTTTGCAGTAGTATTTGTGATATAATAATATATTTGGTTTTTATCCCCCTTTCTTGGCACAGAGCTCCTAACCCCCTTGGAATTTTCTGAGTGATAGGAGTGTCTTTCATTTTTCATAACAAGCCCCTGAATTTATGCTGATGAAGTGGCTAGGGTGGGCCCCTAGATAGTCTCAGAATGGAGTTGGGGTTACCAGAAAGACTAAGTGATTAGAGGATTGGAACTTTCCAACCCATCCACTGACCTCCAGGAAAAGGGTGGGTGACACCGGAGGTTAAGGGCCATACAAACTCTTGCACTAGGAGATTCAATGAGCTTCTGGGTTGGTGAACACATTGAGCTGTTGTGAAGTTGGCATTCCCAGAGAGGGCATGGAAAGCCCCAAGCATTCCCCCTGCCAATACCTTGTCCTATGCATCTTTTCCATTTGGCTGTTCCAGAGTTGTATCCTTTATAATAAATTCATAAATGTAAGCAGAGTACCTTCCTGAGTTATGTGAGCCATCCTAACAAAGTATAAAACTTAGGAGGAGATTGTGGGAGCCCCCAGTTTATAGCTGGTTGGTCAGAAGTACTGATGGCCAGGGATTTCAGTTTGGCTTCTGGAGTTAGGAGCAGCCTTATGGGATTGACCCCTTAAGCTGTGAGAGCAAAGCATCTCACTTCATACTTGTATGTATGTGTTGGGGAGGGATACCTGGGGAAGCTGTGCTCCCCAGGGCTTCCTAGGTATGCCCCTATACTAAAAGTGTGAGATACCCTGGAAAACTAGCACCCTCTGAGGTCCTGTTAAGGATCATGGGGATTAAGGAAAAATCTGGCATGAATTCCTTCTGCCACAGCTGTATTCCAATGGATTTGAAGAAAGGCTAAGATTTTTCCAAACTCCCTCAAAGAGGTGATATAAAAGTAGTTCCAAGGTGCTTATTCTGTGGGCTCTGAGGCAATCCTGACCTCATGGCTTCTTTTTCCATCTCTAGCTCTGCCTTCTTTGGACTCTGCACATCTCCAGGAGAAGAACCCAGAAAACCGATCAGTCCTGACAGTTCTAAAAAACATGCCCCATGTGAGTTGCTATTTCATTTTTCCTCCTTCGAGCACAATCATTTGTTGTGTGATGTGAACACCAGATTTATTTATCCCCAAATTTCCTGCCTGCCTTAGTTGCCTAAGGGAACTGCTCCCCAATTTTCCCCATTCCAGTGACTGATCCTAGCAAAGAGCTCCATTCTCTAAATGCTTTTCCCCTCACCAGACAGTGTTTAGGTGTTTTTTCCAGCTCATTCTACATATTTTATATGCACAGTCTTCTGCCAGGAGCCCTAAGGAAGCAGAAATGTCTCCCCTTAAGAGCAGTATTAGTATAATGGTTTGGTGAGGTAGTTACAGGGGACCCATAACAAACTGATCTCTACAAACCTAGGTTTCCCACTTGGAAGTGACAGCATTTCTGCTGGATGTTCCAAGTCTCAGTGTGTGATGACATTTTCTGTGAGGCTTTTAAGATTGGGTGGGGAGGGCGCCTGGGTGGCTCAGTTGGTTAAGCGACTGCCTTCCGCTCAGGTATGATCCTGGAGTCCCAGGATCGAGTCCCGCATCGGGCTCCCTGCTAGGCAGGGAGTCTGCTTCTCCCTCTGACCCTCCTCCCTCTCATGCTGTCTCTCATTCTCGCTCTCAAATAAATAAAATCTTTAAAAAAAAAAAAAAAAGATTGGGTGGGGAACTAAAGTCTGAGAAGGAAGAGATCTTGCCTCTTGTATAGTTTCCTGTTGATGTTGTAACAAATTATTACAAACTTAGTAACTTAAAACAACCGAAGTTTATTATCTATACTTCTGGAGGTCAAAGTCTGAAATTGGTTTTACAGGCTAAAATCAAGGTGTTGGTAGGTCTGTGTTCTTCTGGAGGTTCTAGAGGAGAATCTGTTTGCTTGCATTTTTCCAGCTGCTGTAGGCTGCCCACATTCCTTGGCTCATGGCTCCCTTCCATTTTCAGAGCCAGCGATCATCATTCTGACTTCTGCTTTCATTATCACATCTCCTTCTCTGACTCTTCTGTCTGCCTCTGTTACTTAAAATACCCTTATGGTTACATTGGGCCCAACCTGATAATCCAGGATAATCTATCCATCTAAAGATCCTAATCACATCTACATTTGTCATATAAGGTTACATATTCAAAGGTTCAGGGATTCAGATGTGGACATCCTTGCGGGGCTGTTACTCCATGTACCACAACCTTCTTGCCCAGGAACCAATGAGAGGATGATCAGCAGTCAGGTTTACCTTGGAGTTGGCCAGAATGTGTCTGTGATTCCTATAGCACCTAGATTGGCACCCATCAGCTTGCACAAAAGGAGGTAGAAATAAAATCTGCCAAATGCCTACTCTCTTGAAAACTGTAGATTCTTAGGGCTCAAAGACATTAGAGAACTTAATTGAAATACTCCCAAATAAGCAGATCATTTCATCCATAAAATGGAAATATCAATTATATTCTGTGACATAATATTGTGACTTGAAGAATTTGAATCTTCAAAATATTCTTTTTTTAAAAAAGATTTTATTTATTTATTTATTTGTTTAGAGAGAGAGTGTGTGTGTGTGTGTGTGTGTGTGAGTGGGAGGAGGGGCAGAAGGAGAGGGAGAGAGAGAATCCCAAGCAGACTCCCTGCCAAGCGGGGAACGCCATAGAAGGGCTCGATCCCAGGACCCTGGGATCATGACTTGAGCTTAACTGACTGAGCCACCCAGGCACCCGCCCCAAATTCTATGTTTAGCCTAGAGATTTATTAAAAATTATTTGGAAACATGTCACTAAATTTGTTTACATTTTTCTTCAAGGGGAGAAGAGAAGGAAAGAACTCATATTTATTGAGAATTATTGTTTTTTGAGAATTTGAAAGCTTAATATTCTGTGTGACTGCGTATACCATTTCATTTAATTAGAGAGCTACATTCATCTGGCCTTTTGTATTCCTGGATTTTTCTGGATAATAGAATTATCCTATTTTACATAGGAAATTTTATCTTCCTCTCTAGCAATAGGAGTGATCATGGATCATGTTGACACTATAGTTCAGGCACCTAATTTCCTTTAATGTTACAAGGTGTTCAGCCATGACCTATTTACTGTGTCATCCCCTTCCTTCATGCCCTCCTCTTTTTACCTCAAAGTCATTGTCATATTTTCACCAATAATAAATGGACTTGTTTCAGTGGTTGGTGACTTTCAAGGATGTGGCCATCGACTTCTCTCAGGAGGAGTGGGAATGCCTTAACTCCACTCAGAGGGACTTGTACAGGGATGTGATGTTGGAGAACTACAGCAACCTGATCTCCCTGGGTAAGATCATCTCCTACAATACTCAGAACTTGTCTCCCATATTTTCTGCCTGTGTCATTATGATTTTCTGGTTTTTATTCCCTAAGGAAAGGTTTGAGTTTTTTGGAGATAGAAGTGTAACTGAACTCGAATAGTTCACTGCTTGTTGTGCAGCAAATTGCACACAATCCAAGGAAATGTTGAAAGTAAAGAACTTTTTATTACTTGTTACAAGTAAGGAAACCAGGAGATCGTTCTGAAAGCACTGTCTCCCTGTGGGGTTAGTATAGGAAGTTTTTATGCAGGGTGCAGGGGCAGGGAGCTCATATGGGCACTTCTGGTCCAGTTGCACATGTCGAGCATTTCAACGTGCCAGTGTGTACATTGTATGTTCAAAAAATGGCACAAAACTCTACTCATAGGAAGAGATCTTAGTAGTATTTTTTTTTTAAGATTTTATTTATTTATTTGACAGAGAGAGAGACAGCAAGAGGGAACACAAGCAGGGGGAGTGGGAGAGGGAGAAGCAGGCTTCCTGTGGAGCAGGGAGCCCGATGCGGGGCTCGATCCCAGGACCCTGGGATCATGACCTGAGCCGAAGGCAGACGCTTAACGACTGAGCCACCCAGGCACCCCCTTAGTAGTATTTTTTAAAATTTAAATTCAATTAGCCAACATGTAGTACATCTCAGTATTACAGTGAGCTAAAGGTAACTTCAGGTCAGCTCAGGGGAGCTTCTGTGCAGGTCCTCAGCTCCCTTCCAGCTCAACCTGACTCACATCAGGGGCTACTGGGCTAGACGCACTTAGCAAGGGGCTATCAGGTAAAACACCTACTTAGGTGTCTCCTTGGCTGGAACTGTTGGTTCTGCAAAACAAGACACCTTCCTTCCCTGCTTTTGTCCCTTCTCTTCCTCTCTTCCACTGATAGCTTTAAGACACATTTATTATTTGAATAACTTCCCCTTGCATCCTAGATAACAGAAGTAGACAGCTTCACTGTGTATGCTTTCTTATTTCTCATCCTTCAGACCTTCACATTTTCCTCTGTCACTTCCTTCAGTGTCTCTCTTTGGTGACCAATGGACTGGATTTGAATCTGGGACTCCCGTACCATGATCATATCCCATTTCTTTTAAGCTGGATGTTCGATCCCTAAACCAGATGTATTTTCTTTATTGGAGCAAGGGAAGGACCCCTGGATGGTGATGAGAGCCATGACAAGAAGAAGGAGCTCAGGTGAATAAAGAGCCAATCACATAAGAGCAGCTCTTGTTGATAATACAGCTGGTCTGTGACATGGCAGCCCTTTGAGATGTTTGTGTGAAGCTCTCTCTTCAAATGCCTGTGGAAGGAAGTCTAAGGTCTCAGCAGGAAGGTGATATCAATATGAGTTCCCAAAGGAACTTCCCTTCCACCTCACATTTACCACTCTTCCTCTCTCATTTTCCCCTTTAGTTTTAATGAAGAAACTACCTTTGGTTTCTTCCAGAGATAATTCTCTTATTTCTTTTTTAATTGAGTTGGTATCTCCAGCCAGCAAGTGTTTGTTGAGAGCTTGCTGTGTTCTTAGATTAGGATAATCAGGGATGATCTCCCAGAGGAGCTAATTTTGAACTGAGGCCTAAATGAAATTAGCCATGCCAAAAAAAAAAAAAAAAAGTGTGTGTTTAGGCAGATGGAACAGAAGTGCAAAGGTCCTGAGGAAACTGAACTTCACTTATTTGAGGATCGGCAGGAAGGTTGTGTGGTTAGAACGAGGAGAGTGAAAGTGGAAATTAATGATGAAGTCAGAGAAATAGGCAGAGAACAGGTCGTATAAGGCCACATAGGCCATTGCAAGGAATGAGATTTTATTCTAAGCATAAGAAGCCTTGGAGGTTTTGTGCAGGTGAGTAGGGGATCTTTGTTTAAAGATCACTCTGGGTGCTTGTGTAGAATGAGGATAAGAATGAAAGCAGGAAGATCAGTTAGAGGACTAGTTCAGGATTCCACATTAGAGATAATAGTGGCTTGGAATGGGGTTTAATATGTGAAGGTGATGAGAATGTGTTATAGTCTGGTTATATTTGAGGGTAAAATTGACAGGATTTGCTGAAGGATTAGAAATAGAAAGAGGCATCAGAATTTGGAAGCTTGCAGAAGGAAGTCAAGAGTAATGCATTTGAGATGGCCATTAAATATCCTTAATAGAGAAGTTAGATAAGCATTTAAAAGCCTGCAGGATGGTAGTCAGGACTGAGGAATAAATATGAGGGTAATCTCTGGATTATGGGGTTAGATGAGATCATGGAGGGAATTGATCTAGATGGAAGTCAAGGTGAAGTCCAGGGTCTAAACCATGGGGCATTCCAGCACTTAGCTAGGAAAAGGAAAATGATCCAGCAAAGGAAATTCAGGAGTTACTTAAGTAACCTATGATTTAGGATGCAGTCAGGAATGCAGAGGACTGGAAGCTAATGACAAACACAAGGAGGGAGCGGTTAACTGTGAGAGATGCTGCTATGAGGTCAAGGAGGATGAAGGATGAGACCTGGCTATTGGATTTGGCAAGACAAAGGGTACTGGTGACCCAGACAGAGTAGGTTTGGAAATGAGAGGAATGACAACCTGATTGTAGAGGATTAAAAAGAGAATAGGGGCGCCTGGGTGGCTCAGTTGGTTGAGCGACTGCCTTCGGCTCAGGTCATGATCCTGGAGTCCCTGGATCGAGTCCCGCATCAGGCTCCCTGCTCGGCAGGGAGTCTGCTTCTCCCTCTGGCCCTCCCCCCTCTCATGTGCTCTCTCTCATTCTCTCTGTCTCAAATAAATAAATAAAATCTTAAAAAAAAAAAAAAAAGAATAAATAAGCCAACAATAAAAACTGTTGTGGGACAGTGACTTAACTCACCAGGCAGTACTGAGGGCCCATTTGAGGAATTCTCAAAAGTACAAATAGAGTTTTAAAATGTATTAGAAGTTTTTAATAATAGTGCTATGATAATTAGGACAAAGAAGTATGATTCAAGTTTGTATATGTAGTACTATTTCAACTGCATAAAAGTGCAAGGAAAAAAGCCTAGAAGGAAATATGACAAAAATGTTAAGTTCTGAGGGTGGGAGAGAAAGGGGGGAAAATTATTGAAAGGAAATAACAGACATCTCTTTTGAGAAGTTTTACCAGGAAGGAGTACAGTAAATGAATAGGAGCTGCAGGGTGAACCGTAGAATCAAAGGAGAGGTTGTTTTGTTTTTATTTCAAAGGAGTCTTTAAGATGGAGATAAATATTGGAGAGATGGTACAAGAGTAAGTGATCAGGAAATATGGGTGTTAGTGATCAGAAAGGATGGTTACTCGAAATTGAGATTTTGAGGGTCTTGCCATAATTGGAAATAACAAGGTCTATTATGTCTACTGTGGGGGGAAGGTAGGTGGAATGAGGTGGAGGAAAATAGTGCTTCAGAGGAAGCAGTGTGCTCAAGGTTGCAAACAGAACAAGAGGTGAAGAGAACACACAGAAAGGAAGGAGGCTGAGGTTGCAGAGTATTTGCAGAAAGTATACTGTGAGTTCCTGAAGGCCTGCTGATTAGCGTGCAAGAGAATACTGTGTCACAATAAAAGATGTCTAGACTCAGAATAGGATGAGAGTCTTAATGTTGAACAAGGACGCAGGAAACCAGGGCTTTCCAGGAGTACTGGGATACCCAGGTATCCCAATTCCAGGATTGGTCCTGGAGTAGTTTCTCTGGGGAAGATGAGTACTTCTTCCTATTATAACCTAAGGGTAGTGGCATTGTTGGACTAAGAGCTGATGGAAGTCAAGCCTTCCTGGGAGAAGGCAGCATTAATAGCAGGATATGGAGGTCTTACCAACATCCAAAGCTCTGGGGGCTTCTCTTGTAGGCTGTAGTAGGTGGAGTGGCTGTCTTAATATAAGAGAGAATTACAGGTGCAGCATTGTTGGAGTCTGGGATTGGGGACAGCTTTTCAGGAATAGCAAAGGGACGTGAAGTTTCAGGTGAGCCCTGAAAGGATGTAAAGCAGGTAGGGAGGCTGAGGGTAGAGGGAAGGAGCATTCCTGGCAGAGGCAACAGTGTACTGAAGGCCATAGGAGGATGGAGCTTGGTGTAATATGAGGTATTCAAAGAAGGCCCTTATAGCTGGAGCCTAGTGAGGGACAGATGCCAGGTGTGAGTTTGGAAGAGTCTGGCAGGGTCTAGGCCAGGAAGAACCTTCTAGGGGTTATAAAAATGACTTGGTAGAGGTGCTTGGGTGGCTCAGTTGGTTAAGCATCTGACTCTTGATTTTGGCTCTGGTCATGATCTTGAGGTCCTGGGATGGAGCCACATCATCGGGATCCGCGTTCAGTGGGGAGTCTGCTTGAGGATTCTCTCCCTCTTCCTCTGCCCCTCCTCCCACTTGGCACACGTGCCTTTTCTCCCTCTCTAAAATAAATAAATAAATCTTTAAAAAATGACTTGTGGAAAAAAAAATGACTTGTGGGTTATGAGCAGCATTTTTAAAAATATTTTGGTTTGGTTTTGTTTCTTAAAGAAAATAACAGAAGAGGAAAAAAAAATTTTTTTTAATATTTTATTTATTTATTTGACAGAGATAGACACAGCGAGAGAGGGAACACAAGCAGGGGGAGTGGGAGAGGGAGAAGCAGGCTTCCCGCCGAGCAGGGAGCCCGATGCGGCGCTCGATCCCAGGACCCTGGGATCACGACCTGAGCTGAAGGCAGACGCTTAACGAATGAGCCACCCAGGCGCCCCCAGAAGAGAACATTTTTTTAAAAAATCAAAATGCATCCCATGTAGCAAAGATAATTTCATGACCTATTTGTTTTATGTTTGTGTATTTGATCATAATATAATATGTATTTCTTATCTTTGAATTTTGTCCCCAAAGCATTTGCAAGCTAATGAAGAATCTTAAGTAGGACAGTGAAACAATGCAATTTACATATTTAATATATCATTCTTGACTGCCAGATGGAGATTAGAAGAAAGGGTCTCAGGACATGACTGAGTAGGTTATTGTTCAAACAAGAGGTTCAAACAAGAGGTGCTTTGGGCTTTCTCACAGTGTTGCTAGTGCCATTGGGGATAAGAATCAGATTCAAGAGCAATTTAGTAGATCAGTTCAGCAGGAGTTGAGGGGTGCAAGAATGAAAGAGGTCTCCCCAAATGACTTCTGCTTTTCAGACTCCATTTTGTCATCTTCAGCCATTACCTCTTTTTCAGTTTTCTCATTTTTTCTTCCATTAATTTAATGACAACAAAAATAACAATTTAATCATGTTATTATAACATGGAGAGCAGTTGGGTCTAAACTGGATTTATTTGATCCCTTACACTGTTCCCTTAATCACCATATTCCAGTTGGGTTCTTTCCTAGTGTTTTGTAAACCATATTGTGCTTCTCTTTCAAAAACAAAGTAAAAGCCAAATATCTCATCCCAGTAAATTTTGCTGACATGAGTTGACGTTAAACTGAGCTGTGTGGGATTTTTTGTTTTTGTTTTTGTTTACAATTTCTTTCTGCTTTTCAGCAAAAGCATGTTTTCCTTGGATTTCTGACTCATTTCTTTTTTTAAAAAATTTTTAGAGAGGGGAGGGGCAAAGAGAGGGTGAGAGAGAGAATCTTAAACAGGGTCCACGCCCAGCGCAGAGCCCGATGGGGGGCTCAGTCTCACAACCCTGAGATCATGACCTGAGCTGAAATCAAGAGTCAGATGTTTAACCGACTGTACCACCCAGGAGCCCCTCTGATTCATTTCTAAAGACTGTTTACATTTGGTTTTGCTGATTTGTGTTGATTTTCTTTCTTAATATCATCCTCTTTTATATTCTACAGCCTATGTGCAGTGCTGTTAAGAGACTGTGCATCATGCTCCAGTCATATTGGATAGTGTTCTTCTACATTAAAAGTTATACCTATTCATCTTTGTTCAGAATAACTTAAAACTTTCTTTACTGTGTAAACTTGTCATTCTTTCTAGAATATTTTAGAGATGCTTTTCTGGGAAATAAAACATTTGGCCTTGAGTGGAATGTACTGGGAAGGAAGACCTGAAAAAATGTATAAAGGGAAAAAGAAAATATTGTGTATGCTTTCTATGTTCTGGGGAATATAAACAGGCATATTTTTTCTACACTTGTAAAGCTTGAGGAGTAGGAAGACCAACATAAACAAATGAAATATAATTCTAGAATTGGAAAAATTGAAACAAGTATAGAGATTAAGATAAAGCACAGACTCAATTAGAGTTTTCCGGGATAGTCTTTCTGAGCAGCTGCCATTTAAGTTAGGACATTTCAGACAAAAAAGAATTGGCCAGGCAGAGAGCATTTCTCGCAGATGGAACAGCATGTGAGAGTCCGAAATGGGAAAGAATTTGATATGTTCCAGGAACTTAAATAAAGCCAGTAAGGTTAGAGCATTGTTTCTGAAGATAGTAATGGTTCAAAATAAGGTCAGAAAGGTAATCAAGGAATGGATCATGCAGGGGCTTTTAGTCCGTGAACAGGAATTTGGATTTTATTTGAAGTAGAAGGGGTAAACCATTGAAAGGTTTTAAGCTGTATTTTCAAATTTTTTTCTATACCAGAAGCATCTGGGGAGATTGATAAATGAAGGAAAATTTGCATTTTTAAAGTTGTTGACAAATATTGAGCATCAATATGCAAGCAATGGTTCTAGGCACTAAAAATAAAGCAGAGAATGAAGCAAAGTCATTGCTTTGATTAAGCATGGGGGAGACAGACAAGGAACTTTAAAAATAGTATATCCATTAGTAATAAATGTAATATAGGTGCAATTCCATATTGGGTGTTTTGATAATGTGACATTTGAGCAGAAAACTGAAGTGAGAGAGCAGATATCTGGAGAAAGAGCATTCCAAAAGGTAAACACAGAGGCACATGCTTGGCATTTTTGAACAGCAAGGAAGCCATTGTGGTGAGAACAGAATGAATAATTAGGAGTGGTAAGAGATGACATCAGAGAAGGGCAAACGCATGTAGAGTAAGGTCTTGTGGGCCCTAATAAGTAAGGACTTTGGGTATTATTCTGAGATGGTAAACTCTTAGAAGATTTTTGCAGGGGAGTAATGTGATATGAATTACATTTTTTTAAAGATTTTATTTATTTATTTGACAGAGAGAGACAGCAAGAGAGGGAACACAAGCAGGGGGAGTGGGAGAGGGAGAAGCAGGCTTCCCACTGAGCAGGGAGCCCAACGTGGGGCTGGATCCCAGGACCCCCGGGATCATGACCTGAGCCAAAGGCAGACACTTAATGACTGAGCCCCCCAGGTGCACCTGAATTACAGTTTAATTTTTTTATTTTTTTTTTAAGATTTTTTTTTTTATTTATTCATTTGACAGAGAGAGAGATAGTGAGAGCAGGAACACAAGCAGGGGCAGTGGGAGAGGAAGAAGCAGGCCTCCCACTGAGCAGGCAGCCCGATGCAGGGCTCAATCCCAGGACCCTGAGACCATGACCTGAACCGAAGGCAGACGCTTAACGACTGAGCCACCCAGGCACCCCTGAATTACAGTTTTAAAGAATTCTTCTGGCTTCTGTGTGAAGAACAAAGGGTAGGGGCCAAGTTCAAAGAACAGAGACCAGTCAAGAGGCTATTACAGTGAGAGACAGGTGGTTTGGCCTAGGGCGATAGTAGTAGATATGGTCAGATAGTTGATAAACTTTAATAGGAGAGGTAATAGGACTTGTTCATAGATTGGATATGTACCCAGACATTTGATCGAATGTTTCCAGGGGATGGTTTTTGCTGTTATTTTATAAGCTTCCTTGGTTGGATTCTAATCCACTCCAAAGTTTAAGAACCACACACTTAAACTGTTTCTCTAATTACTTTCCTCCCTATAAACTCCCCTTATTCTATGTTTTCTCCTTGTGCCTTTTATTTTAATTGCACAAAATATTTCAGCACTGTTTAAGCCATTCTGTTCTTATAAGAATTTTTACTTTTTCTACCATTTTTACTTCAGAAGTTTCATTTCTCCTTGTAAACAGAAGCAGCAGGAATTTGCTTTCTTGTTATCTTCCAGACTTGGAATCCAGTTGTGAGACTAAAAAGTCATCTCCAGAAAAGGGAGCTTATGAAATGGAATCACTGCAATGGGAGAGTATGAGGAAACCTATCAGTCATAACCTTGATTACAATGGTCTTAGAGATACGATGGAGGGCAAAGGAAAGTTTGAGGGTCAACAGGAAGGTCAGGAAGGACTTTACATGCACATGAAAATAACCTGTGGAGAAAAGGCCACTCAAAGCCATTCTGTGTCACCTATTCTTCATCAGATAAATCCTACCAAGGAAAAATTGTACAAATGTAAGAAATGTGAACAAGCTTTCAACTACCTGTCATGCCTTACTCAACATGAGAAAAGCCATAATAAAGAAAAACACTCTGAAGTTAAGAAACATAGGAAGACCTTCAGCAAAAAGCCAGCCTATATTCAACATCAGAGGATTCAGAATGGTGGAAAGCCTTATGAGTGTATGGAATGTGGGAAGGCTTTTGGCCGTAGTTCTGATCTGATTCAACATCAGAAAATTCATACTAATGAAAAACCTTACCAGTGTAAGGCATGTGGGAAGGCTTTTATTCGCGGTTCACAGCTCACTGAACATCAGAGAGTTCATACAGGAGAGAAACCATATGAATGTGAGAAATGTGGAAAAGCCTTTAGTTATTGTTCACAGTATACTCTACATCAGAGAATTCATAGTGGTAAAAAACCCTATGAATGTAAGGAATGTGGGAAGTCCTTTATCCTTGGCTCTCAACTCACTTACCATCAGAGAATTCATAGTGGTGAGAAACCCTATGAGTGTAAGGAATGTGGAAAGGCCTTTATTCTTGGTTCACACCTTACTTATCATCAAAGAGTTCATACTGGTGAAAAGCCTTACAGATGTAAAGAATGTGGGAAGGCCTTTTTATGTGCCTCCCAACTTAATGAACATCAGAGAATCCATACAGGTGAAAAACCCTATGAATGTAAAGAATGTGGGAAGGCCTTTTTTCGTGGCTCACAACTAACTTACCATCTGAGAGTTCATACAGGTGAGAGACCCTATAAATGCAAAGACTGTGGGAAAGCCTTTATTTCTAATTCTAATCTTACTCAACATCAGAGAATTCATACAGGTGAAAAACCCTACAAATGTAAAGAATGTGAGAAGGCCTTTATTTGTGGCAAACAACTTAGTGAACATCAGAGAATTCATACAGGTGAGAAACCCTTTGAATGTAAGGAGTGTGGAAAGGCTTTTATTCGTGGTGCATATCTTACTCAACATGAGAAAATTCATGGTGAGAAGCATTATGAATGTAAGGAATGTGGGAAGACCTTTTTTCGTGCCACACAACTTACATATCACCAGAGAATTCATACAGGTGAGAAACCCTACAAATGTAAGGAATGTGACAAGGCTTTTATTTATGGCTCACAACTTAGTGAACACCAGAGAATTCATAGAGGTGAAAAACCCTATGAATGTAAGCAATGTGGGAAGGCCTTTATTCGTGGCTCACATCTTACTGAACATCTAAGAACTCATTCCGGTGAGAAACCCTATGAATGTAAGGAATGTGGGAAGGCCTTTAGTCGTGGCTCAGAACTTACTCTACATCAAAGGATCCATACTGGTGAGAAACCTTATATGTGTGTTCAATGTGGTAAAGACTTTAGACGTCATTCACAACTTGCTCAACACATGAGGCTTCATAATTGAAAAAGCCTTGAATATGATTTAATATAAGAAAGGCTTTAATGTCTTCATCACCTCTGGAATGTTAGAGAACCCATATTATGTTCGTAATGAATTTAGGACATCCTTTTGTTTGTGCTCAAAATCAACTCATTTTTAGAAAGCCTGTATTAATGAATGCAGAAATAACTTCTGGAACCCATTATACATTTTTAAGAATCTCTGTAACCTTGGAATGGAATGCTGGAGTATATCCTTTATTGAGCACCATCTCTATTTCACCATTTCCTGTGAAATTGGAGAAGTTACTTAACCTCTCTTTGCCTCAGTTTCTTTGTGTAAAATAATGTAATGATATCACATTGATTAAATTATAAATGATGATGCAACTCCCTTTGGACAGTATCGGATACTCAGTATCTGTTATTATCGCTTCTATCATCATTATTATATGTTATTAGAGAAGTCAAATGGTAAGAATATTTTTGAGTACAGTAAGATGTAAGCATTTTATTACCATCTATTCCCTTTTTTGTTTTTGTTTTAGATTTTATTTATTTGAGAGAGAGAGCACATGCGCACAGGTGAATGGGGGGTGTAGCTGAATGGGGAGCCCGATGGGCTCAATCCCAAGACCCCGGGATCATGACCTGAGCCAAAGGCAGATGCTTAACCGACTGAGCCACCCAGGGGCCCCCTTTTTTGTTTTGTTTTTACCATCTATCCCTTTTTGAACACCAGATAATTTATTCTATAACAGAAGCTTTAGAATATAATAAGGGCAGGAAGCTCTCCATTTTAGAGCTCATAAATTTTGCTGCACCAGATAATTCATACTGCAAACAAATTATAGAAGAAATTCCTTTAGAGTTATAGAGCTTTTTTATAAAATCAAGGAGAGGTGATTTTTCTAAAGCAAATTCCAAAAGCAGAAGTTGTTATTCCACATTTTCTAATTACTACTTTAAGGGAAAAATAATATATCAACAAAATGATAGCCAAGTAGCTCCATTAAAAGAAAAAAAACTACTAAAGAAGAAAAACTATGGGGGCACCTGGGTGGCTCAGTCGTTAAGCGTCTGCCTTTGGCTCAGGTCATGGTCCCAGGGTCCTGGGATCGAGCCCCGCATCAGGCTCCCTGCTCTGCGGGAAGCCTCTCCCTCTCCCACTACCCCTACTTGTGTTCCCTCTCTCGCTGTGTCTCTCTCTGTCAAATAAATAAATAAAATCTTGGGGCGCCTGGGTGGCTCAGTCGTTAAGCGTCTGCCTTCGGCTCAGGTCATGATCCCAGGGTCCTGGGATCAAGCCCCATGTTGGGCTCCCTGCTCCGCAGGAAGCCTGCTTCTCCCTCTCCCACTCCCTCGCTTGTGTTCCCTCTCTCACTGTGTCTCTCTCTGTCAAATAAATAAATAATTTTAAAAAAATAAATAAATAAAATCTAAAAAAAAAAAGAAAAACTATGTAAATTATTACCATCTTAAGTGAGAAATCAAAATTTACCAACTACAGCTTTTTCTCGTTATCTGTATCTAATCCATTCCTGATAATATGTTGAGTAGTATATTTTCAGATGCCCAAATCTCAGAGTCTACATTGCATTATTTTAAATGGGAAAAATGATAATATGTTTCCAGCCCATTCAAATGTCTTGATTAGGTTTAAATTCAACTTAAACCACCTACTTGATTTCTCTCAGATTTCAGAATAATTTAAACATTTAAAATCCAGTAAATAAGTAAATAATTAGCAGATGATTGTGCATGCAATCATTTTATTTTTTAAAAAGATTTTATTTATTTATTTGAGAGAGAGAGAGAGCGCATGAGCAGGGGGAGGGGGAGAAGAGGGAGAAGCAGACTCCTTGCTGAGCAGGGAGCCCGACATGGGGCTCCATCCCAGGACGTGAGATCATGATCTGAGCCAAAGGCAGATGCCTCACCCACTGATCAACCCAGGCGCCCCTGCTTGCAGTGATTTTAAATATAAAGTATGGATTATGTTTTCCTTCTACACTTCAAGAAACAGATACTATGATATAAATAATGAAATGCATTAGTACATAATGGACACAAATAACAAGAAAATAAAATAATAATAATAAAAGTAAAATAAAAACCATTGATAGAACAATTGAAACAGAAGTTCCCAAAACAATAACTTACATTTTCTATATGTGATGCACCTTGCTGTTTTCTTTTCTTTTTTTTTTTTTTAAAGATTTTATTTATTTATTTGACAGAGAGTTAACGAGAGCAGGAACACAAGCGGGGGAGTGGGAGAGGGAGAAGGAGAAGCAGGCTTCCTGCTGAGCAGGGAGCCCGATGTGGGGCTCGATCCCAGGACCCTGGGATCATGACCTGAGCCAAAGGCAGACGCTTAACGACTGAGCCACCCAGGCGCCCGTCTTTTTTTTTTTTTTTTTTTTTAAGATTTTATTTACAGAGAGAGAGACAGCGAGAGAGGGAACACAAGCAGGGGGAGAAGGAGAGGGAGAAGCAGACTCCCCGCGGAGCAGGGAGCCCGATGCGGGGCTCGATCCCAGGACCTGGGATCATGACCTGAGCCTAAGGCAGATGCTTAACGACTGAGCCACCCAGGTGCCCCGCACCTTGCTGTTTTCTATTACAGTGTCTGTAATAAACACTACAGCCTACTCCATTGTCTTCACAACTTAATACTGTTCATTATCCCCACTCTGAAAAACACTGGTTTTACATTTATATTACAAAATTATAATCCAGGAGCCCCTCGGTGGCTCAGTCGGATCTGAGTCTTGATTTCGGCTCAGGTCATGATCTTGGAGTGGTGAGATTGAGCCCTGCATAAGCCTCTGTGCTGAGCATGGAGCCTGCTTGGGATTCTCTCTCTCTCTCTCTCTCCCTCTGCCCCTCCCTGCCTTCCCCCCCTCAACACCCCCCCATGCACACATGCGCTCTCTCTCAAATTATAATCCAAATGCTAATCCGCCATTTTTAAAAGTGCAAAAAAAAAAAAAATGATTGAGAACCATTAGAACTTCCCTGAATCATTAAAGTAACACTGTGATGTTAATGCAGTCATGCATTCCCTGCTCAGATTGGACAAACTATGGCATGATTACCACACTGAATTTAAAGAAAATGTAAATAATGAAATGTAAGTAAAATGTTATTTGCTACATTGATCTTAAGTCATTGATATACATCTGGCATGTAACATATTTGCATATTGGCAGAAAATACCCAGAACCAAAATCTCCCAAAATATAATCTCCAAATACCACTGGAGAAGAGGGGCCTGTCTCATTGCATACTGCAGTGTATAACCAAATTCCCTTACTGGCCAATGAATTCCACTTTGAACAAGCCAAATTAAAAGGTTGTGAGAAGACCTGCAATAAAGAAAATATTACAATTGTTTAACCCATTGTTTACCAGTCCTAACCATGAATCCTTTCTCTTCCACAATACTTACTATCTTTGGATTATGAACACACTTTGAGAAATCCATTGCTGACCAAAAGGAATAATTATAAGAGGAAATTTAGGGCATTATGGCAGTTAATTAAATTTGGTGGGTGCTGTAGCACTTTCCTGTTCTACAATTAGTACACTATACAGGAAGAGTTCCTCTAGCTCAAGTTTTCACAACCCTTTCCCTAGTCTCTCGATCTAGATTGATTTAGTTAGATTTTTGTTCTTTATGCTGTTGTTACGAGGTTGTTTAATGTGAAACTTGAATGAATGTTAATTATCTCAGTACTTTTTATTTGTTTCATAAATTGTTTGAAACTTAGAATTTCCCTATTGAGGTAATGGTGAGGGGATAGGAATGTACACTAATCAAAGAATTAATAAAGACAAACAGAAGTGGCTGCTACACTGCTTTAGTTGCTACTTTAAGATATATTGATACCATCACGCCCATTCAAAATTAAGCTTTATTTCCCGTACATGCATATAATTCTTTTCAAAGGTCATTACGTTCCTCTTACATAGTTACATAACAAAGTTTACCCCATGCCAAAGAAATAGTGCAAATTAAAAAGAATCACGTTCACTACCTCCCGCCCATCTACTGTCAAAACTTTGGTTTTTATCTTGTGATGTTTCCCTCTGTTCTCAAATATGGTCCACCTTTGAGTCTAAAAAAAAATTATGTTTTAATGGGATAACTGTCCACTGTAACTTGTTTTATCTTGTTTTAACTTTTTATTGTAGAACATTTCAGGCATATAACAAAAATAGGATAGTAAAATGAACAGCCATATACCTGTCACATATTTTTTATTTTTTAATTTTAAATCCAGTATAGATAACATACAGTATTACATATTTTTAATAATCACTCCTATTTTACCTTTCTTGTTAATCTTCCAAATATTTTTGGCTGGGATATTTTAAAGCCAAACCAGGATATTTTAGCATTTCCCCTCTACATATTTCAGTATGTATCTTGAACAGATAAGGACTTAATATCTAGTAATTTTTCAGATATTAATGATTATAGTTGGTTTATTTGAGTCAGGATTTAAAAGACATCTGCTCATTGCATTTTATTGGTATGTCTCATACACTTGCTTTTCTGACTTTTTTCAAAATGCCTACAGAACAAAACATGAACATAGTAACAGCAATGCCATGATATATCCTCCCTATCCGCCCCCCAAACTGAGTATTCAGGTTATTTCTCTGTTGCTGCAAACCACTGCAATAAATGTCCTTATATGCTTATTCTTGCACATTTGTGTTTTTATTTCTACAGAATATAGTCCTACAGATTAGACTAAGTCAAATTATGTGTACATTTTAAATTTTAATAGATTAGGCCAAATTTTGAAAGAGTTTACATTCTCCTAATTAATGTATGAGAGTGCTCATTCCCCATACCATCACCAGGCGCAAAAAATAAGGACTTCCTTTGGAGCCATGATGGAATAAAAAGTTTAAACAAGGACTGTTATCCCCAACGAAAGAAATACAAATGAGGTGAGCACTGTGATCACACCAACTTTCTACCTGAAGACACATTCTAATAATGAGAAAAGTTATCCCAAACAGAGCATGTTGGTCTGACTGTGTTGAGAAGATGGAGATCAAAGAGATTGATGTGTCTGGAAGTTGCAGAGCAGTTCCAGAAAAAAGGAAGCTGTGCAGAGAATTTCAGAAATGTGTGAAAGGTCCTCTTCAGTCTTTCCTAATATTAAGTAGTACATGCGTAGGGTGTGATTCTACAAGACTGGGCAAAGTGTAATCAGGGAGCTGCAAGTTGTAAAACGCCCAGAGCTGACACAGGGCAGAGATATTCTAATTCTGACCCAGATGATCACCCATACCATTTGGTAGATAGCCCAGAAGAGTCACATGGTAAGAGTAGAGGTCAACTATCTCTAAAGCACTTTAGACCTGTCCTAAGCTGCTTTTTTAAAGTTTCAAAAGAATCAAGCAAGTAACCTAGCTGCCTACAGAGCAAAGCTCAACACACTAAAAGAAATACACACTAAAAGAAATGTAACAATAGCCACCATTCAAAAATGTAAATTTCACAATGTCCAGTATCTATATAAAGAAGGGGGGAAAAAGTAACACAAAACCAGAAAAAAAATCAATCAGTTGGCCAACTGAAATGGCAGGAGAAATGCTATCAGTATAAAATTACAACGGCTGTTATGCTCAATATGCTTAAGAATTTTTAAAAACTACAACATAATGAGGACAGATATGGAGGATATAAAATGGACCTTCTAGAAAAGAAAAATATCTGAGAAGAAAATTTTATTGGAGATTAAACACAGAGGAAGGAAAAATTCAGTGAACTTGAAAACATACCTGGAAAAATGAAGCACAGGTAGAAAAAGACTGAAAGAAAAGAGGCTTAGTAACCTGTGGGCAAATATAAAGCAGGATAAGATATATGTAAATGAGGTGTCAGCAAGATGGTAGAGTTGGTTGTCCTGGACCCTTTTTCCCTCACCAACACACTGATTCAGTAATTCTTGGAAAAATTCCCTTTGTGAGAAATCCAGAAACTAAGTGAAAGGCTTCTGCACCCAGGGAGAATGCAAAGCCAGACTCATCAAAACTCAGGGATATATGGGATCCTTCCCACCAGAGTCCTGGTATATGGTGCAACACCATATGATCAGTGAGGGACACTGGCTACCAGCTTCATGCAGGGGAGGAAAGGGGATGGTTTACCTATCCTGAACCTCAAATTTCCTGAAGAAGCTCCAACACTGATTTTGGTCTTGCCAGCTGTGGAGTTTTGACAGGTTCAGTAAAATCTAGTCACTGGGTAGAAATGGAGATGGTGGGTTGGCTGGTAGACCTTAACTCTATTCAGCACAGAGCAAACAGATGAAAAATCCCAGCCCTCAGCTTCCCCATGGGGAAAAAAAGAGTTGATCTGTGTGTCCAACAACCCAATGCTGCCATGGCTGCCCAACAAACTGGGATTTACTTAATTTTAATGGGTCTAGCACAGTCTATCCACCTGTGGGAGAACGGAGACAATGGTTTCAACTGATAAATGCCACAACCCTCCCTTTGTAGGTCAGCACAGAGGGAGTAGGCAAAAATAATAGCTGCTTACTTTTTCCTGGGGAAAGAAAGAGTACATACAGTTTCCCAGATAAAGATGGAGGTTGGCAGAGAATTTAAAAATATGATTCAACTATATATTGGATACAAGAGATACATTTTAGGTTCAAATATCAAATTTCCGTTATGACTGGAGAATATTCTTTGTATGACATAAATCCTCTTATATTTACTAAGACTTGTTTTCTAACCTAAAATATGCTTTGTCCTGGAGAAGATTCCATTTACACTTGAGAAAAATGCGTATTTTGCTGTTGCTGGTTGGAGTTTTCTATATATGTCTGTTAAGCCTGCTTGGTTTATGGTGTTGTTTAAATCTTCTGTTTCCTTCTTTGAAGATCTTCTGTTATTCTCCAGTCATAATGGAATTATATTAGAAATGAATAATAGAAGGAAATTTGGGAAATTAACAAATATGTGGAAACTAAACAACCTGCTTTTAACCAATGGGTCAAAGAAGAATTCAAAGAATTCACAATGAAAATTCAAAAATGAAGAGGGAGATAAGATGGTGGCATAGTAGGAGGACTCTAGACTCATCTCATCCTTCGAACACAACTAGATAACTATCAAATCATTCTGAATACTGACGAAATCAACCTGAGGACTGACAGAATAAACTCCAAATGGGAGAGAAGAGGCGACATTGAGGAAGGTAGGAAGTGCGGAGATCGTGGTTTGGGGGAGAAATGGATCATGGGTGCTGCAGAGGGGAGGGAGCCCTGGTCAGAGAGAAAGGTGAAAGAGAGAGGAGCACACAGGGCAATACACAAGGAGAACACTTCCCGAAAGCCATTGGCTGGGAAAATGAGAGGAGCTGATTTTTGTGAGTTTTGAAGTGGACTTCAACCAGCGGGGCTTGAAGACTGGAGTTTTAAAGGTCAGCGGGCTTGTCTGGGTTAGAGACCTGAGGGCGCAGCCCTACTCCTGGAGAAAAGGCAGGCAAACAACGTGGGTGCGGATGACATGATCTGAGGCATGTCTAAGGCGCCCTGGAGGGAGGAAAGGGAATTGTTTGCTCTTAGACTCCATCTGTGAGAGGTGGCATTCACAGAGACACCTCTCTGGGGACTAAAGAGCTGGAAGGTGACATTTCCTTCCCTTGCTCCTCAGCAAAAACACAGAGCCACCTGACCAGGGCAGCTTGGCCCTGTCACTGGCTGCCTAGTCTGTTTGCTCCAAGTCCCATGCCCCTGCACTCTGGTGCAACTGCCCTTCTTGGTGAAACCTGAGTCTGACCCAGTGCAGTGAGACCCTCCCCCTGAAGACCAGCACAACCCCTGCCTACACCACGTTCCTAAAGTTTGGAGTTTTAAAAGTCAGCAGGCTTGGCTGGGATAGACCCAAGGGGCACTGCTCTGCTTCTGGAGAGAAGGCAGGCAAACAACCCTGAGAGACAGTGCGACCTGAAAAATGCCTGGGATGCACAGTGGGGAGATTATTCACCCTTCTGGGAGTGCTTCTCTGAGAACAGCAAGCATGGAGACCCCTCTCCAGGGACAAAGAAGCTGCCTACCACCATTTCTCTTCCCCACTGCTCAGCATAAGCACAGAACCGCTTCTAGTAAACAGCACAGTGCCAACACTGGCTGACTAACCTGCTTACACCAAGTCCCCCCCCCCCCCCATACTTGGCCAGTACTGCCATTCTTGGGCAAGTGTGCCTCAGTCCCAGTGCAACAGGTCTGTTCCCCAGAACACCAGCAGAACCGCACCCCCCCGCCCCCACACACACACACCATGTCTCCTGACCAGAGAGTTCTGCAAGGCTTCAGTTCTAGTGGAAGTAGCATCAGGTCTCATTTAACAGGTAGACCAGAGCACACATAGGTAAAACTCGCCACAGTTTGGCCAAGGTCCAAACACTGCTCACTGCAGGCAAGCAGAGCCTCTGCAGATGGCTGGCCTGAAGAATAGAGCAGCCAAAACACAGCAGCAGAGTGCATGCAGCACATGCCAGAGACACTCCCTGAAGCACCCCACTTAACACCCCACTTACAGCAATGGACAGATCATCCAAGCAGAAAATCAACAAGGAAACAATGTTTTTGAATGACACACTAGGCCAGATGGACTTATCAGATATATTCAGAACATTTCATCCTAAAGCAACAGAATACTCATTCTTTTTGAGTGCACATGGGACATTCTCCAGAATAGATCACATACTAGACCACAAATAAGGCCTCAACAAATACAAAAAGGTTGAGATCACACCATGCATATTGTCTGATCACCTTGCTATGAAACCTGAAGTAAACCACAAGAAAAAATTAGGAAAGACCACAAATACATGGAAGTTAAAGAACATGCTACCAAACAATGAATGGGTCAACCAGGAAATCAGAGAAGAAATAAAAAATACATGGAAATAAATGAAAATGAAACACAATGGCCCAAAACCTCTGGGATACAACAAAAGCGGTCTTAAGAAGGAAGTATATAGTAATACAGGCCTGCCTCAAGAAGCAAGAAAAAAAAAAATCTCAAATAAATGACCTCACCTAACACCTCAAGGAGCTAGACAAAGAACAAATAAAGCCTAAAGCCAGCAGAAGAAGGAAAATAAAGATTAGAGCAGAAATAAATGATATAGAAACTAAAAAAAAATTTTTTTTTTATAAAACCGGGAGATGACTCTGAAAAAATTAATAAAATTGATAACCCCCCTACCCAGACTTTTCAAAAAAACCAGAAAGGACCCAAATAAATAAAATCATAAATGAGAGAGGAGAAATAACAACAAACACCACAGAAATACAAACAATTATAAGAGGATATTATGAAAAATTATAAGCCAACAAATAGGACAACCTGGAAGAAATGGATAAATTCCTAGAAACACATAAACCACCAAAACTGAAACAGGAAGAAATAGGAAACTCAAACAGACTGATAGCTAGCAAATAAATTGAATCAGTAATAAAAAAACTCCCAACAAAGTCCAGGGCCAGATGGCTTCACAGGTGAATTCTACCAAACATTTATTTATTTATTTATTTTTAGGATTTTATTTATTTATTTGAGAGAGAGAGAGCATGAGCAGGGGGGAGGAGCAGAGGGAGAGGGAGAAGCAGACTCTCCCCTGAGCAGGGAGCCTGATGCAGGACTCAATCCCAGGACCCTGGGACCATGACCTGAGCTGAAGGCAGATGCTTAACTGATTGAGCCACCCAAGTGCCCCTGATTTCAATTCTTTTAAACTTGTTAAGGTTTGACGAGAAGGTCTAGGATGTATTCTATCTTGCTGTATGTTCTGTGGGCACTTAGAATGTGTATTCTGCTGTTGTTGGGTGAAGTGTCCTAAATCAACTATAATTGTGGATTTGCCTATTTAATCCTTCTGTTCTATCAGTTTTTGCTTTACATATTTTGTAGCTGTGCTGTTTGGTATATATAAGTTTAGGATTGCTGTCTTCTGGGATTGACCCATTTATCATTATGTAATGTGCTTTTTTGGTCCATAATTTTCTTTGCTCTGAATTCTACTTTGGTATCAATATAGTCACTCTAGTTTTCTTGATTATTATTTGAATGGTATACCATTTTCCATCCCTTTACTTCAACCTATTTCTATCACATTTGAAGTGATTTTTTTTTTTTTTTTTTTTTTTTGTCAACAGTATATGGTTGGGATATGTTATCCATTTTGCCAAACTCTTTTTAACTGATGTTTAGGTCATTTATATTTAATGTAATTAATGATGTGTTAGAATTTAAGTCTGCCATTTTTTCATCTGTTTTCTGCTTATACTTTTTGGTTTTTATGCCTTGGTTTCCCTTTCTTGCCTGCCTGTGGATTACTTGAACATTTCTGGTATCTTTTTTAGTATGTCTGTGTAATCATTTTATTGGATATATATCTGCACAGATATTTTATTAGTAATATTATATTACTGTCAACATTTACCACTTCAAGTGGAATATAGAAACAGTACTACCTGTTAGATTACTTTACACTTTCCCCTTTATGATATACTTCTTTTAAACATTATCTTTACAAACTTTGAAAACCGTATCAGACCACATTTTCAGCCAACAAATATTTTAAAATGTTAAAAGAGGATAATCTAATATATGTACCCATATGTTTATAATTTTTGTTGCTTTTTCTTCATTCTTGAGGTACCAAGTTTTCTTGTTATCATTTTCTTTCCGAATAAAGAAATTTCTTTATGAATTGTTAGAGCAGAACTGCTACTGACGAATTCTTGTTTTTCCTTCATCTGAGAATGTCTTCATTTTACCTTCCTTCCTGCATGATACTTTCACTGGTCAGAATTCTGGGTTGAAAGTTCTTTTCTTTCAGCAAAAAAAAAAAAAAAAAAAAAGTTCCACTACTCCTCTCTGGCCTCCACAGTTTCTAATGAGAAATCCACTGACAATCAAATCACTGTTGCGCTATAGCAGCAGTTCTCAACTGAAAACTGTTTTGCACCTGGGGGAACATTTGTCAATGTCTGGAGACATTTTTGGCTGTCACAACTAGGAGTTGCTATTGGCTTCTATTGGGTAGAGGCTAGGGATGTTGAGAAACATCCTAGAAGACACAGCAAAGCCCCCTCCCTCCCCAGTGAATTATTTGACACAAAATGTTACTAATGCCAAAGTTCAAAAGCCTTGTTATATAGGTTTCTTTTGTGTCTGGATGCTTGCAAGATTTTTTTTGTCTTTAGTTTTCAGAAATTTGAATATGATGTGTCTAGATATGGATTTTGTTAGATTTATCCTATATTTACACATCTTCTTGAATCTAGGTTTATATCTTTTGCCGTATTTGAGTTTTCAGACACTTTCTTCAAATATATTTTTAGCTCTGCTTTTTCTCCTCTCCTGGGACTGATATGAATGTTAGATTTTTGTTGTCACTAAGGTCCAAGAACTTCCATTAATTTTTTTTCCTGGCTTATTTTTCTCTGTTTATTCAGAATGGATAATTTCTGTTGCTCTATCTTTAAGTTAACTATTTTCTCGGTCATCTCCATTCTGCTCTTGTGTTCATCCAGTGATTTAAAAAAAATCAGTTATATCTTTCAGTTTTAATGTTTATATTTGGTTCTTCCTTATATCTTTTATTTCTTTACTGATATTCTCTCTCTCATTTGATATAAAAGCATTTTCCATTGCTTGTTGCATTTTTTATTATGGCTGTTTTAAACTTACTATAAGATAATTACAACATCTGTGTCATCTTGGTCTTGGCATGTATTGACTGTCTTTTCTGATTTAAGTTTTGATTTTCCTGGTTCTTTGTTTAATGAGCATTAAAACTTTTAGTTTTTGACATTTTGAGTATTAGGTTATGAGACTCTTGTTCCAACTTATATGTGTAACTTTTTTTTAAGATTTTTATTTATTTATTGAGAGAGAGAATGATAGAGAGAGAGCATGAGTAGGGAAGAGGGTCAGAGGGAAAAGCAGACTCCCTGCTGAGCAGGGAGCCTGATGTGGGACTCGATCCCGGGACTCCAGGATCATGACCTGAGCCGAAGGCAGTCGCTTAACCAACTGAGCCACCCAGGCGTCCCAACTTTTTTTTTTTTTAACATTTATTTATTTGAGAGAGAGAGAGCACCAGCGGGAGGGGAAGAGGGAGAAGGAGAATCTCAAGTAGACTCCATGCTAAAGACAGAGCCTGATGCTACGCTTGATCCCATGACCCTGAGGTCATGACCTGAGCTGAAACCAAGAATAGGATGCTTAACCAACTGCACCACCCAGGTACCCCTGTAATTTTTTTTTTTAATGCATGTAACTTAAAAAAATAAACCTGCCAAAGTGTTTTCCAAAGCTGTTTTACCATTTAAATTCCCACTAGCAGGGTATGAAATTCAGCTCCTCCTCATCCTTGCCGACATGTGGGGTAGTCAGCTTTTTAAATGCTAACTATACTAATAGGTGTATACTATTAGCTTATTTTGCTTTAATTTGCATTTCTATAATAACTAATGATGTTGAATATCCTTTCATGTGCTTATTTGACATCTGCATATGTTCTTTAGTTATATATCTGTTCAATCTTTCGCTCATTTTAAAATTGGGGTATTTGTTTTATTATTGAGTTAAAAATTTTTTTATATTCAAATTTTTTATCAGATATGATTGGAAAATATTTCCCCCAGTTGGTGGTTAATCTTTCCATTTTAATGGTGTCTGTGAAGAGTTTTCAATTTTCATGAATTATTACCAACTTGTTCTTTAAGTATCACACTTTCAGTAGAACATCAAAAAAAAAAAAAAAAGTTCTGCCTAACCCTACATTCTGGAAGTTTTGTGGTTTTAGGCTTTACATTTAGGCCCATGATATATTTTTACTTAATTTTTTATATGGTGTGACATATAAATCAAAGTTATTTTTTTGCATATGCATAGCTAATTCATCCAAGCACTATTTGTTGAAAAGACTATCTTTAACCCATTAAACTGCCTTTCATCTTGGTCACAGATCAGTTGTCCATATATGTATATGTCTATTTCTGGACTGTATTCTGTTCCATTCACCTATTTGTCTATCTTGATGGCAATAATACACAGTCTTGGGCGCCTGGGTGGCTCAGTTGGTTAAGCGACTGCCTTCGGCTCAGGTCATGATCCTGGAGTCCCGGGATCGAGTCCCGCATTGGGCTCCCTGCTCAGCAGGGACTCTGCTTCTCCCTCTGACCCTCCTCCCTCTCATGCTCTCTGTCTCTCATTCTCTCAAATAAATAAATAAAATCTTAAAAAAAAAATACACAGTCTTGATTACTTTCGCTTTATAATAGCTCTTCAACTTAGGTAGTCCATGTCCTTCAACTTTGTTCTTTTTCAAGTTTGTTTTGTCTATTCTCGGTCCTTTGCATGTCTACATATGTTTTAGAATCAGTTTCCACGAAAAAGAAAAAAAGCTTCTTGATATTCTGATTGGTACTTTATCAAATCTACAGGTCAGTTTGGAAAGAATTGACATCATAACAATATTGACTATTCCAAACTCTAAACATGGTTTATCTCTGTTTATTTAAGTCTTTAAGTTCTCTCAGCAGTGCTTTTTAGTTTTTATGGCATAATTCTTTGCACTTCTTTTTCTAGATTTATCACTCAGTGTTTCATGCTCGTTGTGGTGTTATAAGTGGCACTTTTAAAGTTCAAGTTTCAGATTGTTCATTGCTAGGACAAAGAAAATTTGATTTGTGTATATTGATCTTTATCCTGCAACCTCACTAAACTCACTTAGTAGTACTGGTAGCTTATTTGTAGATGCCATAGACATTCATTTGTTAATAAAGATAGTTTTAGGTCTTCCTTTCCAATCTGGATACCCCCCCCATCCTTTCCCCCACTTTATTGCCCTGGCTAGAGCCTCCAGTACAATACTTAGTGGAAGTGTTGAGACAAAGACATCTTTTTCTTGCTACTTATCTTAGGTCTTTCACCATTAAGTATGATGTTAGCTGTAGATTTTTCAGATACTCTTTATTGGTTGAGGAAATCCCCTTCTCTTTTTCTTAGCTGATGTCTTCTCATTAGTGGATGTTAGATGCTCAATACTTCTTTACTGGTTGCCAGACATAAGCTTTGCCATTAGGTGCTGCATATTTTTGTATTCCTAAAAATATTATTGGTCTTTGTTTGGAATACTGTTATTTAGAAAATTTGATTCTTTTGGAGTTTGTTTTTAAGCTTTGTTATGTGGGATCAGAGTAGTGGTTAGTCTGTGGCAAATTTTCCCCAACTAAGGTAAAACCCTCTGAGTACTCTACTATGTGAAATAAGGTTGTCCATTTTGGCTGTTGGGAGCAGGAATTATACCTGGACCTCTGTGAGCTCTCAGGATTTTTCCCTCCAGTTCTTTCAGGTGGTGATTTCCCCCTGGCTTCAGGAAGTTTCCTCACATAAATGTATCGATGAGTATTTAGCTGAACTTAAGGGAAATCCTCTGCTGATCTCTGGACATCTTTGGTGTTCTGTTCTGTAAACTCAGACCACATTGGCCTCATCATCTCATCTCAACAGTAAGAAACAACTGGGCTCTGCCTGGTTACCCTCCTATTCATAAGCTGGGCAATCATAGGGCTCACCTCGTTCTTCTCTCAGGGATCACTGTCCTTCATTGGAATTGGACATTTCAAGATGTTCAATGTTTTGAAAACCATGGTTTCATCTATTTTACTCATTTTTTTAGTTATTTGGCCAATTTCTCCATCTTGGCCAGAAGCAATCAACTGTTCACTCTTTTAAAGTTGACTGTTGATTAACAGAATTAATGAAGTTAATGCAAATAGATGACACTTTTCCTTTTTAGTTAAATTTAAAATACTTTCTCTAGAAAATATACTGTACCCTGAGGTTATGAAATACTCTTAGCTGTGTTCTAAAAATATTATTCTGTCTTTTGTTGTAAAGTCATCAATCCACCTGAAACACATTTTCATGTATTATTTCATGGTTGCCCAACTGCATTCTTATATGGGTACTCAATTGTTCTAGAGCAATTTATTGAAGAGGTGTTTATTCCCCAGGGCTCTGCATAGCTACCTTTGTAATTAATCAACTTGGTTATTTGTCCTGTAGAATTTTCCACATTCTGATTTGGCCAATTGTGATCTTCACTATACCACTTAGAGGTTTTTAAAATTCATTTTATTTCCTATCAACTGGTGATTAGATCAAGTGGCTAAAGTAATTAAGGTTCAATGATGGGAAATATATCTTAAGTAGTACTTTCTACTTCCTATGGCATCATATTAGGAGGCATATTAATTCCATATTGTTCCTATTTAATGTTGCTAAGATTGGCCAACTAGTTCAGGTGTCACCAACCTGATTGTTACCTTTTGAAATTCCCAATCACCCATTTATTATGGATTGTTGCTAAATCGAAGTCTGTCATTCTTTCTGAATATATTAGCTAATTCTTTTATAATAAAATCTCCTCTCACTATTTAATTACAGCTTGTACAGAAAAATCATGATAAATACTTGGCTCTGTTCCTTTACTTATTGAAATTTCAGAATGAGCTAGTATTCTGGCAAACTCCATAAAGGGCTCTATCATTTTTTTTTTTTTTCATTTTGAATTTAAGAAGTTTTACCTACAATCACGGTTTCAACACACTGCAATAGTTTTTGAGGCTTAAATTATTCTATTTTTGGTCAGTTCCTTTTGGTTGGTGATCCTATGATCTTTTTTTTTTTTTTTTAAGATTTTATTTATTTGACAGAGAGAGACACAGCGAGAGAGGGAACACAAGCAGGGGGAGAGGGAGAGGGAGAAGGAGGCTTCCTGCGGAGCAGGGAGCCCAATGCAGGGCTCAATCCCAAGACCCTGGGATCATGACCTGAGCTAAAGGCAGACACTTAACAACTGAGCCACCCAGGTGCCCTGATCCTATGATCTTTGATAGCTTTATTGCTTTTAGGTACAATAAGATGTTTTATGATAATCATATATATATTTCCTACCCTTGACCTGTCTTATCTCATTTCTTCAAGGAGCCCTTGCTTCTTTTTTTATAGAAAAGAATTTGAAAACTACAGTCTGGATACTTGGGGAGCTCACTGCTTCTGTGTCATGAATGCTTTTAAATCCTTTGGTAGACGGAGGTAGGAAATACATACTTTCAATTCAAATGAAAGACTATATGGTATTTTACTTCTTTATGATTTTCTTTTGAAAAAATTTAATTCCTCATGAAATTAAGTTATGTAATTAATTTTGGACACACCCAATACCAGTATTACCATTAACAATACTAGAGGGCGCCTGGGTGGCTCAGATGGTTAAGCGTCTGCCTTCGGCTCAGGTCATGATCCCAGGGTCCTGGGATCAAGTTCCACATCAGGCTCCCGGCTCAGCGGGGAGCCTGCTTCTCCCTCTGACCCTCTCCCCTCTCATGCTGTTTCTCTCTCGCTCGCTTTCTAAAAAATAAATAAAATCTTTAAAAAAAACCCAAAAAACCAAAAAACAATACTAGTAAAGGCAGTTTAGATTTCTATTTCTCTTTGTCCTTGAGATACAGAATATTCTTGAGATATTCTCCTAATAGTAAGTCAAAATATATATATATATTTTAAAAGATTTTATTTATTTATTTGACAGAGAAAGACACAGCGACAAAGGGAACACAAGCAGGGGGGGTGGGGGAGGGAGAAGCAGGCTTCCTGCGGAGCAGGGAGCCCGATGCGGGGCTCGATCCCAGGACCCCAGGATCATGACCTGAGCCGAAGGCAGACACTTAACGACTGAGCCACCCAGGCGCCCCAGTCAAAATATTTTTTAAAAAGATTTTATTTATTTACTTGAGAGAGAGAGAACACGAGCATGAGCGGGGGAGGAGCAGAGGGAGAGGGATAAGAAGACTCTGTGCTGAGTGCAGAGCCGAACATGGGGCTTGATCACACAACCCTGAGATCATGACCTTAGCTGAAATCAAGACTTGGACCCTTAACCAACTGAGCCACCCAGGCACCCCAGTAAGTCAAAATATTTTAACACCACTTGAACTTATTGTTCTTTATGTTGTCATGTTATAACATGATGTAGAGTCAAATTCATTGGTTTTGATATATAGGTTTGCTATTTTCCTTTGACTTAATTTTTTAAAAAAGATTTATTTTAGAGAGAGAGCGTGTGAATGGGGGGGAGGGGCAGAGAGAAAGAGAGAGAGAATCTCAAGCAGACTCCCCACTGAGCATGGAGCCTGACACGGGGTTTGATCTCACGACTCTGAAATTATGACCTGAGCCGAAATCGAGTCAGATGCTTAACCCAACTGAGCCAACTGCCCTGACTTAATTTTTAAAATAAAAGATGATATGTAAAGTATCTATATGGATCCAAAGTCAAAATAGAAATCAAAGTATAACCAAAAATAACTCTTTCATCCTTGCCCTCTCCTGTTGTTTCATCTTGAGATTTCTTGTTGAAAATACAGGCATATACTATATTCCTTTCTTCTTCCACAAATATTAGCATAATATATGTATCATTCTGAACTTACCTACTTTTCATTTAACATATCCTGAAGGTCACTCCCTAGGAGAACACAGGTACACAATATTCCACTGTACATTCATATAATTAATTCAGCCAGTCTATTGCTGGGCATCTGTGTTATTTCCAGTTTGCTGCATTTACAAAGAGTGTTTTTAGAAAATTCCTTTGTGTATACCACATTTTGTATCTTTGGGATAGAAGGGTGCTGGTCTTATGGTAAATGCATGAGACTACACATGGACATTACCTGATCCCCCCTATATGAACTGTACTATTTTGCATTTTCATCAGCAATTTGAGAGTCCTTGTTTTTCCAGTCTTGCCAATGGAGTTTATTAATACACTTTTTGAATTTTGCCCATTTAATTGGGATGAAGTGGTATCTCAGTGTGTGTAACTTGCATTCTCGTCTCAATTTTTAGACTCTTTAAGGATATTAGTCTGTGATATAGTTGCAAATATCTCCTCCTGTCATTCTCCTTTAACATTTAGTCCTATAAAATTATTTTTTTCTTCTTTATTTCTCCTGGATTTTTGAGTCATGCTTATTGATATCTCCATTCCAGGGCTATAAAGGAATTCACCCATGTAGTACTTGTTAAGTTTCCTTCTTTTTATTTTTTTACATTTAGATATCTTGATTTGTTGGGAATTCATCTTATGTTACACTGCCAGGGATGAATCTAATTTTCTTTCCTATAAATTTTATCCAACTGTGCTAATAGTAATGAAAAATTCTTTCTCGGGCGCCTGGGTGGCTCAGTTGGTTAAGCAACTGCCTTCGGCTCAGGTCATGATCCTGGAGTCCCGGGATCGAGTCCCACTTCGGGCTCCCTGCTCAGCGAGGAGCCTGCTTCTCCCTCTGACCCTCCCCCCTCTCATGTACTCTCTCTCATTCTCGCTCTCTCAAATAAATAAATAAATCTTAAAAAAAAAAAAAATTCTTTCTCAAAATGATTCTAGCAGAATGGTTCCTGCCAAGAAAGGTGGTTAGGGAAAAACTAAGGAATGTTCTGTCATCTCTAAGGTAGACTAGAGAAGACATTATCAAAATTCACAAACATACCAATGGAAAGGGGTTCAAGAAACATGTACCGTAGGCATTCAAGGAGATCCAGGAATTCACCATGAGGGAGAAAGGAGTACCTGATATGCACACTGATACTAAACTCAACACAGAAGTCAAGGCAAAAGGGAAAAGGAATGCCCCATATTTATCTGTATATGGATGTCCAGAAAGTTATTTTTCTCAGTGGATTCATCACCTTAAAAGAAATAGTCAGCATGAATGAAAATGGCTGGTTTATTACAACAAAGTAATATAACAAAAAAAATTCATTTTTCCCATGTGAGTTGAGAAATTCCACAGAAGACAGTAATTTGGGAGGGAACTACTGTTCCCTAATACTGTTTAGCTACTGTTAAAGAACCAAATTATAACTGTGCTAAATACATGTATATAAGCTCAGCATTCTTTAACTTACATAATACTAAAAGGTACCAAGAAAATACTCTTAGAATAAATCAAGTACTGAACTGATAAGGTACATCTTCATCATTGATATCTTGCAGTTATGTGTAAACTACAGAATTATCACCCATCCAGATCAGAGTTTAAACATCCTGGGTAAATGTCATTTGACTACTGTGTTAGTTTTTTCTATGTATGTTCATGAGTGAAATTATTCTGGAATTTGTTGTTCAAGGGCTACTTAACATCTCATTTTATTAATCAGAATTATGTTAGTCTTTAGCATCTGCTCGCAATTTTTCCATAGGATTTTCTGTTCCTTCAGGGGGCAGCCTGTACAATTATCTGCTCCTACATGATTTTTAAAGATTATTTTTTCCAATTGTTAAATTTTTTTGGCCCCTTTCAGTTACTCTTGAAATTTAATCATTTAAAATGTTTTCCTAGAAAACAAACCATACTCTATTTAAAAGTTGGATCTAATAAGGCTTACATCTATTTATATTACCATTAAAAATATCCTCTAAAACATATATCAGAATTCTTTCTTATAATGTGAAGGCATTGCCAAAGTTTAGTAATAATAGTTTTCGTCAAAGAAACATTTTGACCTAAAATAAAAAAACCTTTTGTATTGTTCTTTATTCCATGATTTTTGCTTTATTTTCATTAAAACTCTCCATTAATTCAAACACCCATTGGGGCATTAGCTTGTTTAGTTCAGTAATCATTATTTAATTTGACAAATATTTGGACTCCACAACGTAACAGGCACTTTCATAAGTGTGGAGATACAATGGTGACAAGAGGTAAACTGCCCTCGATTGTTTTAGTTATCTACATAGAGTAATTTCCATTGAGAACTGCCACGGTCATGTTCATAGGATTTGATATATAGGAGTTTCATTATCATTCACAACTAAATAGCCTGTAATTTTTTTGATTTGCTTATTACTTTGATAATTATTGATAAATTTCCAAGAGGTCAGGATTCATTTGGCCATTTTCTAATTTCTAAATTTTAACTGTGGTGATAAAATGAATAGGACATTTGGCTTTAGAAATTTGTTAGAGACAAATCACTTCCAAATGCCTTCAAAAACAAAACAAAAAACATTGCTGAGCACTCAACTACCCCATTTTCATTAAAACCGTAAGGCTTTCTTTACAGTACGGATTTTTTGGTACAGCAAATGAATACTGATTCAAAGCTTTCTTCCCTTCATTCTGTTTTACTGGTTTTTCTTCAGAATTATCCTACTGTTCAATAAGATACATATACAGATGGCATATTTGTCTATATTCATTATATTGTCAAGGTCTTTATCTCATAGAAATGGTCTAATACTAATATTAATGATGGTCATGACATCATTTAAGTTGTCAAGCTCATTTAACCCTTATAATCAAATAAGTAAGGAAACAGACACAGATTTGAGTTACTTTCCAAAAAATACAGATATGTTGGAACTAAGGCATACCAAAGAAGTTGTATGACATAGCTCAAGGCTTTCCAAGATTAATTACGTAACAGAAATTCACCTTTAGTGTAATTCTGTGAAAGTGTAAGAAGATTTAAAAAGTGATGGAAGGTTGCCCTACACGAGTTAGATTTAAATTCTATGCAGAATAATATCAATGATGTGGAGAATGCTTTAAGAATGATTCAAAAGAGAGTCACAGTGTCATCTTATTCATAGGGTTTTACTCTGGTATTCCAAATGGAAAATTATTCAGTAAATGCTTTCCTGTATTAATACAGATTGCATTACGAATTCTCTGCTGTTGAGTGTGTTATGTGCTCTGACAGTCTTCCAGGATTACTTACACTTGTGGGGTTTCTCAAAAGAAGAAATTAACAGACATCAATTAATGAGTCATGAATATTTTTATATCATAAGATTTTATAAGAGTGAAATAAAGTGAGAGCTTGGAGAAAATGTCTCAAAATTTTTATATTCATAGGATTTCTCTAAAGTGTAAATACCCTGGTGTTGAGCAAAGTCTGAGTCCTGACTAAAGGTGTTCCCATAGTCTTTCCATTGATAGAGATTCTTACCATTGTGAATTTTCTGTTCAGTAAAATATGGATGGTGACCAAAGATCTGGCTACTTTCCTTACATTCATAGGAATCTGTATCAGTATGAATTTTCTTATGTCGTGTAAGTTGTGAGCCCCAGATAAAAGATTTCCCACATTCCTTACATACATAAGGTTCCTCACCAGTATGTATTCTCTGATGTCGAGTAAGTTGTGAACCCCAGAGAAAGGCTTTTCCACATTCTTCACATTCATATGGTCTCTTTCCAGTATGGATTTTCTGATGTCGATTAAGTTCTGAACCACGAAAAAAGGTCTTTCCACATTCCTTACATTCATAGTTTCTCTCACCAGTATGAATTTTTTGATGTCGATTAAACTCTGAGCCATGAAGAAAGGTCTTTCTACATTCCTTACATTCATAGACTTTCCTCTCATTATGAATTTTCTCATGTTGAGCAAGATATGAGGCCCAAATAAATGTCTTCCCACATTGCTTACATTCATGTGGTTTCCTACCAGTATGAATTCGTTGATGTCGAGCAAGGTGTGAACTCCAGATATAGGCTTTTCCACATTTCTCACATTCATAGGGTTTCCTACCAACATGAACATTCTGATGTTGAGCAAGATTTGAACCACGAATAAAGGCTTTTCCACATTCCTTACATTCATGAGATTTCTCAGTAGTGTGAGTTCTCTGATGTTGAGTTAGGTGTGAGCCACGAGTAAAAGCTTTTCCACACTCCTTACATTCATAAGGTTTTTCACCAGTGTGAATTCTCTGATGTTTAGTAAGATGTGATCGCTGACTAAAGGCCTTCCTACATTCATTACATTCATAGGGTTTCTCACCAGTATGAATTCTCTGATGTCGTGTAAGATCTGAGCCACAACTAAAGGCCTTCCCACATTCCTTACATTCATAAGACTTCTCACCAGTATGAATACGCTTATGGACACTAAGTTGTGAATGAAATCTAAAGGCCTTCCCACATTCCTTACATTTAAAAGGTTTTTCACCAGTATGAATCCTCCTATGACCAGTAAGACTTGAACGCAAACTAAACGCCTTCCCACATTCTTTACATTCATAAGTTTTCTTAGCAGTGTGAACTGTCTGATATTGAGTAAGTTCTGAATCAGAAAGAAAGGTCTTCTCATATTCCTTATCTTCACAAAATTTCTCCCTCGTGTGAATTACTTGATGTTGAGTACAGTCTGAACCAGAAGGAAAGGCTTTCCCACATTCTTTAAATTCATTCAGTTTCTTTCCTGTATTCTGTTTGTGATGTACATTAAAAGCTGTGTGATGTTTAGAAGTGGACATTTTTTCACCAGCGAGTATAACCTGCTTAAAACATTCTTCCTGATTTTGATTTTCATGTTGTGTTTCAAACTGACCTTTGCTTTCCCAATCACCCCTAAAACACAAATATTCAAGGCTGTGTTTTTTACAAATTTCCAATTGAGTCAATTCTCTCTCAAAAGTGACCTTTTTTTGTGATAACTTCTTGCTCTGACATCTGGACTGCATGTCTGAAAGATAAGAAGATAAATTCATACTGTTTTACTGTTCAAAAAGAATCAAAATGTCCAATGTAGATATAAAAAGCAAATCCTAAAATATGTAAGGCACACAAGAAGTGAATGACTTAAGAAATTCTCAAATTCCGGGCAATATGAAAAAGGGGCAAAAAATAAATAGAAATTAAAGAGAACTAATAAAAGTTGAGGTGAGTGATTAGATATATAAAAGCTTTGTTTTAGTCAAATTCATCTGAGCAGTTCAATTTAAAAAAAAAAAAGGTTATTCAGGTACCACCCAGTCATGGAATGCCAATGTAAAGATAAGACTGTTTCACTCAGTATGGTAAATCAACCCTTAGCATATATTAGGCATTAAAAACATAATTCTGTAAAAAATACATTACAAGACCAAAAAAAAAAAAAAAAAGGGAAGAAATGGGGGGAATTTAGGGTGGAGTAAAGGATCTTACAAAAACCAAGTACCAGGAAGCACAACTGGGATCATTTAATCATATAATAATGTAATACACCTCACTGTCTAGTTGCTTCCATCTTTACTGTAATGAGTACATAAACTGCTTCCATATTACTTTCTGTACAGATAGGAGGAAACAAAAGCGTATCTAAACTAACTCAAAGACAAATATGCAGAAATGTAATCATGCCTACTTAATCATTTTCAATTTGCCTTTGCAAAGACTTCACCCTGCTCATTTCCTCCACGGTGCATAGCCAAGCCATCTTTTTGTCACATGACTCCAACCAAGGTGCTTTTGTTTTCTTTATTCTTGAGTTTATAGTACTGCTCATCCATTCTGCTTTATGCTTTCAAGCCCTTCCCTAGGTCTCCTCTTCCTTTCCCTTCTATGCAAGGCCACAGAAAATATTGCAGAAAGTATCTACAAATTTTCAAGTACTATGGAAGATACTATGATGAATGTCTTATATAATTCTGAGCTTAAAAACAGTAATGTTGGGTACTGTTTTTATCAGTACTGATAGAGTATCAGTCTAATATGTGGGAAGTAATCTAGTCTAGAGTTAATAGACAGGAACTCAGTAACACAGGTGTGTTGCATTAGGTTAAAGGACATAATTATGTGTGATTGGGTGATAGTTGAAAAAGGAAAATAGTTTGAGAAGTTGCCAAGGGCAAAGAGTCTGGCATGAGCTAGGAATAAGTAGGACCACTCTGTGACTCATTTTTGATATGTGCCAGATTTGATGAAACTGTCATGTGGTTATGTTATAAATTTTTCTTGGGAGTAGAGCCGGGAATGGAGCAAGTACTCTAGCAGTGACAGAGTAAGTTGAAAGGCAGTTCATTTACATGTGTAAGTAATAGTGTATTGTAGCAGAAAAAGGACAGGCTACAGTTTCAGGCTCAGTTCTGTTTACTAACACCATCTTTAGGTTATAAGAAAATTACTGAGCTTGACTGAGTGCTTATTTTTCTGTATGACATTAGAGATATTAATATGTTTTTTAAAGAGATTTATCGAGAGGATTGGGAAAACGTACTATGTTATAAAAACTTTTATTTTGAAATACAGTTGACCCTGGAACAACACAGGTTTAAACCGCACAGGTCCACTTAACACATGGATTTTTTTCCAGCATTGTAAATTTATGGTTTCTTTCTTATGATTTTCTTTTTTTTTAAAGATTTTATTTATTTATTTGACAGAGAGAGAGACAGCGAGAGGGAACACAAGCAGGGGGAGTGGGAGAGGGAGAAACAGGCTTCCCGCGGAGTAGCGAGCCCGATGCGGGGCTCGATCCCAGGACCCCGAGATCATGACCTGAGCCGAAGGCAGATGCTTAACGACTGAGCCACCCAGGTGCCCCTCTTATGATTTTCTTAATAACATTTTCTTTTCTCTAGCTTACTTTAAGAGTCCATTACATAACACATATAACATATAAAGTATATGTTAATTTATGTTATCAGCAAGGTTTCCAGTCAACAGTAAGCTACTAGTAGTTAAGTTTTTGGGAAGTTAAAATTTATACATTAATTTTTTAAAGGATTTATTTATTTTACAGAGAGAGAGAGTGCTCAAGCAAGTGGGGGAGGGGCAGAGGGAGAGGGAGAGAATCTTTTTTTTTTTTAAAGATTTTATTTATTTATTTGACAGAGAGAGACACAGCGAGAGAGGGAACTCAAGCAGGGGGAATGGGAGAGGGAGAAGCAGGCTTCCCGCGGAGCAGGGAGCCTGATGTGGGGCTCGATCCCAGGACCCTGGGATCATGACCTGAGCCGAAGGCAGATGCTTAACAACTGAGCCACCCAGGCGCCCCGGGAGAGGGAGAGAATCTTAAGCAGACTCCCTACTGAGCACGGAGCCTGAAGCGGTGCTCGATCTCATGACCCTGAGATCATGTCCTGAGCCAAAACCGAGTCAGACACTTAACCAACTGAGCCACCCAGGTGCCCCTACATGAATTTTTGGCTGTGCAAAGGTTGGCATCCCTAAACCCTCAAGTTGTTCAAGGGTCAGCTGTAATTATAGATTCACAATAAGTTGCAAAGAGTACCCTTTACCCAGTTTTGCCTGATGAATACATCTTACATAATGAAAGCACAGTATCAAAATCATGTAACTGACATTGGCACAATGAATATGTATAGTTATGTCATTTATCACATATGTGGATACCTGTAACCACCACCAACCACAATCAAGATATAGACCTAAATCATTATTACATAGATTCTACCTCTTGTGCTACCTCTTTATAGCCATAACTATGACCACCACTCCCCTTTCCATCCCTAAGCCCTGGCAACCACTAATATATTTTCAATCTTTATAATTTAGTGATTTCCAAAATATTCTATAATTGGATTCATTTGGCATGGGACCTTTGGCATTTTTCATTCAGCACAATATCCTGGAGGTTCATTTAAGTTGTTTTAGCTATCGATAGTTCAGAAAAAGAACGATTTTATTTTATTTATTTATTTATTTGACAGAGAGAGAGACACAGCGAGAGAGGGAACATGAGCAGGGGAAGTGGGAGAGGGAGAAGCAGGCTTCCCGCTGAGCAGGGAGCCCGATGTGGGGCTCGATCCCAGGACCCTGGGATCATGACCTGAGCCAAAGGCAGATGCTTAACGACTGAGCCACCCAGGCGCCCAAAAGAACGATTTCAGAACACAAATATAACCTCTGGAGTTCAAAACCATAATTCCAATAGGAAATAAAATTTATTTTCTTTCCTTGATATTTCTTTTTTTTTTTTTTTAAGATTTTATTTATTTATTTGACAGAGACACAGCGAGAGAGGGAACACAAGCAGGTGGAGTGGGAGAGGAAGCCGGCTTCCTGAGGAGCAGGGAGCCCGATGCAGGGCTCAATCCCAGGACCCTGGGATCATGACCTGAGCCGAAGGCAGACGCTTAACGACTGAGCCACCCAGGCGCCCTTTTTCCTTGATATTTCAAAAAAACCCCACAAACTCCTAAATAAACAACTAACAAATACTGTGGGGGAAAAAAAAGAAGCTCCAAGAATACGTTACTTCAATCTGAGTTCTGCCCATAATAGAAAATTCATCAATTAGCCTCAACTTGCCAAATATGCGCCTTGTTTCCTCTTGACAGCCTGGACTTGTCTTTTTTGACATTGCAGTCTCTTTGTTGTCCTCCATTAGCCTTTTTTTTTTTTTTTAAGATTTTATTTGTTTATTTGACAGAAAGAGACACAGCCAGAGAGGGAACACAAGCAGGAGGAGTGGGAGAGGGAGAAGCAGGTTCCCCACTGAGCAGGGAGCCCTATGTGGGGCTCGATCCCAGGACCTGGGATCATGACCTGAGCCGAAGGCAGACACTTAATGACTGAGCCACCCAGGCGCCCCTGTTGTCCTTCTTTGGCCTTAAACTCTCTTTTGCTGCTTACTATTCACTGTAACCAGAAGCCATTTTCACCTATTATCCTGATTTTCAACTAAGCAGCCTATCAGGCCTTCTCTTAATGTAGAGCCTATTTTGCCAAAATTTATGGACATGTTCCAGTCACAGAAAAGAATACAAGTTTCTTAATAGGTTATATACTCTGTTAACTCTTCTTATCCCAAAATGAAACTGGAAAATCAACAAATGTTGGTTAAAAGAACGAATTAGTGAGTGCAGGAAATGCAGAAACAAGGAGAAATTTAGGCAAAATAAGAAAAATTCAAGATACAGTAGGCAGAATAAAAACGGGGTCAAAAGTTTTTTTAGGGAGAAATTTACAAATATGTAAATGAAAAAAAAGAGAGATAGAAAGAAATTGAGTCAAAGCATTGATAAACTGACTACTGGAGAAAAAGAATGGCACTTACCTTTTTATAACATGAGGGAAAGAATTTGAAGAGTACTGAATTAGAGTGGTATTTGGAGGTGAAGAGAAGGGTCATTTGGAAATTCATGGTGAAAGGTTACTTTTGACTCTAGGTCTCAGATCTTTATCCATAGGTTTTTATCCCTTGAGGAGGAGACTCGGGGCCAGTATTTCAGAGATGCCGCGGCCTCACTAAACATCTGGGCTCTTATCTACAATGATGGCGTCCCTGTGCTGGCTCAGCCCTCACTCACCTGGGCAAGGTCCTCTTGTCTCATCCTGTAAAACCATCCAGGGCTCTTTCCCCTTCTCCAGTAAAGAGAACACATCTGGCTGATAAATGCAAAGTCCTGATCAGAGATAAGAAACAGGAAATGACCATGTGGTAAAGATTTCAAAATTTGCAACTAGTCCCTTGGTTATGAAGGAAGAGAGACAATTATAGGAAGAGCAAGAAAAAGGCAGGAAGTATTTCTAAAGGATGGAGAAGATAGAGGTTCCCACTGATGATGACTATTACCAAATTTATAAAGCATAAACCATTTTCCCAGAAAGAAGTCAGGAATTCCCCTAGACACTTAAAAGACAATTCAAAAATTCACAATGTAGAAATCAGAAACTTCTGGGGTTAGATTCTGAATCTTACCCAGTGAGATCATGTTGCTGTAGTTCTCCAACATCACATCTCTGTACAAATGTCTCTGTTCCAAGCCTAGGCATTCCCACTCCTCCTGAGAAAAGTCTACAGCCACATCCCTGAACATCATCAACTGCTGAAACAAACAACCCAAGCATCAACAGTGAAATTAAAAAACCTTTTTTTTTTTTAAAGATTTTATTTATTTATTTGACAGAGAGCAAGAGCAGGAACACAAGCAGGGGGAGTGGGAGAGGGAGAACAGGCTTCCTGCCGAGCAGGGAGCCCGATGTGGGACTTGATCCCAGGACCCTGGGATCATGACCTGAGCCGAAGGCAGACGCTTAACGACTGAGCCACCCAGGTGCCCGAAATTAAAAAATCTTTTAAATAGAAGGGAGAAGAAATGAAAACGTGCACTGTAGGAAGCAGTATACTCACTGAGCAAAAAACTGAAGTTGGCTGCCTGTAGTATAGGGGGAAATGACATGGAAATTAGTGTGACTGAAGCTGAGTGCCTATATGCTCTTCAAATCTTCTGTTGTTCAGTCACAACATCCTTATGACCTCCCAGGGACAAACACCAGACAATAGGATGGCAGCCCAGAATTAAGAGTTCTTTGTTGATACCACTGGGATGCCACGCCAGGCTTACAGGACTAACTCCAGATTTATTATGTGACAAACACTTCTTTTCTCCCTTAGGCTACTTTTAGTTGAATTTTCTGTTAGCTGAAGTTGAAGGGATTCTTAGAAGACACACTTCCTAACTGAATACCATTTTCTGTGGGAGTGTATAAAATCTCTGGGCTCTCAGATAAGTAGCTGACAATCAACACATGTCTTGTTAATAATATTAATCTCTCACTGATTTCCTGGCAAGATCCCAGATCTCTCTGAACTTTGCCAACTAATAAAACGGAACACCAACCAACACCAACTCTCACCTTTACTAATTGAAAGACCCCATTCTACAGAGTAAAGAAAAGCTTTCATGTAGAGTATCCCTTTGACCCACTCAGTTCCAACTTGTTAAGCCACAGATTTGAAAAGAAAGTCTCTACTATTTCCTCTAAGGAAAAATATTTCTCCTCCTTCAGTGCTCTGCCAAAGTATTAGGACATGGGAGGTGCTGAATGCCGTGCTGGAGAGAAGAGGGACATCTAGGAAGGCAGTGGACTGTTCACGGCTATCACTTACCACAATGAATAGTACTCAAGTAAGCAGCTTAAGGATAAAAAAGTATTCATATGATGTGATATAAATGATTATAATTTTGGAGAGAGGCAATTCCAACTCACATGGGCCATGACTTAAAATTCCAGGAATCAATCAGTCTTCTAGACTCCTCTCCTGGTGAAGCAGAGTCCCGAGAAAGCAGAGCTAGAAGGAAGGAATCAGGAGAGGTCAGGTTTACCTCAGAGCTTTCAGATGGACTAAGAATTCCATTTTCTTCCCTGAAGAAAGATCAGAGGGAGTCTACAGAAATCCTGGCCCAAACCAAAACCCAAGTGACTCATTCTCCCTCCCTTTTTCCCAGTCCTAAGTAACCACTAATTCACTTTCTGTCTCTATAGATTTCCCTATTCTGGACTTTCATATGAAAGGAATCATACAATATATGAACTTACTGTGACTAGTCTATCTCATTTAGCATAATGCTTTTGAGGTTCATCCAAGTTGTAGCATGTATCAGTATTTCATTCCTTTCTATAGCTGAATAATATTCCATTGTATGACTAGACCACATTTTTGTTTACCCATTTATCCATTAATGGACATTTGGGTTGTTTCTACCTTTTGACTGTTATAAATATGCTGCTATGAACCTTTGTGTACAAGTTTTTATGTTCGAATACTTGTTTTTGGTTTTTAGAGTACAAGTTTTACACTTCACTTATTAAATTTATTCCTAAATATTTTATGCTTTTTGATGCTATTGTGAATGGAATTGTTTTCTAAATGTCATTTTTGGATTCTTCATTGCAAAGGTATAAATACACATTTGACTGGGGAGAGGGGCAGAGGGAGAGGCAGAGAGCGAATCTTCAGCAGGCTCCATGCCCAGTGCAGAGCCTAATGCAGGGCTTGGTCTCACAACCCTGAGGTTATGACCTGAGCCAACATCAAGAGTTGGACGCTTAACTGAGTTACCCAGGTGCCCCTACACTTGATTTTTATCTATTCATCTTATGCCCTAAAACTTTTTTTTTTTTAAGATTTCATTTATTTGTCAGAGAGTGAGAGTGAGAGAGAGCACACACAAGCAAGGGGAGTTGCAGGCAGAGAGAGAAGCAGGCTCCCCACTGAGCAAGGAGCCTATTGCGGTTGGGACTCAATTCCAGGACCCTGGGATCAGGGCCCCAGCTGAAGGCAGACGCTTAACTGACTGAGCCCCCCAGGTGTCCTCTTAAAACTTCTCTAAACTCCTTTATTAGTTCTAATAGGTTTTTTGTGCATGTGGATTCCTTAGGATTTTCTATATTAAAAAAAATCATGTCATGTATAGATAGAGACGGTTTAACTTCTTTTCCTAGTTGTTTTTTATTTCTTCTTTCTTGCCTAACTGCTCTGTAAATCTCCAGTACAATACTGAATAGAAGTGGCAAAAGCAGTCATTCTTGTCTTATTCCTGATCTTAGGGGGAAAACATTCAGAGATTCACTATCAAATATGTTAGCTATAGGATTTCTGTAGGTGCCCTATACCAAGTTAAAGAAATTCCCTTTCATTCCTAGTTTATAGAGTATTTTTTAAATGAAAAGGTATTGGCTTTTGTCAAATGCTTTTTCTGTATCTATGAAAATGACTACGTGATTTTTGTTTTTTATTCTATTGATATGATGTATCACATCAACTGATTTTTGGATGTTCAGACAACCTTGCATTCCTGGGATATATTCCACTTCGTCATGTTGTATAATTCATTTTATACATTGCTGGACTTGGTCTGCTAATATTTTGTTGAGGATTATTGTGCTCAAATTCTTATGAGATAAGCTTTGTTTGGTTTTGGTATCTGGCTAATACCGGCTTCATCAAATAGGTTGGGATCTTAGCTGTATCCTCTCTTTTTTTAAATTTTTTAAAAAAGTGAACTCTATACCCAATATGGGGCTCAAACTCACAACCCCAAGATCAAGAGTCACATGCTCTTCCAATTGTGCCAGCCAGGCACCCCTGGCTATAATCTTTAATTGCAGCAGAGAAGACACTGGGGAACTCAGAACTGATAGTAGGAGGCCTTCTGAACCAGGTTATGTTCTGAACAACAAAGAAAACCTGGCTGTTCAAAGGAACCATATTTTATTTTATTTACTTATTTTTAATTTAAATTTTAGGTAGTTAACATACAGTACAATATTGGTTTCTGAAACAGAATTCAATGATTCATCATTTACATACAACACCCAGTGCTCATCGTAACAAGTGCCTTCCTTAATACACATCACCCATCTAGCCTATCCCTCCCCCACCTCCCGCTATCAACCCTTAGTTTGTTCTCTATTGTTAAGAGTCTCTTTTTTTTTTTTTTAATTTATTTGAGAGAGAGAGAATGAGAGACAGAGAGCACGAGAGGGAAGAGGGCAGAGGGAGAAGCAGACCCCCTGCTGAGCAGGGAGCCTGATGCGGGACTCAATCCCGGGACTCCAGGATCATGACCTGAGCCGAAGGCAGTTGCTTAACCAACTGAGCCACCCAGGCGCCCGTTAAGAGTCTCTTATAGCTTGTTTCACTCTCCTTTTTTTCATTTCCCCTTCCCATATATTCATCTGTTTTCTTTCTTAAATTCCACCCATGAGTGAAATCATACAGTATTTGTCTTTCTCTGACTGACTTATTTCACATAGCATAATACACTCTAGCTCCATCCATGTTGTTGCAAAGGGCAAGATTTCATGCTTTATGATGGCTGAGTAATATTCCTGTGTGTGTGTGTATAAACCACGTCTTCTTTATCCATTCATCAGTTGATGGACATTTGGGCTCTCTCCATAGTTTGGCTATTATTGATACTGCTGCCAAAAACATCAGGGTGTGTGTATCCCTTTGAATCTGTATTTTTGTATCCTTTGGGTAAATAACTAATATTGCAATTGCTGGGTCACAGGATAGTTCTATTTTAAACTTTTTTTTTTTAAGATTTTATTTATTTTTTAGACAGCGAGCGAGAGAGAAACAGCATGAGAGGGGAGAGGGTCAGAGGAAGAAGCAGGCTCCCCACTGAGCCGGGAGCCCGATGTGGGACTCGATCCCAGGACTCTGGGATCATGACCTGAACCGAAGGCAGACGCTTAACCATCTGAGCCACCCAGGCATCCTCTATTTTAAACTTTTTGAGGAACCTCCATACTGTTTTCCACAAAGGCTGCCCAAGTTTGCATTCTCACCAACAGTGCAAGAGGGTTTGTTCCCCTCTCTCCGCAGAGGAACTGTATTTTCTTTTTTTTTTTAAGATTTTATTTATTTGACAGCGAGAGAGACAGCGAGAGAGGGAACACAAGCAGCGGGAGTGGGAGAGGGAGAAGCAGGCTTCCCGCGGAGCAGGAAGCCCGATGCGGGGGCTCGATCCCAGGACCCTGGGATCATGACCTGAGCCGAAGGCAGACGCTTAACGACTGAGCCACCCAGGCGCCCCAGAGGAACTGTATTTTAAAGAAAATGTCTCCCATTGTAGTAACAGAGGAGAGAGAACTCTTGGGCAGAAGAACCTAAAAACTACTTTTTCACAGGAAAGCACCAGTGACAGCTATTCTGAGATAATCTATCACCTTCAAAAAAAATAAAATTAGAACCATTGTGTCCCAAGATATTGTTAGATATGTTTGAAAAGAGTGCCAAAATTCCCCTATGTATAAAGAAAACTGCCTAAAAGACACTGGAGAAGATTAAAATTATTATCCAACATTCCAGTATGAGTAAAATAATAATTTATTTTTATTTATTTATTTTTAAAAAATAATTTCTGATATAATCATAGCTCTGAGGCAAGACTACGTGCACAAATATTACAATGATTTCAGGAATGGGAAGGAAGTGATGAGCAGACTCCATGTGAGAGTTGAATTCAAAAGTGAAAGAGAACATAGGCAAAATCACTTTAGAAATGAAGAACAAACAAGCACAAGGTATGACAAATACCACAGAAAGTGCATGGACAAAGAATACAGAAATTAGGGAGCAGAGCAAAATAAAACAAAGAAAGAGATGACAATTATTGGAAGAAAACAGTGCAAGTCAGAGATAATCCAACTTGCAAATAAGCAGACCCCTACAGATGAAATCCAAATCAAGGAAGAGAACAAGTATTAAAAATTACATTTTTAACATTAAAAATAATTTCCTGAAATAAAGCATGAATATACATAATGAAAAGACACACACCATATTGCAGGGAGAAATGATTCAGAATTGTCAGTACCAAAACATTTCCTAATAAAATTATTAACCTAAAACCCCTGGGAAATCAAGATAAAAATATCAAGTTACCTATGAGAAAAAGGAAATTCCATTGTTAGACTTCTCCACTGCTAAATTCAGAGCCCCAAATAGTGAGTAGTCTCTCCAATATACTTGTAGGAAAATAAATGACAGAATCGAAGATTTTATATGCAGCCAAGCTGTCCTTCAAATATAAAGGATATAAAAAGTTCTATGCTCCAAGAGCTTAGGGAATATTACTCACATGGGTGCTTTCTAAACTACTAGAGGACATATTTCTGCCTTTAAAGAGAGAATAGAGAAAATTTCAGGAAATTTTTTATCGTATTATCATTTATACACTTGAATATATATATGACAAATTTCAATAAAAAGTTCATTTTACAAATTATGGAGAAATATATACAAGGCAAATGCAAACAAACAAAAAAATAAGCAGGGGCGCCTGGGTGGTAGAGTTGGTTAAGTGTCCAACTCTTGATCTCAGGTCAGGTCTTGACCTGAGGGTTGTGAGCTCAAGACCCCCATTGGGCTCTATGCTGGGTGTGGAGCCTACTTAAAAAATTAAAAAATAAATTAAAAAAAGAAAAGCAATTCGTTTATTAAAAAATTAACAGGGGCTATGATCTTGAGCATGCTAAAATACCAAAGCCTCCAATTCACAATAAAAATAATTATGAATATCTAGATTCACCTGGGTGGCTCAGTTGGTTAAGCATCCAACTCTTGATTTGGGCTCAGGTCATGATCTCAGGGTCATGAGATAGAGTCCTGCATCAGGCTCTGTACTGGGCATGGAGCCTGCTTAAGATTCTCTCTCTGCCTCTCCCCCTACTCCTCTCTCTAAAAATAATAATAATAATAATGATGATGATGATGAACATATATCAACTAACAGCAGCAACTTCAATAAAGCAGAAGCTACAGGTTATGTAAGATAAAACTTCATTCACAGAGTATTTTAATACATTTTTGTCAATCAAAGACAAATCAAGTGGAAAACAAGCACTATAGACTGGCCATATATTAGATCACTAAGAAAAATTCAAAAAATATCATAATGCAGGGTGCCTGGGTGGCTCAAATGGTTAAGCGTCTGCCTTCGGCTAAGGTCATGATCCCAGGGTCCTGGGATCGAGTCCCGCATCAGGCTCCCTGCTAGGCGGGGAGCCTGCTTCTCCCTCTGCCTCTCTCTCTCTCTCTGACTCTCATGAATAAATAATTAAAACATTTAAAAAATATATCATAATGCAGCAAAACTGGAAATTACAAGCAAAGAGGGGGCCTATTGTGCCTTACCTGAATTCCTCAATTTTATCAATAGGGATTGAGTTCCCTTCATGTCACAGGGCTCAAGACCCTTCCATAGCACTAAGGCTAAGACACTATACCACTATATTGGTTTTCTACTACTGAGCAACAAATTAGCATAAACACAGTGGCTTAAAATAATACAAATTTATTACCTTACACTTAGGCAGTTAGGTAAAAGTCTGAGATGGTTCTCATTGGGCTAAGATCAAGGTGTCAGCAGGGCTGTGTTCCTTTCTGTAGGCTCTAAGGGAGAATTATTTATTTCCTTATGTTCTCCAGAGTCTAGAGGCCACCAACATTGCTCCCTTCCTTCAGCCAGCAATTTTGCATATCTCTGACCATTCTTCTTTGATTCTATCTCCCTCTGACTCTAAACCCTTGGGAAAGGTTTACTGACTTTGAGAATCCATTGGGCCTAATTGGATAATCTAGGATAATTTCTCCATTTCAAGGTCCTTAACTTAATCTTGTTTGCAAAGTCCCCTTTGCCCTGTAAAGCAAAATATTCACAGGTTCCAGGGATTAGGACCTGGACATCTTTGCAGGGGCATTATTCTGCCTACCCCAACCACCTTTAAAGCTTCTATCCTTGGCTCCTCTCTTTCTGATGGGTACTCAGAAATCCACCTCCTTCTATCCCATCACTTCCTCTCCAACAGTCTTGAATCCAACCAGGATAAGCATCAATATCCCCTGTATCCATGTTTATGTCCATCATAAGAAGCCTTAGATTCCTGATAATCTCTCCATTCAGACACTGTACTCCCAATCAGTTGAATGTACCCCCTTCTCATCCCTCCCCAAATCTTGACACTTTCTAGTATGCCCTCTGGAATTCATAATTCATTAATAACAAACCCCTCTTCTATCCCCAACCACTTTTTGAATATTCCCTTCACCTTTGGGTCTAAGGGAAACCTGGCTCTCCCCAGAGGACTCTGCAGCCTTTTCAATATCTCCCTCTCCTACCCGCCACAGCTTCTTGCCACTGGGTCTGGAAGCAGGGCAGGTATCCTCCTTGTTCTTACTGCTTTCAGACTTTTCTCTCTTCCTCCCCCGAAAAAGCTCTAGCTTGGAATTTCATGCCATGAGATTATTTATAATTCACCACACCTCACTGTTGCTGACATCTACCAAATACAGGATATTTCCCCTTGTTTTTTGAAAACCTGAGCTCATGGCTCATTCTCTGCAACACTACTACCCTCTTTTATTCTTGGAGTTGCACTGCATACACACAGATGAGCCTTGCTTACTCATTCTCACCTGTATTTCTACTTTTCCCTCTCTTGTGGCTCATTATCACCAATATACTGCAACGTTGTTATTTCCCCTATTTCTCTGCTCATATTTACAGAGAAATTCTTGGGATATGTTCTCTACACTGTCTCCTATTCCTCTCCCCACATTCTACAATGACCCAACTCAACCCAACTAACGGCCACCACAGAAACTGCTCTCCACACATTTACGAATAACTATGATTGTTACTAAATGCAATATTCTTTGTTTCTGGCTCCACAGCTGCTGCTACCACATTTACACAAACGGTCAGGCACACAGTGGTGCAGTCACAATCATATACATGTACAGTCACACCTAAACGGTCATTACAATCACGTACAGCTCCCCTCACCATCGTGCGCATGCAAACACACACACATACACACCCCCAACCCTACAGCTCCTGAGCGATGACCCCCACATCCCGCTCCCGTAACAATTTCTTTTTTTTTTTTTTTAAGATTTTATTTATTTATTTGAGACAGAGAATGAGAGACAGAGAGCATGAGAGGGAGGAGGGTCAGAGGGAGAAGCAGACTCCCCGCCGAGCAGGGAGCCCGATGCGGGACTCGATCCCGGGACTCCAGGATCATGACCTGAGCCGAAGGCAGTCGCTTAACCGACTGAGCCACCCAGGCGCCCCTCCCGTAACAATTTCACACAAGCACCCACAGATCCCATCCGTGATCGCGCGGGAGCGGACACACACATACACAGCTCCCTACCACCTTCCCTCCCACACCCAGTTGCTGGCAAAGCCCGAGACTCCGAAAACATCCGTCCCTCACTGCCCACTGCCCTCCCCAGTGGCCTTGGCCCCTCAGGAGTCATGCCGCTTCTGGGTCTAAGACTCTTCTTACCTGACCCTGCGGTCTCTACAAGAATGTTCCGCTGGGATTCGGGCGCGATGCTTCCTACGGTCCTGAAAGCGTCAGCGCGCGGCCAGGAAGCGGCTTCGGCTATGGTGGGCATTGGAAAACGTAGTCAGAGCCTGGACAGCCTTTCAGAGCCCAGAGCCGACAATCTCAAGTCACAGGCCTGGGCCTCGGCCCCCATCCTTTCCCGCGACAAAGACCATTGCCCTCATAACTGCTCACATGCGTGGCAGAGGGCTTCCATTAGTTCCATTAGTTCCAGGCCGCGTTTAGAACGCAAGACTCCACTAAGGCCGCCACGCTGCTCCTCCACAAACGTGTGCCCCAGTCTGGGCACCTGGACAAACGAACAAATGCTGCCTTTACCGGAAGTAGCCTTGGACGCGATGGCCCTTGGGAAATGTAGTTCAGGGCCGTAGGCCAAAGTACCTCAGAGGAAGGGTGTAATTCTTCGCGGCTTGAGTTCTCTGACTGGGCATCTGACAGATATGGTGTGACAGAAAGGTCCCGTTAGGCAGTGCCTAGCATCGACCTGGGGGTAGGATGAAGGGGCCCGGCCCCAGGAGGGTCCCTTCTCTGCAAAGCCATGGGAGCTCCTTCTTTAACGGAGGTGTGGTATCTCTCACATCCTCAAATACTTACCTTAGTCTCATTTTCCAATTACCCTTAAAGAGTTTGATTTAAATTAATATTCAAGCTTACATTAGTGTTTTGTAAATGTTATCCATATCTTGGCCATTTTTTTTTTTTTTTTTGCTGAAGTTAATATTTGCCAGTTTTTAAAATTTGCTTCCTTTTCTCCGAGCTCATCATTTAGATGGACGGTATGTCTAAGTTTTCTGACAGAGTAGTTTCTTTCAGTACTTTCAAATTCAGCCTTTAAAAAGAATTTCTTTTAAAATATTTTTATTGTAAAATAGGAAATACCTGATGAAAAGTGCATAGAATGTGTACATTCAGTTTTACTCAATACTAATGAAGAGTACATTGTTGGTATTTCAAGAAGAAACGACCTATGCATGTGATATTTCTGATCCCCAGTCCCTAGCTGACCACTATCCCGCCTGACTGTTAAGGTAATAATATTGTAGAGGCCGCTTTTAGGCAATCAACCTGAACAGTGGAAACCTCAGTAAGGTAGAAGGGCCCACAGAAACCCCCTGGCTGAATACGAACAGGCCCTTTAGGAGACCCACCTCAAAAGAATCATAAGCCCTAGCTGACCAGTGGGTAGACACAGGTACCAAAAAAGAAAAATTCCATACTTCCCATACCTTCTTACCTTCCCCCCTTAACCACAGCCCCCCACCCCTGCCTCGCAGCAGTCTCTGCTTTGCTGTCAATAAACTTCTATCACCCTTGTTCTGCCTTGGGTGAATTCTTTCACTGCCTGTGTAGTAGGCTTCCACCAGCTCAGGTTACCCCATATTTGGTGGCTCCCATCGGATTGGGGGACTCCACAAATATCTTGATTGTCAGTTATCTATCTTTCAAATTTATATAAATGCAAATCAAATTGCATGAATTTATCTTGCTTAGTTGTTAAAACTCCTAACTGAATTAACTTAAAACTCCGCAGGAAAAGTATGCCCATTCAGGCATGAAAATTATTCTCCTCAGTTAGTACTGTGTTGTGGGACCCCAAGATCAATACTCCCTCTAAGGTTGAATGATTCTCTAGAAGAACTCACAGTGAAACAATACAAAGCAAAATTAGCAAAGAGGAAAAGTGCATGGAGTAAAGTCCAGGAAAAACCAGGTGCATAGTTCCAAGGATCCTTTCCAAGTAGAGTCACACAGGATATTAATTTCCCCTGCAACGAGTTGTGACAATACACTTGAAATGTTGCCAACCAGGGAAGAAGCTCACTAGAGACTCAGTACCTAGAGATTTTATTGTGGGCTGGTCACAAAGGCAGCTTCTGCCAGGTGCATACTAGACTTTCAGAAGGAAAGCAGGTGTTTAACATAAACTATTGATTTGTACAAACAAGCATAGTGAGCCACTCTTATTAGGATAGCGGGACCCCCCTCAGGAAAACTAAGTTCTAGATGCAAGCCAAGCACCAACTGTGCAAGCAGTCCTTCTAAAGATAAGAATTCTCAGGTCGGTTGGTGGGAATGCAAGCTGGTGCAGCCACTCTGGAAAACTGTATGGAGGTTCCTCAAAAAGTTGAAAATAGAGCTACCATATGATCCAGCAATTGCACTACTGGGTATTTACCCCAAAGATACAAAAGTAGGGATCCGAAGGGGTACGTGCACCCCGATGTTTATAGCAGCAATGTCCACAATAGCCAAACTGTGGAAAGAGCCAAGATGTCTATCGACAGATGAATGGATAAAGAAGATGTGGTATATATATACAATGGAATATTATGCAGCCATCAAAAGGAATGAGATCTTGCCATTTGCAACGACGTGGATGGAACTGGAGGGTATTATGTTGAGTGAAATAAGTCAAACAGAGAAAGACATGTATCATATGATCTCACTGATATGAGGAATTCTTAATTGCAGGAAACAAACTGAGGGTTGCTGGAGTGGGGGGTGGGGTGGGAGGGATGGGGTGACTGGGTGATAGACACTGGGGAGGGTATGTGCTCTGGTAAGCGCTGTGAATTGTGCAAGACTGTTGAATCTCAGATCTGTACCTCTGAGACAAATAATGCAATATATGTTAAGAAAAAAAAAAGAAGAAGAAGAAGAAGGTAGTGGGAGGGGAAGAATGAAGCGGGGGAAATCGGAGGGGTAGACGAACCATGAGAGACGATGGACTCTGAAAAACAAACAGGGTTCTAGAGGGGAGGGGGGTGGGAGGATGGGTTAACCTGGTGGTGGGTATTGAGGAGGGCACATTCTGCATGGAGCACTGGGTGTTATGCACAAACAATGAATCATGGAACACTTCATCTAAAACTAATGATGTAATGTATGGGGATTAACATAAGAATAAAAAAAAAAAAGAATTCTCAGGTCGGCTATGTTAAGGCTTTTCTGCACACTCCTGTCCTAAACAAAATGTCTGGCTTTCAACAACAACAACAAAAATTTAAGGCATATGAAAAGGCAAGGGAAAAAAAAAAAAAATCAAGATGCTCCCAAGAGACCAAAAAACCCAAACCAAAACAAAACAGAAGTAAACGCAGGTGTCCTTAGCTTGTTGCTGCATAACTTCACTCTCTACCTCTGTCTTTACATGGCCTTCTTTTGTATGTCTTTTCATCTTCTATTATAAAGACACTTGTCATTGGATTTAGGTCACACACAGATAATCCAGGATGAACTCACTTAGAGATCCTTAACTTAATTGCATCTGCAAAGATCCTTTTACCAAGTAAGGTTGATGAGGGAGCAAAAGGCAAGCTGAGGACAAAGCACAAGCTGACACCGTCCCACCCCCAAGTCCCTGGTAGGATATGTTGACATTCCTCAGGCACTTCTGGCTGTTGTCAGCTCTCTCACTGAACATCTGTATTTTGCCTTACCCTAAGCACATCTGCCTGGTTCTCACTCATTCACTTGGAGAGAACCTACTTTACATTTCCTCTCTTCACCACCCATGGCCTCTCTTCTTGTTCCAACTTAAAGATTTTATCCAGTTTGGTGATGTGATAGCCTATATATAGGAAAGTGATATAAGACTGAATTTTAATTCAAGCACCATCCCCTAAATCAGACCGAGCCTGGGCCTTTAAGGAAGTTAACACATAAAGAGGAACAAAGTAAATAACCTTTTACCTTAAAGGTTGAGCATATGCAATCATATGGCAGAGGGTTTGAGAATACCTGAAACTTGTTATCTCAAAGCTAAATCTATTATGCCATGTAAAGTTTCTAAATATTTCAGAAATGGAAAAGAGACAGCACTTTATTTTCAAAAGTTGGATTATACAGAGAGCTATCCATGTCTAATATGACTGTGTTGCTCTAGTTCTCCAGCATCACATCCCTTACAGCTTCCTCTGAACATCTTTTGTGGTTGATACTTCTGCTTGAATTGAGCAATTACATCTCCGAACATTTACCCTACCATTGACCCCAATTTGCCCTACCAATTACTACAAAGAGTAAATGTCTGGGGGCAGGACTGTAGACAAAACAGGTACCCCTATAGCAAAATATACCCTGTTTAATATGTCATACTGATTTGTTATTCTATTCCAGAACAAATGGTTGGAAACTTAAGCGTTTATATAAAAATGCTACAAGTTATTTGTTATATAAATTAAAATGTAGCTTTTCCCTCTTAAAATCAGAGCTCCAGGAAGACATACCCTTATTATCAGCTTGAGGAAAAAATGAGATTTGCAGGATTCAGATTCCTCCACCATCTCAGGCACCCATGCTGAGATGACCTACATTCAGGTGATCACATAAATACTCATACACATACCCGCAGGGATCCAGACACTCTTGCCCCACTAGCTGTACAACCACGCACACACCCATGATGTGACCCTCCAGCCTCACAAAGCCACACATAATCTTGATCCCACTCTGTCACACTCATCAATTTTACCTGCATGCAGTTTCTCTTTCACTCAACTATCCTCCCTCCCCCCTCTACCTGTCCACATGTAATCTCACCACTGTCCCATGACGGGACCTCCTTTGTCCACTTTCACATACATGACTGGGCTTGAAGATTCCTCCCTTTCAAACTCCCCAGGCTGGTTTGGTCACAGATGTTCAGGTCCACATATGGGTTCGTTCTTCTGACAAGGTCCGCAGCAGCCTGACTCAAGAGCATTTTTGTATTCCCAGGGCAAAGCAGAATTCCGAGCACCCTCCAGGGCATTTAAGTGTGGCCAGGCCTCACCTCAGTGCCTAGAGGACACAGCTTACCTTGGCCTGGTCCATCTGGCCATTGGAGAAGTCCAGGACTGCATTTCCCAGGAGGCCGTAGGGCCAAGTATGTTGCAGGGTGAGTCGTCACAGCCCGAGAGAGCCGCACTGGAGGCTTTGTCAATGAAAAACTGCACCAGGCAAGTTAAACAGGTAAGGAAGATTTTATTAGATTGTCGCAGTGGAGAAGAGAGACTGAACTCGAGTCAATATATAACAGTAGCTGGGATTTATATCCAAGGGGCAGGGTGAGGGAGTCAGTGGATAGAAAATTACTAAGAGGAGCTTGGTGAAATATCAAAAGCCTTGGGATTCTTGTTGAACTAGGGTCAGCAGGTCAAGGACGAGACCCAGTCAAGAAGAGAGCTCAGAGGAGCCTGACTACAGTTTGGTCGACGGAATCCTAGTCAGCTGACACTCGCGGAAGCCCCCGGTGCGCTGCTCAGCGGGAAGACACAGTTTTGGGTGAGTCCAGGCTCTTTGCCACCGGGGAGTCGAGATAGGCAGGAGACCGCGTTTTAGCAACCTGTCGTTACATCTGTACTACATCTCCCAGATGCCTCTAGGCTCAGTATCCCTCTCGCGAGAACTAGCGCCTCTCCTGAGGAGTGGGCGGGATCTTCTGGCGGCTTGGGGCAAACGGCCTCCGGGCGCTGTGGGAGCTGTCGCGTTCGACTTGTTCCAAGTAGAGTAGAGGGGGTGCCGACCCTACCGAAGGAGGCATAGGTGAGGTGGCCCGGAACCCGGGGTTGGGGCCGGCGTGTCTGGAACCTCCGGCCTGTGCGGGGTGTGTAGGGGAGCCAGCTGAGCAGGGGAGACTGTGAGGAGGGTGTGTGTCTAAATGTGACTGTGTCTCTGTGTCAGTGTGAGCCTGTGTACGGAACTGTGAGGGCGGGGAGGAGGGCTTGATTTGCTGTTATGATTGTTCATGTGTGATGAGGGTTAATTGTGTGACCGGGTTTTTGCGAGTGTAGTGTTCTTTGACCGCGGTTGTAAAACTGGGTGTCTTCATGGTGCGTGTGTGTTTATGACCATTTGTTGAACTGTGGGTGTGGGATGCCTTACCTGTGAGATCTGTGATTGTGTTTACCCATGGTGTATGTAATTGTGATATTATTGGTGTAGGGTGCGTGTCAATTCGTTGTTGTCACTGTGTCCCCATGAAGTGTGGCAGTGGGAATGTGAGTGTGTGGGGTGCCTATGACTGCGATTGTGACTGTGTCTGTTCCCGTGGTGTGTATGCTTGTGTGACCATGTGCAGCCAGTTGTGTTTAGGTTTGGGGGTGCCTGTGTCCCCGTGGTTGAGTTTGTGGGACTGTGTGTCCGTATAGCACTGTAGTGTGGGACGCCTTTGTCTGCCTTTGTGACTCCAGCGCTCTGCTCCCGGGGGACCTCTGTGAGCTCAGGGACAGATTCTGCCCAGAACTGCAGTGACCCTACTCTTGTCTTGATGCCGGTATTGAACAGGACGCCCTAGTCTTGCATGACCTAGACCTACATTTATAGGTGGTGGGCGATGGTTGACCTAGGCTCGCAGAAGAACCTGATGTTTCCTGACTCGTTTCTTCTTCCTCAGCTCTGCTTTGCTTGCACAGAGGCTTCCAGAGTGGAGTAAAGAATGGCTGTTGAACATCCACAAGGCTCCTGCAAGGTAGTTTGTGGTTTCCCCTTGTTTCCTGAAATCCCCTTTTCTTTGTCAGGACTTGACTTGCTTTTCTCCTCTTGAAAATTCTTGCCCATCAAGTGATTTGATCCCTGGAATTTCCCCTTCGAGAAAATGTGATTGGCTGCAAACCCTAAGCCCTCACAGGCACCTGATTTTCTCTTACTAATTTGTCAAATGGTTTAATTTTCCTTTATGCTGTCTTTTTTAAAAAATACTGTTTCTTTCTATTTATAAAAGTAAGACATGACTATTTTAAATAATTTCAGAAGTACATCTTTTGAAGAAAATTTCAGTTCCCAGCTAAAACTAATGCTAACTTTTTTGTATTTTCTTCCCGGTCTGTTTTATGTATGTATATAAAATGTGATTTTTAAAAATTGAATTCATTCAACATTTACCATTATAACCTACATTTTTACATAAAATTATATTTAAGTATTTTCCCACGTGATTTAGTATTTGAAACATTTTTAGAAGTTCATATTTATTTGAATGCCTGTGGCTTTTTTTCTCTCTCTCAAATTAGATACAGAAATGGTATATCCTACTCATTTGTGCCATTTAATACATAATTATAAAGACTCACAATAGGGAGTACCTAAGAAATAGAATACAGCCATCTCTAAAGAAACCTCTGTTGCACCCTTCCACAATCACAAACAATTGTGTTCGTCTGGTGATGACCACTGTGATCATTTCTTTGCCTTTCATTAGAACTTTAGTGTATGAATTCCAAAATCATAGGTTTAGTTTATGTGTTTTCTTTGTATGAATAGACATTCTTTTGTGTGTTTTTTCATATTTAATATGAGCTTCATGTTTCCTGTAACTACAGTTCATTTTTTTCCATTGCTGTATATATATTATCTTGCATGATAGCATCACAATTTACTGCTTATCCAGTCTACTTTTCATGGATATATGACTTGCTTCCAGTTTTGACTGTTACAAGCCATGTGACTGTGAATATTTTGCACATATTTTGGTACATGTGTGCTTGCATTTCTTTAGCATATATGCTAAAATTGTGTTTAAATTGCTGAGGGATAGAATTTGTATGTCTTCAGTTTTACTAGACAATGTCAAACTGTTCTCTAAAGATACTGTGCAAGGGGTGCCTGGGTGGCTCAGTCAGTCTGCCTTTGGCTCAGGTCATGATCCCAGGGTCCTGGGATCGAGCCCCACATCGGGCTCCCTGCTCAGTGAGGAGTCTGCTTCTCCCTCTCCTTCTGTGTGCTCTCTCTCTTTCTCTCAAATAAATAAATAACTAAATCTTAAAAAAAAAATAAAGATACTGTGCAAGTTTTTACTTGTATCAGCAGTTTATAAAGATTTTTGCTCCACATCCATGCCAGCCCTTGGCATCATCGTACTTTTAAATTTTTGCCAATTTGGTGGATGTCTAATGTTATTAATTACACATTTAATTGATATTTCCTTGATTATCAATGAAACTGAACACAAATTCTTGCCCAACCGGATGTCCTCTTTTGTAAAATGCTTGTTGAAATGTTTTTCCAATTTTTAATTGGGTTGCTTTTCTCCGATTAAAGCAGATATATATATATATGTGTGTGTATATATATATATGTATATGTATATATGTATCTTCTGTATAATAGTGACTAAATATTTTCTTCCGCTCTGGCTTGGTTTTTCATTCTGTTGCCTTTTGATGAATAGAGGTTTGGGATTTAAATGTTACAAAATCTTTTTCAGTGGTTAGTGTTTGTTTAAGAAATTTTCTGCTACCTTGAGGTAATGAAAATTTCTTATGTTCTCTTCTAAAAGCTTTCCACTCTTTGGCTTTAACATGTAGGTCTTTACACTACCTGGAATTGATTTCTGTAGGTAGTGATGTAATTTGATTTTATCCCCTATATGGATATCCACTTGTTCCAGTATCATTTATTGTAAAGTTCATCTTTTTCACACTGATCTGTAGTGCCATTTAGTAAAAATCAAGTGATCATATATGTCTACGTTTATTTCTGGACATTATATTCTGTTCCATTCTGTTTTTCTCTCCTTGCAGCAATATCATGATATTTTATTCACTGTGACTTTATAATATTTGGAGCAAGTCATCTTACCTCTTGTTCCTCAAGAGTATCTTGGCTGTTTGTGTTCCTCTGCATTTCCATATAAATTTTTTGAAATAGCTTGGTTCCACTCAAGCATCTTTTGTGATTTAGATTGAATTGCATTGTATCTATAATTGTGTGAGTAGAAATTTGGTGAATCTTCTAATAACATGAAACTCTCAGTTGTTTTAGTCTTCTTAAGGTTTTCTCAACAAGGTCTTGCTTATCTCCTGTAAATAGTCCTATGCAAATAGGAACCATATAATCCATTGTATAGTATTTCCCTTTTGCATTGACTGCCAGGAATCTGAACACTTTAAATAATGATCAGTCATAGTAATAATTTTAGCCTGTGTTTATGATATTGAGTACCCGTTACCTATGACCATTGTGTATGATTAGAAATTTTTTTTTCTTTAATTCTTAGCCTCCTCAAATACATTTTTGGAAGTAGGGATATAAAAATTCGGTAGGGGGCGCCTGACTGGCTCAGTCAGTGGAGCGTGCAACTCTTTATCTTGGGGTTGTAAGTTCAAGCCCCACGTTGGGTGTAGAAATTACTTAAAATTAAAAAAAAAAGGGGGCACCTCGATGTCTCAGTTGGTTAAGCGTCTGCCTTCAGCTCAGGTCATGATCCCAGCATACTGGGATTGAGCCCTGCATCAGGCAGGGAGCCTGCTTCTCTCTCTCCCTCTGCCTCTCCCCCAGCTTGTGCTCTCGTTCTCTCTCTCAAATAAATAAATAAAATCTTTAAAAATTAAAAAAAAAATAGGTATAGCCTTAGGTACAGATGTAGATATCTATTGTCTAAAAGTTTTATTTTAATAACATTCTGGTCCAATCAGTTCTGCTTTTTATGCTACCTTTTACTATTCTCTCCATATTATATTTCTTTTTTAATTGTCCTTTCCTCTTCCCCCTACCTTCCGCTGTCCTTTGTCAGATAGTTTTTGCCTTTGCATCTTTGCCATCTATTCTCTTTAGTTTAAATATAGGCTTCTTCAGAATAAAAAAAAAAAAAAGAAACATCATCTCTCAGATTATTTTACCTATGCTGGTCTCTCTGTAACATGGTATAAAAAGCATGGGCTCTAGTATCAGATGTGGCTTCTGATCTCAGCTGCACCACCTGTGAGCTGTTGAACCTGTAAATGAGAGGTTCTTATTCTCACTTAATGTTGAGAATGAAATAAGACATGTGTAGAACACTTGGTACACATCAGAAGTTCAAGAAATGTTAGCTCCCTTTCTCCTTTACTTCTCATTCTTGGGACCTCTATATCAATTACAGTATAAAGCACTTAACTAAAGGCCTTTTGGTGGTTCCCAAAGGATTTTTTTTTAATTGAGGTACAAATGACATGTAACATTATATTAGTTTCAGAAGTACAAGATAATGATTTGATATTTGTATATATTTTGAAATGACCCCACAGTAAGTCCAGTTAATATCCATCACCATATGTAGTTTTTCCTGTGATGAGGATTTTTTAAGATTTAGTCTATTAGCAACATTGAAATATGCAGTGCAGTATTATTTACTACTCATGACTTATTTGTTTTATAACTGGAAGTTTGTACCTTTTGAACCCCTTTACCCATTTCACACTCCCACCCCCAGTCTCTGGCAGCTACCAATCTGTTCTCTATGTCTACGAGCTTGGCTTTTATTTGTTTGTTTAAATTCCACTTATAAGTGAAAGTATATGGTATTTACTTTTATATGACTTACTTCACTTAGCATAATGACCTCAAGGTCCATCCATGTTGTCACAGATGGCAAGATTTCATTCTTTTTTATGACTGAATAATATTCCAATAATCTTTATTCATCCGTTGTTGGTCACTGAGATTGTTTCCATATCTTGGCTATTGTAAACAATGCTGCAGTGAACATGGGGGTGCATATATCTTTCTGAGTTCATGTTTTCATTTTCTTTGGATAAATACTCAGAAGTGGAATTGCTGGATCATATGGTATTCTATTTTTAATTTTTTGAGAAACCTCCATACTGTTTTCCATAGTGACTACACCAATTTACATTCCTACCAGCAGGGCAAAAGGGTTCCCTTTTCTCAATATCCTTCTCAACACATTATTTCTTATCTTTTTGATAATAGCCACTCTAACAGTTGTAAGATGATATCTCATTGTAGTTTTAATTTGCATTTCCCTGATGGTTAGTAATGTTGAGCATCATTTCATCTACTGTTGGTCATCTGTATGTCTTCTTTGGAGCAATGTTTATTCAGAACTCCTGCCCATTTTTTAAATCAGAATGTTTATTTGCTATTGAGTTGTATTACTTCTTTATATATTTTGGATATTATCATATACCCCTTTATCAGGTATATGATTTGCAAATATTTTCTCCCCTTCAGTAGGTTGCCTTTCTATTTTGTTGATGATTTACTTTGCTATTCAGAAGGTTTGTTTTGTTTTTTTTTTAAAGATTTTATTTATTTATTTATTTGACAGAGAAAGACACAGCGAGAGAGGGAACACAAGCAGGCGTAGTGGGAGAGGGAGAAGCAGGCTTCCCGCTGAGCAGAAAGCCCAGACATGGGGCTCAATCCCAGGACCCTGGGATCATGACCTGAGCCGAAGGCAGATGCTTAACGACTGAGCCACCCAGGCACCCTATTCAGAAGCTTTTTAGTTTGATATAGTCCACTCATTTATTTTTGCTTTTGTTGCCTTTGCTTGTGGAGGTATATCCAAAAAATCATATCCAAGACCAGTGTCAAGGAGCTAATAGCCTCTGTTTTCTTCTAGGAGTTTTATGGTTTCAGGTTTTATGTTCAAGCCTTTTTGTCCATTTTGAGTTAATTTTTTGTATGGTGTAAGATAATAATCATTCTTTTGCATGTGGCTGTCTAGTTTTTCCAACACCATTTATTAAAGAGGCTGTCCTTTCCCTTTTGTATATATTTGGCTCCTTTGTTGAAATTAATTGGCCATAGTTTATTTCTGGGTTTGTGGTCCGTGGGTTTATTTCTGAGTCTGTATTCTATTCCACTGATCTGTGTGTCTGTTTTTATGCCAATACCATACTGTTTTGATTACTATATCAAAACAATAATTTACTTTAAAATCAGGGAGCATGATGTGTCCAGCTTTATTATCCAAAGGATCTTAGGCAAATTTTGCTCCCCAAATGCTTTGTAAATCATTGAGACCCAGGATTATACATATTAATTCTCTTATATACGTAACTTTTAACCCATTTTAAATTTGTTTTGCTGTGTGTTGGGGATCTGAATCATTTTTTTCATTTACTCAGTATTGTTCCAGTGTCTTTTATCTAGTAATAACTTATTTCCTTTTCCATTACTTTGCATTGTCTACTTGGTGCTATATTATTTAAGTAGGTTGTATTATCTAGTAAATATTTAAAAAATTTATGTCTCTGTGCTTGTACCTGTGCCATGTTAAGATCATTTCCTCTTACAAATCTTTGAATACCTGATCAAATATGTCACTTTTTTTTCTGAAAATAGCTGTATTCTCTGTTTCTTTCATTACAAAATAATTCTTTATTACAACAAATTTAGAAAATACAGAGAAGCAGAAATAAAAGACAAAGGCCATCTGTAGTCCTATCAATTAAAGACTGCTGTCAAATTGTTAGAGCAAATACTTAGAATTCTTTCCTTAATGTGATCATACTATGGCCACTGACCTGTAACCCATCTTTATCATGCCAAAATACATTATGAACAACTGTCATGCTTTTACATATTTATCTTTATCATGAGTTGTAATGGTCTCATAATGTTAGCATTTTATCAAGCCCCTTTTGTTGAATATGGTTTGCTTACAAACTATTGCCTTTTTTTTTTTTAAAGGTTTTATTTATTTATTTGACAGAGAGAGACAGAGTGAGAGAGGAAACACAAGCAGGGGGAGTGGGAGAGGGAGAAGCAGGTTTCCTGCTGAGCAGGGAGCCCGATGTGGGCTCAATCCCGGGACCCTGGGATCATAACCTGAGCTGAAGGCAGACGCCCAACGACTGAGCCACCCAGGCGCCCCCAAACTGTTGCCTTTATGTACAGGTATCTCCTTAGCCTGAATGCTAGTGTTTTCCTTTTTTAATTTTATTTTTAGTTAAATCCTAATTATGTATTTTTCTTATAAAAATAGTCTATATGTCATGGAGGGGCTCACATCCCATGTGACCACAGTCCCCATTCCCAGGTATCTACCCGAAGTACCCAAAGGTAGCCCCTGTCCTAAGTTAATTATTTATCCTTTTTACCTTTATTCTATGCATTTAAATATATGCACACATGTATATGGTACTGTTTTGTCACATAAAAGTATATCTATATAAAGAGAATAATAAGTATAGGCTGCAAAATGTGGAAAGTAACTGCCTTATAGGGTTGGTCCAAGGTTTGAGTTGGTTCATGTAAAATCCTTAGAACAGGATTCTTAGAACATTCACTCAGAATGTTCACTTAGTGTCAGTCATTTGGTAGTTATTGTTACTATTCTGAAACTTGGTTTTTCATTCTGTGTGAGGAATTGTACACATAAGTATAGAACTACCTCACTTTAATTGCTTCATGTAAGGCCATATTTTATAGTACTGTGGTATCTTTAATCATTTTCTGGTTTTTAAACATTTAGTTTCATATAGTTATCACTGTGGCAATCACTGTTCCAATAAACATTTATGTATAGGCCTTCTCTAAGGTATATACTGAAAGTGAAATTATGGGGACAATAGAATACACATATTTTAAACTTCAGTAAATATTTACAAGTTAAACTTCACAATAGATTGTTCACTTCATAGTACGCCTAACTCTCTCTGACAGAACCTGTTTCTCCACTTCTAGTTAGTTTACTTATGGCTACATGAGGTGCAAAAAAGAACTTGCTTTTTTTTTTTTTAATTTATGCTAGTGATTCTTAACCTTGGTTACTGATGTCTGGGTCATGCCCACAGCGATTCTGATTTCATTCATCTGGGATATGGCCTGAGCATTATCATTTTTAAAAGAGCACCAGATGATTCTAGTATGCACAGTTGTGAATTAATGACTTAAATGCTCGTACAAAGTGACAAGAAAAAACATTGAGATTTAATTGGTCTGAAGTGGGGTTCAAGCTCTAGAATTTTTTGAAAACTACCCAGTTGATTCTAATTGCAGTCAGAGTTAGGAACCACTGACTTAGGGAAATCATGATTCATTTTCTTTCTTTTTTTTTTTTTTTTAAAGATTTTATTTATTTATTTGACAGAGAGAGACACAGTGATAGCAGGATCACAAGCAGGGGGAGAGTTAGAGGGAGAAACAGGCTTCCCGCAGAGCAGGGAGCCCGATGCGGGGCTCGATCCCAGGACCCTGGGATCATGACCTGAGCCGAAGGCAGACGCTTAACGACTGAGCCACCCAGGCGCCCCAATCATGATTCATTTTCTAGAGCTGAGTACTGTAACTATCAAAAAAACCAAAACCAAAACCATTCTGTAGCAAGTAGGTAGAGGAGGGATGAGTTTGAAGGAGGCAGGCAACAATATCTGTCATACCTGCGTTCTTGCCAGCAATTAATATTATGAAACTATCATTGTTTGGTCATTTTAGTGGTGTTGTGGGAGAAAACATAAAACATCAGTTTTCATGTTTTATCAGCAGTCTTCATGCTTTTCAAAAGCAAGTTTTGAGTTTTGTGACTTACAAATTTTAAAACTTTTGTATTCTGTTTTTATATCCTTTCCTGCCATTTTGTTACAATATTGAATTCAGATTAGTTTTATTTTATTTTTTGAAGTTTAATGTTATTAATTTTTTCTTTGTAATTTTCTTGTATCAACATTTAAAAAAAATATATTGGTCTCCTTTTCACTTCATTTCTAGGTATTTTATATTTCTATTTAGTTTCATATTTAACTTGAGAATTATTTAATAATATGTCTTGTTTTGGATTACTTTTAAATTTTGATTAAATCCAAACTTGCAGTAAACTTACAAGAATAGTACATAATATTCTTGTGTACTCTTTACTCAGATTCACCAACAGTTACTTTTGCCCTATTTGCATGATCATTCCTGTATGTGCTTGTAGTTCTCTCTATATATGCATGTGCCCACACACACATACGCAATGCACACGTTTTACCTGAACTATTTAAGAATAAGTTGTGGAGGGGTGCCTGTGTGGCTGTTGGTTAAGCGTCTGCCTTCAGCTCAGGTCGTGATCCCAGGGTTCTGGGATCAAGCCCCGCATTGGGCTCCCTGCTCGGCGGGGAGCCTGCTTCTTCCACTCCCTCTGGTGCTCCCCCTGCTTATGTTCTCTCACTCTCTCTGTTAAATAAATAAATAAAATCTTTAAAAAAAAATAAGTTGTGGAAATTTGCTTCTTTACTTTTAAACATGTCAGTGTGTTATTTTCTCAGAACAAGAATATTCTCTTACATGACCACAGTACACTTATTAAAATAAGAAATTTAAACAATTACAGTACTCTTACTTAACAGTCTATATTCAAGATTTTTCACTGGTCCCAATAATGTTTTTTTGTAATACTCACTGTGCCCTCATCCTCTGTTCCCAGGCACTGTCCAGGATACAGTCTAGGATCACACATTGAATTTAGTATCACCTCTCTTTTAGTCTTCTTTAATCTGGAAGAGTTGCAGTGCCAGGATTGTCCGATCATAAGTTTCCATATGTATGTGAGTGTATTCCTGGCTCAGTCTTCTGTGCCATAGTTTTCTAATTTTTTCTCTGTGCCAATGCCACAGTCAGTGAGTATTGTTTCCTAGTAAGTCTTTTTTAAAAAAAAAAAAATTTTTTTTAAAGATTTTATTTATTTATTTGAGAGAGAGAGAATGAGAGACAGAGAGCACAAGAAGGAAAAGGGTTAGAGGGTCAGAGGGAGAAGCAGACTCCCCGCTGAGCAGGGAGCCTGATGCGGGACTCGATCCTGGGACTCCAGGATCATGACCTGAGCCAAAGGCAGTCGCTTAACCAACTGAGCCACCCAGGCGCCCTAAAAAAAAAATTTTTTTTTAAAGATTTATTTATTTATTTATTTGAAAGAGAGAGAATGAGAGAGAGAGCACATGAGAGGGGAGAGGGTCAGAGGGAGAAGCAGACTCCCTGCTGAGTAGGGGGCCCAATGCGGGACTCGATCCCAGGACTCCAGGATCATGACCTGAGCCTAAGGCAGTGGCTTAACCAACTGAGCCACCCAGGCGCCCTCCTAGTAAGTCGTGACATCTGATAGAGTGAGTCCTTCCAGCTTATTTTTAAGGAGTGTCCCTTAGTCTTCTATATGTAAGTTAGAAATCATCTTGTCAAGGTCCATGAAAAACTTGTGATTTTTATTACAATTGCAGTAAATGTGTAGATTATTCAGGAGAATTGATAGCTTTACAAAATTGATGCTTCTTTTTAATAAGAAATGACATTTCCATGTATTTAGGTGTTGTTTAATATCTCAGTCCACTTTTATAATTCTGTTCACATATTACACATTTCTAAGTACTTTGCATTGGTACTATTTGTAATAAAATGTATTTTCATTTTCATATTTTATTTTATTAAAGATTATTTATTTATTTATTTATTTGACAGAGAGAGAGAGATAGTGAGAGCAGGAACCCAAGCAGGGGGAGTAGGAGAGGGAAAAGCAGGCTTCCCACCAAGCAGGAAGCCTGATGCGGGGCTCGATCCCAGGACCCTAGGACCATGACCTGAGCCGAAGGCAGATGCTTAACGACTGAGCCATCCAGGCGCCCCTATATTTTATTTTTTTAAAGTAACCTCTGTACTCAATGTGGGCTCAAACTCATGATCCCAAGATTAAGAGTTGCCTGCCCTACTGACTGAGCCAGCCAGACACCCCTAAATAAAATGTATTTTTCTAACTTTGTTGCTGGTATGTAGAGATGCAGTTGACCTTTGTTTTCTGGTTTATTTCTGAGAGTTCTGCAAAATCTTTTACTAAATATAACAATCTGTTAGAGAATCTTTTGCATTTTTTCCTTGTAGGCAATCATAAGATCTGCAAACATCAGTTTTGTTTCTTGCTTTCCAGTGGCTTATATATTTTACTTGCTATAACTTTTAAGGACATGCACTTAACTTTTTCATCATTTAGTATGTTCTTTCCTGTATTTTGTAGGTACCATTCATCAGTATAAGGAAAATTCCTTCTACTCACAGGTTTTTAAGTTCTTTTTTTTTTCTGTTTAATAACTGGATGTTGAGGGCGCCTGGGTGGCTCAGTCGTTAAGCGTCTGCCTTCGGCTCAGGTCATGATCCCGGGGTCCTGGGATCGAGTCCCACATCGGGCTCTCTGCTCGGCAGGAGGCCTGCTTCTCACTCTTCCACTCCCCCTGCTTGTGTTCCTGCTCTCGCTATCTCTCTCTCTCTGTCAAATAAATAAATAAATAAATCTTTAAAAAAAAAATAATTGGATGTTGAATTTCATCAAATTATTCTCTGCTTATTGGAGATAATTGTGCTTTTTCTCTTTAATCTGTTAACAAAGTTAATTATGTTAATATGTTTTCTAATGTTAGAGGAATCTTATCTTCCTTGAATAAAATAAACTTAGTTATAATCTTTTCTTTTTTATTTCTTACTGTATTGTTTGCTAGAATTTTGTTTTCAATATTTATATCTATATTCATAAGTTAAATCAGCCTGAAATTATTCTCTTTTATAGTCATTTTCTTTTTTTATTATTTTTAAAATTTTATTATGTTTATAGTCATTTTCTTATTTGGCATCATGGCTATACTAGTTTTAGCAGATAAATTGGGGAATGTACTCTCTTTTTTTTTATTTGAAGTTAAAAGTTTTGTACATTCAGGCATGTATAAAATATATTCTAGGTTTGAATTTAGTAGAGTGTATTCCCCCCAGGTCTCCAAGAGATGAGAAGATAAATGTGACATATGGAGCACTGTCTTTATTGCCCATCAGTGCACCTTCAACAACACAGTGCTATGTCCAGGAGACCATGAAATATGCCCAGGAGGGTGTCCTTTATATATAACATGACTACTTCTTGCAAAAAGACAAAGGAAAGTGTAGTAAGCTCTAATAATTTTCTAAATACTCATCTTGCCTTTTTTTAAAAAAAATAAAGGATAATTCTTTAAAGTATATTATACAAATAGACCGGGTTAAGTTGGCTGTGCTTTTCTCTGAAAAGCAAAAAAAAAAAAAAAAAAAAAAAGATCAAATACATCATGATATGATGCTAATTTAAAACTAGATCAGGGTGCCTGGGTGGCTCAGTTGGTTAAGCGACTGCCTTCAGCTCAGGTCATGATCCCAGGGTCCTGGGATTGAGTCCCGCATCAGGCTCCCTGCTCTGCGGGGAGCCTGCTTCTCCCTCTCCCACTCCCCCTGCTTGTGTTCCCTCTCTCGCTGTGTCTCTGTCAAATAAATAAATAAAAAATCTTTAAAAAAAAAAAAGTAGATCAATCTCTGTTCACTGATTATTGTATAATCAGATGGGACCTTTGGGAAGGATAAGACATTTGAGAGCCTTACTAGCTGAACCAATGAACACCAACTGATTTTTCTGAGTTCTATAGATCTAGGAGCACCTGGCTGCTCAGTCAGAAGAGCATGAGACTCTTGATCTTGGGGCTGTGAGTTTGAGTTGTTGAGTGTAGAGATTGCTTAAATAAATAAAGTTTTTTAAAAAGTTACATAGATCTAGGTCTCTGGGACAGAAGCCAACAGTGATGACCCATTACAACTTCAGGCAATGTATTTTTAACTCTAGAGATACAGCACCATTTATAGAGAATAACCTCTTTTGGCTCTTATTGGTGCAGTCAGAAAGAGGAGTTTAGAGACATCCAAGAAAGATGACTTACCTCAGGAGGAATTTGTGTCTCTATTTCTCAAATCATATGTAGATTTTGAACATAAAAGAAGAATGTCGTACTCCCTTCCCCAATATTGGTATGCTTGTCATATATTGCCACTTATGTTTATGTTAAATCATTTTATAAAGTTGTGATATCTTAAAACAATAAGATTTAAAATGAAATTCTGATACAATTATAATAGAGAATCAGGAGCAAAAAAGTAATAGGTTATCTGACAATTCACTGGATGAAATGTCCAACATAACACTTTTTATTTGATTTTGTGGACTTACACAAAATAACTGTATAGCATAATAAGATAGGGATAATTGATAAATGAAAATGCCATTTCTTGAGCTTTATTATGTGTAAGGTACTATATATAGAACCTTAGAAACTGAATTTTTTTGCCGATATTCTATAGAGGAGGAAACTGAGTTTTAGTGGGGCAAATAATTTACCCAAGGATGTAAGTGTTGGGACCTAGATTTTAGGACCTGGATTGAAAGCTGGGTTTGTCAGACTTCAGAGCCAATGATCTTAACCAAGATAGTTTGGATCTAAATCTCCAGGAAAGATAAAAAAATAAAATTAGCTAACATATCATGGACAAAATGGAAGTTTATTCTCACTTAGGGAAAGGCAGTTTTCTTGAATTGTCTCAAACTCTTCTTTTCAGTTGTACTAAGAAAAGTGAGATTAGTCTCGCTAAATAGTGCTGTACACGTACAATGATTCTTACTTAAACAACACACACACACATATATATGTGGATATATAATTTGTGTATATATACTTTGATGGGGTGGGTTAGTGGATTCTCCAAGGAATCAGAACCAATGGGAAATATATAAATATATAATAAGGAATTGTGTCATGCAATAATGGAGGCTGACAAGCCCCAAGATCTACAGTCCACAAGCTAGAGAACTGAAGAGCTGATGGTAGAGTTCCAGTCCAAAGGCCAGCAAGCTTGAGATCTGGGAAGCGTTACTGTTTCAGTTTGAGTCTAGATGCAGGAGGAAAACCGATGGCCGAGCTAGAAAGCAGTCGTACAGGAGAAATTCCCTTTATTCACTGGGGGATCAGACTTTTGTTCTGTTCAAGCCTTCAGTTGATTATATGAGGCCCACCCACATTAGGAAGAGCAATCTGCTTTACTCGGTCACTTACTCACAAGTCAATTTACTTATTTAAATGTTGAACTCATTCAAAAACACCCTCACAGAGACACTCAGTAGTGTGTCTGCCTTCGGCTCAGGTCATGATCCCAGAGTCCTGGGATCGAGCCCCACATCAGGCTCCCTGCTCCGTGGGAAGCCTGCTTCTCCCTCTCTCCCTTTACTTGTGTTCCCTCTCTCGCTCTGTCTCTGTCAAATAAATAAAATCTTTAAAAAAAGAAACAGTAATATTTGACCAAAAACTATATTTTTAAAATAATAACCCATATAACCATCACACAGTTTAAAAAATACTTTGCTGTTACCTCAAATCCCTCTGCCTGCCCAAACAAAATTAATCTTTTTTTATTTCCTACTGAGGTGTAACCATTAAAAAGACTTTTGTAAAAATAATTCCTCTGCTATTATAGACATCCATTTTACCAACTTTTTGTGACAGCCTAAGGAATGTTTTATAATTTTGCCTGCTTTTAAACTGTATATAAATTAAATCATACTGTGTGTTTTGTTAATTTTGTGTTTAATATTTTTATTTTTATTTTTATTTATTTATTTATTTAAAGATTATTTATTTGAGAGAGAGAGAGAGACACAGCAAGAGAGGGAACACAAGCAGGGGGAGTGGGAGAGGGAGAAGCAAGCCTCCGGCCGAGCAGGGAGCCTAATGCAGGGCTTGATCCCAAGACCCTGGGATCGTGACCTGAGCCGAAGGCAGACGCCTAACGACTGAGCCATCCAGGCACCCCTGTTTAATATTTTTAAAATTAATTCATATGGAATAGTTTAGATGTATCTTGTTTATTTTCACTGTTGCATGCTATTTCATTTCAATAGCTGTATGACTATATCGTACTTTACTTTATCCAATATATATTTTTTGTGGATATTGGGGTTTTCATCTATTTGCTCTTAATAGAAACTGTTGCTGCTATCAACATTCTAGTGTATGTTTTTCCTAGGAGTGTAACTGCTGAATCATAGGAATACGTATATTAACCTAAATAATACCAAACTGTTTCAGAGTGGTTCTGAGATTCTGTTTCTAACAATGTATGTTTACCTACTGCTTCACATCTTTGCCAAGATTTGGAATCCTTACACTTTTTATCCGATATATTTATAGTGATCTGTCATTATGGTTTTAATTTACAATATCTTAATTAGTAATGAAACAGCATCTTTTCGTTCCAGTTTTCTTTTGGCTTCTTTTTTTCAAAGGTTTTTCTTGTTTAGGTGAATTCACATAATAGTTAACCATTTTAAAGTATACAATTCAGTTGTAGTTAGTGTAAATTCCATGGTATTTAACCTGTCTTCACAATGTTGTGCATACATCAGCTCTCTCTAGTTTAAAAATTTTCTTCACCCCATAAAACACCCTTAGCTGTTTGAAGCACAAAACCTTTAACTTTGATGAATTAAAATGTATTTTTTTATTATTTGTACTTTGAAAAGTACAAGAAATACTTACCAAGTACTTGTAATAGTATAATTACTAAGAATATATTGCCAATTCCAAGGTCATAAAGATTTATAAATCCCTGTGTTTTCTTAAAAGAGTTTGATATAGGGGGCGCCTTGGTGGCTCAGTTGGTTAAGTGTCTGCCTTCAGCTCAGGTCTTGATCCCGGGGTCCTGGGAGCGAGCCCCGTGTTGGGCTTCCTGCTCATCGGGGAGCTTGCTTCTCCCGCTCCCTCTGCCCCTCCAACCTGCTTGTGCTCTCTCTTTCTCTCGCACTCTCTGTCTCTCTCTCTCAAATAAATAAATAAAATCTTAAAAAAAAGTTTTATGGGTTAGCTCTTATATTTACACTGTTGATCCATTTTGGCTTAATTTTTTTAATGTTAAGCCAATTTTTATGAAAGAGGGCTTTACATTTTTTAAAATTCTAGTACCATTAACATACAGTTATATTAATTTCAGGTGTACAATATAGTGATTCAACAATTCTATACATTACACAGTGCTCATCACAATAAGTATACTGTTAATCCCTTTCAGCTATTTCATCCATCCCCCTACTGACCTCTCTCCCGATAACCACCAGTTTGTTCTGTATATTTGAGTCTTTTTTTGTTTGTCTCTTTTTTTCTTTCTTTGTTTTGTTTCTTAAATTCCACATATGAGTGAAATCATATGGTATTTGTTTTTGACTGACTTATTTCACCTAGCATTGTACTCTCTAGATCCATCCATGTTGTTGCAAATGGCAAGATTTTATTCTTTTTTATGGCTGAGTAATATTATATATATATATATAAATATCACATCTTTATCCATTCATCTATTTTTTTTTAAAGATTTTATTTATTTATTTGACAGAGAAGGAGAGAGAGAGCACACAAGCAGAGGCAGAGGGAGAGGGAGAAGCAGACTCCCCACCGAGCAGGGAGCCTGATGTGGGACTCGATCCCAGGACCCTGGGATCATGACCTGAGCTGAAGGCAGACGCTTAATGACTGAGCCACCCAGGCGCCCCTATCCATTCATCTATTGATGGACATTTGGGTTGCTTCTATAATTTGGCTATTGTAAATAATGCTGCAGTAAACATAGGAGTGCATAGATCTTATTTTTCCTTTTCTTTTTTATTTTTTTAAAATTTAAATTCAATTAGTTAACATATAATGTATCATTGGTTTCAGAGGTAGAGGTCAGTGATTATGTATCAGTCTTATGTAATACCCAGGGCTCATTACATCATGTGCCCTCCTTAATGTCCATCACCCAGTTACCTCAACCCCCACCCTGTCCCCTCCAGCACCCCTGTTTGTTTCCTATGAATAAGAGTCTCTTTGGTTTGTCTCCCTCTCTGATTTTGTCTTGTTTTATTTTTTCCTCTCTTCCCCTATGATCCTCTGTTTTGTTTCTTAAATTCCACATACAAGTGAGGTCATATGATAATTGTCTTTCTCTGATTGACTTATTTCATTTAGCATAATACCCTCTAGTTCCATCCACGTCATTGCAAATGGCAAGATTTCAATTTTTTTCATGGCTGAGTAGTATTCTATAGTGTGTGTATATCACATCTTCTTTATCCATTCATCTTGTTGATGGACATCTGGGCTATTGTGGACATTGCTGCTATAAACATTGGGGTACAGGTGCCCCTCCGGATCATTACATTTGTATCTTTGGGGTAAATACCCAGTAGTACAATTGCTGGGTCATAGGGTAGCTCTATTTTCAACTTTTTTTTTTTTTTTTAAGATTTTATTTATTTGACAGAGAGAGATAGAGCAGGAACACAAGCAGGGGAGTGGGAGAGGGAGAAGCAGACTTCCCACGGAGCAGGGAGCCCGATGCAGGGCTTGATCCCAGGACCCTGGGATCGTGACCTGAGCCGAAGGCAGACGCTTAACAACTGAGCCACCCAGGCACCCCTATTTTCAACTTCTTGAGGAACCTCCATACTGTTTTCTGGAGTGGCTGCACCAGCTTGCATTTCCACCAACAGTGTACGAGGGTTCCCCTTTCTCTGCGTCCTCGCCAACATCTGTCCTTTCCTGACTTGTTAATTTTAGACATTCTGACTAGTGTGAGGTGATAGATCTTTTTGAATTAGTGTTTTCTTTGGTTAAATACCCAGTAGCGAAATTACTGAATCATAGGGTCATTCTACTTTTAATTTTTTTGAGGCATCTTCATACTGTTTCCCACAGTGTCTGCACAGTTTGCATTCCCACCAACAGTGCCCGAAGGTTCCTTTTTCTCCACATCCTCGCTAACACTTGTTTCTTTTTTACTGATTCTAGCTATTCTGACAGGTGTGAGATGATATCTCATTGTGGTTTTTACTTGCATTTCCCTGATGATGAGTGATGTTGAGCATCTTTTCATGTGTCTGTTGGCCATCTATAAGTCTTCTTTAGAGAAATGTCTGTTCATGGGTTCTGCCCAATTTTTAATTGGATTATTTTGTTTTGGGGTGTTGAGTTGTGTAAGTCCTTTATATATTTTGGATACTAGCCCTTTATTGGTTATGTCATTTGAAAATACCTTCTTCCATTCAGTAGGTTGTCTTTTAGTTCTCATGATTGTTTACTTTGCTGTTATTTTGATGTAGTTTATTTTTGCTTTTATTTTCCTTGCCTCAGGAGATAAGCATCATGAAAAATGTTGCTGTGGCTGATGTTGGAGAAATTATGCTTGTTCTCTCTTCTAGGATTTTTATGGTTTCTGGTCTCACATTTAGGTCCTTAATCGATGCTGAGTTTATTTTTGTGTATAGGTTAAGAAAGTGGGTCCAGTTTCATGAGTTAATTTTTTATATGAAGTGAGATTGAGGGTTTGACTTCATTCTTTTGCATATGTTTATCCAGTTGTCCTAGCACCATTTGTTAAAGAAATGTTTCTTTCCCCCTTGAATGGACTTGTCATCCTGTTGAAAATCAATTGGTCATAGGCATTTAGGTTTATTTCTAGGTTCTCAGTTCTATCCCATTGGTCTATATATCTATGCTAGTTGTATCAGTATCACAATATTTTGATTACTATAACTTTTTGTTAGTAAGTTTTGAAATCAGGATGTAATCTTCATACTTTGTTTTTCTTTTGCAATATTGTTTGGCTATTCAGGGCCCATTCCATGTGAATTTGAGGATCATCTTTTCATTTCTCCAAAAACGCCATTGAAATTTTGATAGAGGTTGCATTGAATCTGCAGATTGCTTTGAGTTTTGCCATCTTTTAACACTACTAAGTTTTCCAGTCCATGCATGTAGGATATTATTCTGTTTTAACCCCAAGTGGTTACTTCAGTTGAATTCTGTCACTAACCACCCTGAGTTAGTGTCAGACTCCACAGGTTTTAACTGTTTACTCTCCCTTCTTTAGACCAGCTGGCTACAAATCTGGTTGGGAAGAAAAAGAAAGACTTCCCCCTCCCACCAAGTTTAATAAGTTTACTAGAATAACTCTTAGAATTCAGGAAAGCACTATACTCAAAATTAAAGTTGTATTATAAATAATAAGGATATAAATCAGGAGTAGATGAAGAGATACATAAGCAAAGTTGGGAAGGAGCCCAAATACAGTTTCTGTAGAATTTTCTTGTGGAATTAGATTACATTACCTTTCTGGTTCATCAGTGTGTTCATCAGCCAGAAAGTTCTACAGAGCTTCAGTGTCCAGACTTTTTATTGGGGTTCCATTATGTGGCATGAATGATTAATCATTGGCTGCATGATTGAACTCAATCTGCAGTTTCACTCCCCTCTCCCAGAGGTTGGGTTGACCACCTCCAGTGCTCAAGCTACCTACACAGGCACACCATGAGTTACATCATTAGCATAAACTCAGGTGTGATCCAATAACAAAGACACTTCTATCACTTGGGAAATTCCAAGGGTTTTAGAAACTATGATCTAGAAACCTGGGACAAAGACCAGACAAATTCTTTATTATATAACAGATATCTTCTTATTTATTTAGTGGTTCCTTTTCTCTTGGATCATTTAGCTTCTTATTAATGATTTGAAAAAGATCTTTATATTTTGGATACTAGGTTTTTGATAACTATTTTATAAATATCTTCTCCTATTATAAGGCTTATTTCTTTACTCTTTATCATGGATTTATTCATAACTGAGGTATGAGTTGTGTGTACTTTGTTCTACAACTTTATTTTCTAAGTAATTAATATTGCCTGTTTTTTAAGGGAGGGTGATTCCTGGTTGTCCATATAAATGTCTCTAATTTATACTCAAAGTCTTTCAGAAAATAAATTTTTGGTAAATCTGTCAGGTTCCTGAGTTTAGACAGCCCTCCTACAATCCTTTGTTCTTTTCTGCCAACTATTATTTTAAATTTTGCCTTTTTGAATTCTGTGTTCATCTACTGTGTTGAGTTTTTATTTCTTGGATTTCATGTCTTCTTGTTTTTTGACTGACTCCAAGAAAACTTCAATTGTCAAAATTGGTTTTGGGGTGCCTGGGTGACTCGGTTAAGTGTCTGCCTTCAGCTCAGGTCATGATTCCAGGGTCCTAGGATTGAGCCCTGTGTTAAGCTCCTTGCTCAATGGGGAGTCTGCTTCTCCCTCTCCCTCTGTCCCTCCCACTACCCCCCACTAGTGCACACACACACTCTCTCTCTCAAATAAAGTCTTTTATAAAAATTGGTTTTTGATATAGGTGGCATATAAGAATGGATGAATGTGTTAAACTTGTGAGTTCTAGTATATCTGAAAAGGGCTTTTTCACCCAGTACATTGGTTCTTTTGCAGGATAGGAATTCTACGTGAAATTACTTTTCTTTAGAATTTTGTAGTTATGACTTCTGGCTTAGAATATTGAGAACTCCAAAGCCATGTTCATTCCTGCATTTTTATTTATGCCCTATTTTTAATCTTTGGAACCTTTTATGGTCTTTTCTTTGTTCCTAGTGTCCTGGAACCCAATGTAACATCTATGTTAGTGTGAATCATTTTTGTTCTTTATTCTAGGTATCAAGTGAGTCCATTAAATGTGGAGATTCATGTCCTTCAAGTCTGGAAAATTTCTTAAATACTTTCTAAAACAATCTGTAATTTCTGTTTTCTTTGAAAATTGTCTAATAGACAGCAAAATTGAAAGAATATTCCAGTGTACCCTATATACCCTATTTAGTCATCACCTAAAATTGCCAATTGTTAACATTTTGCCACATTTGCTCTTTCTAAACATACACGCACACACATATTCCCCACCCCCCAGAATCATCTGAAAATAGGTTGGGGACTCTGGACATTTTACCCTTAATACTTTTAGCATGCATTTCCTAGGTATAAGGACATTTTTCCAGCAATAACAATGACATAGCAAATCTGAAAATTTACATTAACTCATTAATATCACCTCAAACATTTCATGTTCAAGTATTTCCAGTGGTTCCCAAAAAAGTTTTTTTTAGCTGGTGTAATGTTTTTTGTTCATTTACTTGGTCACTTGTTTGTTTGATCTAGGATCCAATCAAGATTCATGTATTATTTTTTTATTATTATTATTATTATTTTTAAAGATTTTATTTATTTATTTGAGAGAGAGAGAATGAGAGACAGAGAGCATGAGAGGGAGGAAGGTCAGAGGGAGAAGCAGACTCCCTGCCGAGCAGGGAGCCTGATGCGGGACTCGATCCCGGGACTCCAGGATCATGACCTGAGCCGAAGGCAGTCGCTTAACCAACTGAGCCACCCAGGCGCCCCATGTATTATTTTAGATGTTGGGTCTCTTTAGTCTCTTTTAATCTAGAACAGGCTTTCATTTTTTGTTTGTTTGTTTGTTTAATATGACACTGAATGTTTTAGACAATTCAGGACAGTTGTCTTATAGATTGTCTTAACAACCTCCATTTGTCTGATGGCTTTCTCATGGAAATCGGAGGCTTAGATTCAGCTTAAGTATTTGGCAGGCATAGGATGTTGGATGGTGTACCTTTTATTGCATTACAGTGGGAGACACAGGTTGTTGCACTATTGGTGATGCCCAGTTTTTTTAACTTAAGGTTAAAGGTAGTGAATACTAAATCTTCCCAGTATAAAGGTATATTTTTCCCTTTACAATTAGTAAATAGCCTGTGGAGTGATACTATGAGACCAGTGAGTATCCTTTTTCTCAACAACCATTCACTTTCTGGTTTTAGGATTTACTGAGAATCCTTGCCTGAATTAGTGTTTAGATTAGATTAGATTGGTGTTTTCAAAATAATAATTTTCAGATTTCTTGATTCCTTCTAGCACCCTGCCTGACACTTGGCAGATGCTTAGCACACTTACAAAAATGTTCTCTTTCCATTAGATATTGAGCTGCCTTGCATGACCTTCCAATTTTCATTTGTTTTCCATTTCCATATCTTCTTGTACTTTCTAAAGAGATTTTTCATTTATCTTTTAATCTTTGTAATTATTTGTTTTTATTCCCACATTATATTTTCATTTCCTAAGATTCTTTCTTTATCTCATTCCTTTTATGTCATCCTATTTTTCTACCATGTAAAATAACTTCTCACGTCCCTCTTAGGATATTAATAGTGGTTTCTGAAATTTTTCTTGTTTTCTTTTTTTTTTTTTTAAAGATTTTATTTATTTGACAGAGAGAAACATAGCGAGAGGGAACACAAGCAGGGGGAGTAGGAGAGGGAGAAGCAGGCCTCCCGCTGAGCAGGGAGCCCGATGCGGGGCTCGATCCCAGGACCCTGGGACCATGACCTGAGCCGAAGGCAGACGCTTAACGACTGAGCCACCCAGGCGCCCCTTTCTTGTTTTCTTATGTAGTTTCTCTTCTACGTTCCTTGGGGTTTGTTTATTTAATCTTTTTTTACATATAGGTTTTCCTTAAATATGTGATGGTATTTGCCTCTCTGTAGTTTAGAGCAGACATTATGAACCTGACTTAACTTTTTGTATGCCAACTGGTAAATTTCCGTAAGTACATAGTGCCCCCATTTTTTAAGCCTTTCTGGGGGTTCTGCAGCATAAATCCTCCTCCTCTGGGTTTTCTTTACTTTTTGAGTTAGGTTTCATCATTCTTTGGTTTGTTAAGTTAGTCATTTATTTTTCGAACTTCAGAAGTTTTGTTGCTTCTAACTCCTCTTTAATTCTCTTTGCCTAAGCATTTGGTCCTTTTTAAAAAATCCATTTCATTGGTTTTAGTGAAGCTTTTAAAAGGACAGGAAAAACTGTATGTGATCCACCTGTCCTCTTTGAGAGAAAGTATTCTCTTTCTAGAGAAATCTTGTTTTTACATGTTTATTTTCAAGGATAATGATTTTTGAAACTAATTTATTATATTAGGCATTCATTAAATGTATCTTGATCTTTTTGCATGTGCCAGAATTCAAGTCGATTAAAGTAACAGACCTTGGTTATCCTTCCTTCCTGAAGGCTGGCTCTACTGTAGCAGACAGACATTAAGCAAACATTCAAATATGAAGTTTGCAATTGTAGGAGACAAATGTGTAATCAACCCTTACCAAAACAAAATACAAAGAATGGAAGGAAAAAAAGGGGGGAAAGTGCTTTGAGAGGTAATGGTGGGATGTGCATAATTAAGATTGAGTATTCAGAAAAGGTCTTTATTAGGATATGCCACATAGCAGAGACCTGAACAATGTCTAGGAACTGGTAAGGCCCAGAGTATGGACTAATATGTAGGGTAGAGGAAATCATTTTGTGTATGTGTGTGGGGGGGGAAGTATTACAGTTTAGTGCATTTAAAAAACTGAGAAGACCAGTGTAGCTATAACTTATTGTTGAGGGGAGAGAAGTATCAGGTTGAAGAGGCAGGCAGGAGGCAGATTACTGAGGAATTGTTAAGACCAAGTTAAGGAATACAGATCTTATCCTAAGGACAATGGGGAATCACTGAAGCGTTTTTAACAGAACAGTGCCGGGCTGATCACTCTGGCTGCTAAGGGTGTAAAACTGGAAGGGCAATCAACTAAATAAAATGCTGCTTTTGTGCCCAAATAAAAGACAATTTTGGCCTGGATCATCTGTTGACAGTGGAGATGGAAAGAACAATTTCAGGACATATTTAGGCCTACCCCAAACAATCTTGCTGTGTAAGTGTTATAAGAGGAGAATGGAGCTCAGATGTTTTCACCTTTGGGGTTTGATGTATTTGCTCAAGGACTTAATTGATATTTTTAAATCCATTCTTTTTCCTAGTCTTTTTTCTGATCTTCCAAAGGTCTTCCAAAATAATAGCTACTAAACACTGTGGCAGTTACTTTATACAACTACATAAATATATTTTGTGTGATTTCAGAATCATTCAATAATCATTGGAGCTGGGGTTCAGAATACTTATCTGTTTGCGTCCTTGCAGTCTGCCAATAGTATCACATTACCTCTGTCTGCTCTTTCCTTCTCTCAGACTTTAAAACTAGATTCTCAATTACAGTAGCTTTTGCTGAGTCCCCTTTTTTGTTCTCCCAAGCTTAGCCTCATAGACTTCCTAGGCAAACATGGATTTTATGAAATGGCATAAATAAGCCACATTCTAACCACCATAGATTCTTCCTTCTGCAGTGCTCATTCATCACATTAATCTTTCATCAGGATACTGCTATATCTGGAGTAACAGTCTCTTCTATTTCCTTCAGATATATATATATGCAATTTATGTTTGTTGCTTGATTATTTATCCTAGATTTTTCCTTCTAGTTGTAGTTTCTTAATGCTCCAAACAACCCTAAGAAATGGGTTAAATGGTAATTACCCTCATTTTAAAATGTATATGACACTAGATTTATTCTCTAACAAAATTGGGGTAGAGCCTAGATGTCTTTATATTTATCAAGCTCCCCGTGTTTGAAGGGGATTTTTATTTAAATCACTATTTAGGAACAACTGACTAATCTGTTTTCCTAAATATCTCCTTCACCTTCCAGTGTGACTTCTTTTTACTTTGCTTTTCAATTGATCAAATTGCCCAATCATATTTGAGAACTGTATAAGCTACTCACTTTTTATGAAAATTAGTTTCAGTTAAGTCTTTTCATTTCTATTAAAGTTTTTTTTTCTCCCAGAACACAAAGAAAGTGAATGTTTGCTTTTATATTTTCTTTCAGACTGTGAATCAAGGTTGAGACCAAGAAATTATTTCTGAAAAAGGATATTTATGGAATAGAATCATCCTGATGAGAGATAATGGAAAGACTTATAAAAAACAGCATTGAGTGTTCAAGTTTCAGAGGTGATTGGGAATGTAAAAGCCAGTTTGGGAGAAAACAGGAATCTCAGGAAGGACATTTCAGTCAAATGATATTTACTTCTGAAGACATGCCCACTTTCAATACCCAGCATCAGAGAATACATACTGATGAGAAACTCCTTGAATGTAAGGAATGTGGGAAGGATTTTAGTTTTGTATCGGTCCTTATTCGACATCAGCGAATTCATACTGGTGAGAAACCTTATGAATGTAAAGAATGTGGCAAGGCCTTTGGTAGTGGTGCAAACCTTGCTTACCATCAAAGAATTCATACTGGTGAGAAGCCTTATGAATGTAGTGAATGTGGAAAGGCCTTTGGTAGTGGCTCAAACCTTACTCATCATCAGAGAATTCATACTGGTGAGAAACCATATGAATGTAAAGAATGCGGGAAAGCCTTTAGTTTTGGATCAGGCCTTATTCGACATCAGATAATTCACAGTGGTGAAAAGCCTTATGAGTGTAAGGAATGTGGGAAGTCCTTTAGTTTTGAATCAGCCCTTACTCGGCATCACAGAATTCATACAGGTGAGAAACCTTATGAATGTAAGGATTGTGGGAAGGCCTTTGGCAGTGGTTCAAACCTTACTCAACATCGAAGGATTCATACTGGTGAGAAACCTTATGAATGTAAAGCATGTGGAATGGCTTTTAGTAGTGGTTCGGCCCTTACTCGGCATCAGAGAATTCATACTGGTGAAAAACCATATATATGTAATGAATGTGGGAAGGCTTTTAGTTTTGGATCAGCCCTTACTCGACATCAAAGAATTCACACTGGTGAGAAACCTTATGTATGTAAGGAATGTGGGAAGGCTTTTAATAGTGGCTCAGATCTCACTCAACATCAGAGAATTCACACTGGTGAGAAACCCTATGAGTGTAAGGATTGTGAGAAGGCCTTTAGAAGTGGTTCAAAACTTATTCAGCATCAAAGAATGCACACTGGTGAGAAACCCTATGAGTGTAAGGAATGTGGGAAGACCTTTAGTAGTTGTTCAGACCTTACTCAACATCAGAGAATTCATACTGGTGAGAAACCTTACGAATGTAAAGAATGTGGCAAGGCCTTTGGTAGTGGCTCAAAACTTATCCAACACCAACTAATTCACACTGGTGAAAAACCGTATGAATGTAAAGAATGTGGAAAGTCCTTCAGTAGTGGTTCAGCTCTTAACCGGCACCAGAGAATACACACTGGTGAAAAACCCTATGAATGTAAGGAATGTGGGAAGAATTTTGGTACTGGCTCAAGCCTTACTCAACATCAGAAAATTCATAGTGGTGAGAAACTTTATGAATGTAAGGAATGTGGAAAGGCTTTTGGGAGGGGTTCAGAGATTGAGCAACATAAAAAAAGTCATACTGGTGAGTAGCTCTGTGAATTGGAAATTTATGTTAGAATTATGTGGTTAAGGAAGGACACATAAGAAAACTCATATTAGGGAGTGTCACTACAAATGTAACTAAGGTACAGATGCCTTACTTGTGCTTTACCACTTCATCTGAGAGAATTTATACAGGAAAAGAAAAACCATTCTGAAGAACTCTATCTATATTCATTCTTTCATTATTTTTAGAAAATTCATACTTGTGAATATTAAAAATTAAAAAACTGCTTATTGTATTTTGCCTTTATTTTAAACATCAAAAAATTCATTTGGGGGCTCACCCTGCTACTTTTGTTTACTGATCCATCTCAAAATTATTTTAAATTATTTATTGAGGGTCTAAATTTGTCCCTCCCTGTTTCTCATTTGAATACCATTTATTTAATAATCATATCTATTTTTGTATTTTTTATTGCCTGTTTGATGATGAGTTATATTTTTATACATATGAAGCATGGATATCAGGTCAGTCTTCGTTTTCTAAATTTGCATATCTGTGTATCTGTGTTCCATTTTGTTTGTGTTGTTACTGTTACTTTTAAGTATCCTTTAATATCTTGTGGATCTGTATCTTTTGTTTTGGAATATTGTTTTACTTTACTTTTATAAAGTCTATACTCTTTTTGCAAAATAGTTCTTCTCTATATTAATGTAGATATGAACAAAAATAGTTATCTGTAATCATACCAACCATAGACAATCACTGTCGAACTTTTGTAGCAAACCCTTTAAGACTATGTCATGGTTTTTGAAAGAAAGTGTGATTCTGCTATACTATAATCAGCCTTTAATATTCTTTGTAAATATATTGTTACTCTTCTATTGGCTTGAAGGTATTCACCTGTCTTTTTCAAGCCCCTATTTTGTCAAATATGGAAAATTTTGCCATTATAAAGAGTTACCTTGATGACTCCTTTTAAATGTGTCTTTATTTTTTATTGTTCATTTCAGAGAAAATGTATGGGGTCTTTTCTGCTTTTAAAGATTTATACCATAATGTATAAGCTCTGCTTCCCTTGACCAACATTCGTGACCCTAGTTATTTCCCCAATGTTAACCAACTTACTTATTCTTCCAGGTCCTTTTATATGCATATATAATGTGCTTATGGTAATGTGGGCATAATTAGCTCATTTCAGAGGCTTGTTATGTGGATTCTACAATTGTGCCTATCACATAATAAAACTTGCTTAGTATTAGCCTTTGTCATTATTATTATCTTTTCAATTTTGTTATGGAAAAACTTTTAACTAGTATCCATGTTTTACTGAACATCAAAGACATTATAATGGAAAAAAGACATTCATGTAAATGAATATAAGAAAAGTTTGACCAACATGTATTTCTTATGACAAGAGATAATTCATCTTAAAGAAAAATATGTGATGGTAAAGTGTAAGAAGGAAAAATTCATACCAAGGTGAAAATAAAAATTCTTCATAGAAATTTGAATTTTGAGGAAAGACATCAGCATCATGACAGCATAAGATGCCTACCCTCATTTGGCCCCTCTGTGGTTGTTGTGGGATCCAACACCATAAGCCCTGAGAGGAGTCTCACCCACATCAAGTAATAAGCTGACAGTCCTTGATACAGGCTGTGAAACCAGCAGGAGTCTGAACCAGCCCCAGCCCCTTTTGGCTGCATTAAGGGCAAATCTGGAGAATGCTGATTTGAGCAGCCACTCACAAATGAGAGAGCCTTTGTAGAACTCCAGATTTCCTGAGGAGAGAGTCTAGCACTGTGTTGGAGAAAAAGAAAAAAAGAAAAAAAAAAAAAAAGGAGGGGGTAAGATGAACTTTACCAATGCCACCCCTTCCCCAAGGTGGCATACCATGGAGCTGAACTAGCCAGCAATGACTTCTTCTGTAGGGGAAAACAGTGGGTGATTGCCCAGCTTCCCAACCTGTATAGGATACTGCTAAAGAAACTTGTTTCTCTCCTGCAGCACCCACAGTATTGAGACAGTACCTGCATGACTGCAAGTAGAGGAGATGAGGATATAAGAATATCAGAATGTATTAAAGAAATACAATTCCTACCAGCTGCATCCAGGATGCCAGCAGGAAGCCCACCACAAGCTGCTGGGAAAACCTTGCACAAGGATCCCCCACTTGGCTTGCAGGCACCCCCAGTGCCCCAAACGTTAAGCCCACAGCTCCCTCAATTCTTCAACTAGCTCTTTGTGTATGCTCCCAAGTATGGCAGTAAGGGCCAGTTTTGGTAGACAGAGAGCATGCAGAAAACAGGCCAGAGTCTGTGGTGAGGGAGAAATCACAAACGAGCTATAGTATTATCTTAGGAAAAACAAAAGAGGTTTCCAGCAGCCAACCTGGTGAGTTGTAAGGTTGAGAGAAGACAAAGAAGCTTAAGATTTCTGCCACAAGGGGGCAAGAAGCAGGGAGCACATGTATTCCTACAAGGACAGAGAAAGCCTCAGTTATAAGCAGGACCAATAAAAAGTATCTCTGACCTGAAGGCATCTAGTAATATTTGGAGGAGGTGACTACTTCAAATGAGAAAACGGCAATGCAAAACTCCAAGAAACATGAGGAATCAATGAAACATGACATTACAAAAAGATCTCAATAATCCTCTAGTAACTGAACTCAAAGACAGAATTCTGTGATTTACCTGATAATTCAAATTAGCTGTTTTAAAGAAACTCAATGAGCTACAATAAAACATAGAACTCAACAAGCAGGAAAGCAATACATGAGTAAAATGAGAAATTCAACAAAGAGAAATCATAAAAACAAACCAACAAATCTGGAGCTGAAGAATGAATGAAATGAAAAATGCAATAGAGAACATCAACAGGAGAATAGACCAAGCAAATATAAAATCAGAGAGATAGAGGATGGGGGCTTTGAAATACCCCAGTCAGAGGAGAACAAAGAAAAAAGGAATGAAAGAGAGTGAAGAAAGCCTACAAGATGTGTGGGACACCATAAAACAAACAAGAATATAAAAAATAACTACTGTTCAGAATATAAAAAGTAAAAAAATGGTAAAATCAAAAACATAAAAGGGGCAGTAAAAGAGAGCTTTTGTATGTGATTAAAGTTGCTATCCATCAGCTTAAAATTGACTGTTTTAAAAGATTTTTTAAAAGATTTATTTATTTTAGAGAGAGGGCAGGGGAAGGGGCAAAGGGAGAGGGAGAGAAAGAATTCTCAAGAAGTCTCCTCACTGAGTCCAGAGCCTGACACAGGGCTCGATCCCAGGACCCCAAGATCATGACCTGAGCCAAAATCAAGAGCCGGCCACCTAACTGACTGAGCCACCCAGGTGCCCCTATGTTTTATGTAAGTCTCACGATAACCACAAAGCAAAAATCTATTAGATTCACAAAAGATAAGTGAGGGGAGTCAGAGCATACCACCAGGGAAAAGAGAGGGAAAAAAGAACAATGGAACTACAAAATAGCCAGAGAGTTATTAATAAGATGGAATTAGTAAGTCTACATATTAATAATTTCTCTAAATGTAAATGAATTGAATTTACCAATCAAAAGGCATAGAATGGCCAGATGGATAAAATTCAACTATATGCTACCTACCAAAAGGCACTTCAGCTTTAAGGTCATACATAGGCTCAAAGTGAAGAGATGGAAAAAGATATTCTGTGGAAGCAGAAAGTGGGATTGGCCTTGCAGGGTTGGCCCATACTTATATAAGACAAAATAGACTTTAAGCCAAAAATTATTATGAGACAAAGAATGTCATTATAGAATGATAAGGAGGTCAATTCATCAAGAAGATATAACAATCATAAATGTTTATGCACCCAATTTTGGAACACCTAAATATGTTAAGCAAATACTTACAGATCTGAAGGGAGAAATAGGCAATACAAGAACAGTAGGGGATTTCAATACTTCACTTTAAGTAACAGATGGATCATTCAAACAGAAAATCAATGTAGAAACATTTGACCTGAATCATACGTTAGACCAACTGGACCTAACAGAACATTCCACTCAACAGCAGCAGCAGAATACACATCTTCTCAAATACACATCTATCCAAGATGGATCATCTGATAGGTCACAAAACAATTCTTAGGAAATTTAGACTGACATCATACCAAGTATCTTTTCCAACCACAATGGTATGAAACTAAAAATCAAAAAACAAGAGAAAGCTGGAAATTTTACAAATATGTGGAAACTAGGCAACACACTCCTGAATAACCCATGGGCCAAGGAAGAAATCAAGAGGAAAAAAAAAAAAATCCCCAAACAAATGAAAGTGGAAACTCAACAGACAAATACATAAGTGATGCTATAAAAGCATTTCTTTTTTTTTTTTTTTTTTTTTTTTAAGATTTTATTTATTTGACAGAGAGCGCGAGAGGGAACACAAGCAGGGGGAGTGGGAAGGAGAAGCAGGCTTCCCGCGGAGCAGGGAGCCCGATGTGGGGCTCGATCCCAGGACCCTGGGATCATGACCTGAGCTGAAGGCAGATGCTTAACGACTGAGCCACCCAGGCGTCTATAAAAGCATTTCTTAGAGGGAAGTTTATAGCAATAAATGCATGTGTAAGGGAAAATGAGAGATTTTAAATAAACAACTTTAAATGTCAAGGAACTAGAAAAAGAAAAACAAACTAAGGCCAAAGTTAGCAGAAGGAAATAAAGATCAGAGCTGAAATAAATGAGATAGAGACTAGTAAACCAATAGAAAAGATTAGCAAAGCTAAAATCTGTTTTTGAAAAGATAAAATTGACAAAACTTTAGCTAGACTAAGAAAAAAGCAAAAAGGGGCACCTGGGGGGCTCAGATGGTTAAGTGTCTGCCTTTGGCTCAGGTCATGATCTCCAGGTCCTGGGATTGACATCGGGCCTGCTCAGTGGGGAGTCTGCTTCTCTCTCTCCCTCTGCCTCTCCCCCACCCCCACTTGTACTCTCTCTCAAATGAATAAATAAAATCTTAAAAAAAATAAATAAAATTATTCTAACAACACATTATATATAAAAAAAGAAGAAAAGCAAAAGGGCCCAAATAAAATCAGAAATGAAAGAGAAAACATTCCAACTGATATCACAGCAATACAAAAGATCATAAGAGACTACTGTGAACACTTGTATGCTAACAAATTGGATAATCTAGAAGTGGATAAATTCCTAGAAACATATGACCTATCAAGACTGAATTACGAAGAAATAAAAAATCTGGAGAGACCAATTTCCAATGAAGAAAAGCCCAGCACCAGATGGCTTTGCTGTTGAATTTTATCAAACATTTGAAGAATGCCAATTCTCAAACTCTTACAAAAAATTGAAGAGGAGGGAACATTCCCAAGCTCATTTCAAAAGGTTAGCCTTACCCTGATGCCAAAACCATACAAGGACACCACAAGAAAAAAATTACAGGCCAATAATCCTGATGAATATAAATGCAAAAATTCTCAAGAAAAATATTAGCTTACTGAATTCAGCAGGACATTAAAAGAATCATACACCATGATCAAGTGGGATTTATCCCTGAGATACAAGGATAGCTCAACATATTCACATCAATAAATGTGATATACCACATTAATAGAATGAAGAATAAAAATCATATGATCGGACTCCTGGGTGGCTCAGTTGGTTAGGCAACTGCCTTGGGCTCAGGTCATGATCCTGGAGTCCCTGGATCGAGTCCCGCATCGGGCTCCCTGCTTGGCAGGGAGTCTGCTTCTCCCTCTGACCCTCCCCCCTCTCATGTGTTCTCTCTCATTCTCTCTCTCTCAAATAAATAAAATCTTAAAAAAAAAAATCATATGATCATCTCAACAGACGCAGAAAAGCATTTGACAAAATGAAACATCCCTTAATGGTAAAAACACTCAACAAATTTGAGTATAGAAGGAACATTCCTCAAACAATAAAAGCCAAATATGACAAACCCATAGCTAACATCATACTTGACAGTGAAAGGTGGAAAGTTTTCCTTCCAGTTCAGGAATAACACCAGGATGTCTACTCTCACCACTCCAATTCAACATAGTACTGGAATTTCTAGCCAGGGCAATCATATGCGAAAATAAGTATAAGGCATCCATATCAGAAGGGAAGAAGTAGAATTGTCTCTGTTTAGATAATATGATCTTATATAGAGAAAATCCTAAGGACTCCACCTTAAAACTGTTAAGAGCTAAGAAAAAACTAAAGTTGCAGGATATAAAATCAACATACAGAAATGAGTTGTGTTTCTATACACTAGCAACAAAATACCTGAAAAATAAATTTTAAAAAATCTTATTCACAATAGCATCAGAAATAATAAAATATGTAGAAATAAATGTAACCAATGAGGTGAACAATCTGTGTGGTGAAAAATACAAGACTGATTAAAGTAACTGAAGAAGACACAAGGGCGGGGGGGAAAGATGGCGGAGGAGTAGGGGACCCTATTTCAACTGGTCCCCAGAATTGAGCTGGATATCTACCAGACCACTGTGAGCACCCACGAAACCAGCCTGAGATGTAAGAAGATCTGGATCTTTAAAAACAGAATATCGCAGGTGGTTGGTTTTGAGGTATGAAGCAGGGAGCCCTGATTCTGCGGGCAGATATCGGAGGATAAACGGCAGCAGGAGGGTGCCTGGCCGTGGGGATCCTACACAGCCATTGAGCAACAGGCTCGCACGCTGTGGACAGGGCACAGACTCACAGACCGGTAGCAGTGGGGAAAGGACTTTTGGGCAGCCGCTGGGACAGAAAGCCAGAGAGGCGGGGTTGCGGGCGTGCACGAACTGGGAGCGGCTGGCGGTTTTAGAAGCACAAAGGGCAGAGACATGCCCCGACCTGGAGGCAGGACTGGGAGTGCTGCAGATGGGTGCACAACGCAGGACGCTGCAGTTTATAGCACGGACAGAAGCAGAGACGGTGTGACCTGGAGAGCTCACTGAAGAACAGACTGCGATCTCTCTGCTCTGAGGCAGAGGGTTGGAAACGGTCTCTTCTGCTCTGACTCGCGCAAGAGACGCAGAAAGCCCCCAGGGAAAGCCGCCAGAGAACAAGAGCTCCAAAGACTGATTCCCACTGAGCCCATCCCCCGCCACAGGGGGGCAGGGCAACTCCACCCAAACAGGGTTGCCTGAGTAACAGCGCGGCAGACCCCTCCCGCAGAAGACAGGCTGGGAAAACAAGAGGCCAGCAACCCTAAGGTCCCAAGAAAACAGGTGCATCTTGCTTGGGTTCTGGTAAATAATTTGGACGCTATACATTCCCTCAAACACCCATCAACAGAATGACTAGGAGGAGGAGCCCCCAAAACAGAAAAGACTCAGAGATTATGACTTATGCTGCAGATTTACAAATGGATGCAGATATAACCAAGATGTCGGAGATGGAATTCAGGCTAGCAATTGTGAAGACAATGGCTAGAATGGAGAAATCAATTAATGGCAACATAGAGTCTCTAAGGGCAGAAATAAAAGGTGAATTGGCAGAACTTAAAAATGCTATCAATGAGATCCAATCCAATATAGATAATCTAACAGCTAGGGTAACTGAGGCAGCAGAACGAATAAGCGACCTGGAAGACAATATAATAAAAAGGGAAAAGAGGAGGCCAGGGAAAAACAACTCAGAGTCCATGAAAATAGAATCAGAGAAATAAGTGACACCATGAAGCATTCCAATGTCAGAATAATTGGAATCCCGGAGGGAGAGGAGAGAGAGAGAGGACTAGAAGATGTATTTGAGCAAATCGTAGCTGAGAACTTCCCTAATCTGGGGAATGAAACAAACATTCGCGTCCTAGAGGCAGAGAGGACCCCTCTCAAGATCAAGGAAAACAGGCCAACACCCTGGCATGTAATAGTAAAACTTGCAAATCTTAGAACCAAGGAAACCATCTTAAGGGCAGTTAGGGGGAAGAGATTCCTTACGTACAGAGGGAGGAACATCAGAATAACGTCAGACCTATCCACAGAGACCTGGCAAGCCAGAAAGGCCTGGCCTGGCAAGACATATTCAGGGTACTAAATGAGAAGAACATGCAGCCAAGAATACTTTATCTGGCAAGGCTTTCATTTAAAATGGATGGAGAGATGCAGAGCTTCCACGACCAGCAGAATTTGAAAGAATATGTGACCACTAAGCCGGCCCTGCAAGAAATATTAAGGGGGGTTCTATAAAAGGAGAAAGACCCCAAGAGTGATATACAACAGAAATTTACAGGGACAATCTATAAAAACAATGTCTTCACAGGCAACATGATGACAATTAATTCATCTTTCAATAATCACTCTCAAGGTGAATGACCTAAACGCTCCCATAAAACGGCACAGGGTTGCAGATTGGATAAAAAGATAGGACCCATCCATATGCTGCCTACAAGAGACTCATTTTGAACCTAAAGATACATCCAGACTGAAAGTGAAGGGATGGAGATCCATCTTCCATGCCAGAGGACCTCAAAAGAAAGCTGGGGTAGCAATTCTTATATCAGACAAATTAGATTCTAAACTAAAGTCTGTAATTAGAGACACAGAAGGACACTATATCATTCCTAAAGGGTCTATCCAACAAGAAGATCTAACAATTGTAAATATGTATGCCCCCAACATGGGAGCAGCCACCTACATAAGCCAACTGTTAACCAAAATAAAGAGTCATATTGATAACAATACATTAATTGTAGGAGACCTCAATACTCCACTCTCAGCAATGGACAGATCATCTAAGCAGAGAATCAACAAGGAAACAAGAGCTTTGAATGATACGTTGGACCAGATGGACCTCATAAATATTTACAGAACATTCCACCCTAAAACAACAGAATACTCATTCTTCTCGAGCGCACATGGAACTTTCTCCAGAATAGACCACATACCGGGTCACAAATCAGGTCTCAACCGATACCAAAAGATTGAGATTATTCCCTGCATATTCTCAGACCACAATGCTCTAAAACTGGAACTCAATCACAAGAAAAAATTTGGCAGAAATTCAAACACTTGGAAGCTAAAGACCACTCTGCTCAAGAATGTTTGGGTCAACCAGGAAATCAAAGAAGAACTTAAACAATTCATGGAAATCAATGAAAGTGAAAACACATCGGTCCAAAACCTATGGGATACTGCAAAGGCGGTCCTAGGGGGGAAATACATAGCCATCCAAGCCTCACTCAAAAAAATAGAAAAATCCCAAATTCACCAACTAACTCTATGCCTTAAAGAACTAGAGAAAAAGCAACAAACGATGCCTAAGCCACGCATTAGAAGAGAAATAATTAAAATTAGAGCAGAAATCAATGAATTAGAAACCAGAAACACAGTAGATCAGATCAACGAAACTAGAAGTTGGTTCTTTGAAAGAATTAATAAGATTGATAAACCACTGGCCAGACTTATCCAAAAGAAAAGAGAAAGGACCCAAATTAATAAAATTATGAATGAAAGGGGAGAGATCACGACTAACACCAAGGAAATAGAAACAATTACTAGAAATTATTATCAACAACTATATGCCAATAAACTGAGCAATCTGGATGAAATGGAGGCCTTCCTGGAAACCTATAAGCTGCCAAGACTGAAACAGGAAGAAATTGACAACCTAAATAGGCCAATAGCCAGTAACGATATTGAAGCAGTGATCAAAAACCTCCCAAAAAACAAGAGTCCAGGGCCTGATGGATTCCCTGGGGAATTCTACCAAACATTCAAAGAATAAATAATACCTATTCTACTGAAGCTGTTTCAAAAAATAGAAACAGAAGGAAAACTTCCAAACTCATTCTATGAAGCCAGCATTCCCTTAATCCCCAAACTGGGCAAAGACCCCATCAAAAAGGAGAATTTCAGACCGATATCCCTGATGAATATGGATTCCAAAATCCTCAACAAAATCCTAGCTAATAGGATCCAACAATACATTAAAAGGATCATCCACCACGACCAAGGGGGATTTATCCCCGGGATGCAAGGGTGGTTCAACATTCGCAAATCAATCAATGTGATAGAACACATTAATAAGAGGAGAGAGAAGAACCATATGGTCCTCTCAATTGATGCAGAAAAAGCATTTGACAAAATACAGCATCCTTTCCTGATTAAAACTCTTCAGAGTATAGGGATAGAGGGAACATTTCTCAAGTTCATAAAATCCATTATGAAAAACCCACAGCGAATATCATCCTCAATAGGGAAAAGCTGAGAGCCTTTCCCTTAAGATGAGGAACACGTCAAGGATGCCCACTCTCGCCACTATTGTTCAACATAGTACTAGAAGTCCTAGCAACAGCAATCAGACAACAAAAAGAAATAAAAGGTATTCAAATTGGCAAAGAAGAAGTGAAACTCTCTCTTTTCGCAGATGACATGGTACTTTATGTGGAAAACCCAAAAGACTCCTCCCCCCCCAAATTACTAGAACTCATACAGCAATTCAGTAATGTGGCAGGATACAAAATCAATGCACAGAAATCAGTTGCTTTCTTATACACTAACAACGCAACTGTAGAAAGAGAAATTAGAGAAACGATTCCATTTACAATAGCACCAAAAAACCATAAGGTACCTCGGAATAAACCTAACCAAAGAGGTAAAGGATCTATACTCTAGGAACTACAAAACACTCTAAAGAAATTGAAGAAGACACAAAAAGATGGAAAAAGATTCCATGCTCATGGATCGGAGGAATAAACATTGTTAAAATGTCTATGCTACCCAGAGCAATCTATACCTTCAGTGCCATCCCGATCAAAATTCCAATGACATTTTTCAAAGTGCTGGAACAAACAATCCTAAAATTTGTATGGAATCAGAAAAGACCCCGAATCACCAAGGAAATGTTGAAAAAGAAAAACAAAGCTGGGGCATCACGTTGCCCGATTTCAAGCTATATTACAAAGCTGTGATCACCAAGACAGCATGGTACTGGCACAAAAACAGACATATAGACCAGTGGAACAGAATAGAGAACCCAGATATGGACCCTCAACTCTATGGTCAAATAATCTTTGACAAAGCAGGAAAAAACATGCAATGGAAAAAAGACAGTCTCTTCAATAAATGGTGCTGGGAAAATTGGACAGCCACATGCAGAAGAATGAAACTCGACAATTCTCTAACACCATTCACAAAGATAAACTCAAAATGGATGAAAGACCTCAATGTGAAACAGGAATCCATCAAAATCCTAGAGGAGAACATAGGCAGTAACCTCTTTGACATCTCCCACAGCAACTTCTTCCAAGATACATCTCCAAAAGCTAGTGAAACAAAAGCAAAGATGAACTTTTGGGACTTCATCAAGATAAAAAGCTTCTGCACAGCAAAGGAAACAGTCAACAAAACAAAGAGGCAACCCACAGAATGGGAGAAGTTATTTGCAAATGACACTACAGATAAAGGGCTGGTATCCAAGACCTATATAAAGAACTTCTCAAACTCAACACCCAAAAATCAAATAATCAAGTCAAAAAGTGGGCAGAAGATATGAAGACACTTCTCTGAAGAAGACATACAAATGGCTAACAGACATATGAAAAAATGTTCATCATCATTAGCCATCAGGGAAATCCAAATCAAAACCACATTGAGATACCACCTTACACCAGTTAGAATGGCAAAAATGGACAGGGAAAGAAACAACAAATGTTGGAGAGGTTGTGGAGAAAGGGGAACTCTCTTACACTGTTGGTGGGAATGCAAATTGGTACAGCCACTTTGGAAAACAGTGTGGAGGTTCCTCAAAAAGTTAAAAATAGAGCTACCCTATGACCCAGCAATTGCACTCCTGGGTATTTACCCCAAAGACACAGATGTAATGAAAAGAAGGGCCATATGCACGCCAATGTTCATAGCAGCAATGTCCGCAATAGCCAAACTGTGGAAAGAGCTGTGATGCCCTTCAACAGATGAATGGATAAAGAAGATGTGTCCACATAGACAATGGAATATTACTGAGCCATCAGAAAGTATGAATACCCAACTCTTACATCAACATGGATGGGACTGGAGGAGATTATGCTAAGTGAAATAAGTCAAGCAGAGAAAGTCAATTATCATATGGTTTCACTTATTTGTGGAACATAAGGAATGGCATGGAGGACATTCGGAGAAGGAAGGGGAAAATGGGGGGAGGAATTGGAGGGAGAGATGAACCACGAGAGACTATGGACTCTGAGAAACAAACAGGGTTTTAGAGGGGAGCGGGGAGGGGGGATTGGTTAGCCCGGTGATGGGTATTAAGGAGGGCACGTACTGCATGGAGCACTGGGTGTTATACGAAAACAATGGATCGTGGATCACCACATCAAAAACCAATGATGTATTGTATGGTGACTAACATAACAATAAAATTAAAAAAAAAAAAAAGACACAAATAAGAGATATCCCATGTTCATGGATCAGAAGAATTATTATTGTTAAAACGTCCATTCCATGGGGCGCCTGGGTGGCTCAGTCATTAAGCGTCTGCCTTCGGCTCAGATCATGATCCCAGGGTCCTGGGATTGAGCCCCACATCAGGCTCCCTGCTCGGCGGAAAGCCTGCTTTTCCCTCTCCCACTCCCCCTGCTTGTGTTCCTTCTCTCGCTTTGTCTCTCTCTGTCAAAAATAAATAAATAAAATAAAATAAAATAAAATAAAATAAATAAAATAAAATAAAATAAAATAAAATAAAATAAAATAAAATAAATAAAATAAATAAAATAAAATAAAATAAAATAAAATAAATAAAATAAAATAAAATAAAATAAATAAAATAAAATAAAATAAAATAAAATAAATAAAATAAAATAAAATAAAATAAAATAAAATAAATAAAATAAAATAATAAAATAAAATAAAATAAATAAAATAAAATAAAATAAAATAAAATAAAATAAAAAAATAAAATAAAAAAATAAAATAAAATAAATAAAATAAAATAAAATAAAAAATAAAATAAATAAAAAAAAAAATAAATAAAATAAAATAAATAAAATGTCCATTCCACCCAAAGCCATGTATGGATTCAATGCCATCTCTATCGAAATTCAACTGGCATTTTTCACAGAAATAGAAAAACAATCCTAAAATTTGTATAGAGCCACAAAAGACCATGAATAGCCCAGGTAATCCTGAGTAAGCAGAACAATGCTGAAGGCATCATACTGCCTAATTTCAAACTATACTATAAAGCTATAGTAACTAAGACTGGTTGGTACTGGCATAAAAATGGACATATATTCCAATGGAACAGAATTGAGAACCCAGAAATAAGCCCTTGCATATACAGTCAGCTAATATTTGACAAGGGAGCCTAGAATATTCATTGGGGGGAAAGATAGTTTCCTCATTAAATAGTGTTGGGGGCGCCTGGGTGGCTCAGTCGTTAAGCGTCTGCCTTCGGCTCAGGTCATGATCCCAGGGTCCTGGGATCGAGTCCCACATCGGCCTCCCCTCTCTGCGGGAAGCCTACTTCTCCCTTTCCCACTCCCCCTGCGTGTGTTCCTACTCTCGCTATGTCTGTCTCTGTCAAAAAAATAAAATCTTTAAATGAATAAATAAATAAATAGTGTTGGAAAAAATGGATATTCACATGGGAAAAAAATGAAATTAGACCCATATCTGTACCACCCACAAAAATTAACTCAAAATGGATTAAAGACTTAAACATAAGAACTAAAATCCTAAACCTCCTAGAATAAAACAGAAAAAACCTCTTTGACATTGGTCTTGGTAATGATTATTTGGGTATGGCACCAAAAGCACAAACAAAAGCAAAAATAAATATATGGTACTAAATAAGTGAAAGTTTCCTGCACAGCAAAAGAAACAGTCAACAAGATGAAAAAGCAACCCATGGAATGGAAAAAAATTTTTTGCAAATCATATTTCAAAATAAGTTAATATTCAAAATATATAAACTCATACAGCTCAGTAGTTAAAAAAAACCCAATAAATCTAACTAAAAAATGGGCAGAATCGAGGAGACACTTTCCCAAGGAATACATAAAATAGGTAACAGGTACATGAAAAGATGCTCAACACCACTAATCATCAGGGAAATGCAAATCAAAACTACAGTGAGATATTCCCTCACACCTGTTAGAATGGCTATTACCAAGAAGTCCAGAGTTAGGGGCGCCTGGGTGGCTCAGTTGTTAAGCGTCTGCCTTCGGCTCAGGTCATGATCCTGGGGTCCTGGGATCGAGCCCCACATTGGGTTCCCTGCTCTGCAGGAAGCCTGCTTCTCCCTCTCCTACTCCCCCTGCTTGTGTTCTGTCTCTCGCTATGTCTCTCCCTGTCAAATAAATAAATAAAATCTTAAAAAACAAAAAAAGTCCAGAGTTAACAAGTGTTGGTGAGGATGTAGAGAAAACTAAATCCTTGTGCACTGTTGGTAGGAATGTAAGTTTGTACAGCTACTATGGGAAAGAGTATAGAGGTTCCTTAAAAAATTAAAAATAAAACTTCCGTATGATCCTGCAATCCCACTTCTGGGTATATCAAAGGAAATAAAAACAGATATCAATGAGATATCTATACTTCCATATTCTTTTTTTTTAAATGCTATATATATTTTTTAATGCTATATTTCTTTTCTGTTTCAAGTTTTTATTTAAATCCTAAGTTAGTTAACATATAGTGTAACATTAGTTTCAGGAGTAGAATTTAGTGATTCATCACTTACATGTAACACCCAGTGCTCATCACAATAAGTGCCTTCCTTAATACCCATCACCCATTTAGCCTGTTTCCCTGCCCACCTCCCCTCTAGCAACCCTCAGTCTGTTCTCTATACTTAAAGAGTCTACTTTATGGGGGTGCCTGGGTGGCTCAGTCATTAAGCATCTGCCTTCAGCTCAGGTCATGGTCCCAGGGTCCTGGGATGGAGTCCCTCATCGGGCTCCCTGCTCAGCGGGAAGCCTGCTTCTCCCTCCCCCGCTCCCCCTGCTTGTGTTCCCTCTCTCTCTGTGTCTCTCTCTGTCAAATAAATAAATAAAATCTTAAAAAAAAGGAGTCTACTTTATGGTTTGCCTCTCTCTTTTTTTTCTTTCTCCTATGTTCATCTCTTTGGTTTCTTAAATTCCATATATGTACACGTCCATATCCTTGCAGCATTATTTACAATAGCCAAGATATGGAAACAACCTGAGTCAGTCAATGGATGAATGGATAAAGAAGAAGTGGTATATATACAGTAGAGTATCATTCATCTGTGAGAAAGAAGGAAATCTTGCTATTTGTGACAACTTGGATCAACTTTGAGGGCATTATGCTAAGTGAAATAAGCCAGAGAAAGAAAAATACTATAGAATATCACTCATATGTGGAATCTGAAATAGGTGAACTCATAGAAACAGTATAGTGGTTGTTACCACAGAGTGATGGGGGATATGGGGAGATGTTGGTCAAAGGGTACACACTTTCTGTAATAAGATGAATAAGTTCTAGGGATCTAATGTACAGCTTGGCGACTAAATACTATATTATATACTTGAAAGATGCTAAGTGAGTAGATAGTAAATTTCTCACTGCAAAAAAGAAATGGTAATTATGTTACATGATGGAGGTGTTAGCTAACCCTGATGCTAATCATTTCATAATATATGTGTATCATATCAATATGTTGTACACCTTAAACAGTATTATAGTCAATTATATTAATACAATTGGAATTAAGTTTAAAAATTTACAATCTATACAAAAATAAAATCACATATCTTGAATTAATAGGGAGAAATTATATTTTATGTATATGTGTATGGCCTTTCTTATGTTGAGGTATTTCTTCACTATACCCCCCTCATTAAGAATTTTTATCATAAATGGATGTTGAATTCTGTCAAATGCTTTTTCTGCACCTCTTGGGATGATTATATGATTTTTATCCTTTATTTTCTTGAGATGGTGTTTCTCATTGATTTTTGGATGTTGAGCTATTCTTGTATCCATGGAGTAAATCCCACTTGATAATATTTGTGAATTTTCCAGTGTTCTTCTTGTAATTGATTTCTAGTTTCATAACATTGTGGTGAGAAAAGATGGTTGATATGATTTCAGTCTTCTTAAATTTATTAAGACTTGTATTGTGGTCTACCATATGATATAGGGAATGTTTCATGTGTGCTTGAGAAGAATGTGCATTCTGTTTCTTTTGAATGGAATGTTTTGTATGTCTGTTAAGTCCATCTGGTTTATGTTTAAATCTTTAATCCTTTTTCAGTTATTTTTTGTATATGGTGTAAAACAAAGGTCCAGTTTCATTGTTTTGCATGTGGATATCCAATTTTTCCAACACCACTTATTGAAGGAGACTATCCTTTCCCCATGTTATATTTGTGGTGCCCTTGTCAGAGATTACTTGACCGTGTATGTGAGGGTTTATTTCTGGGCTATTCTATTCCATTGGTTTATGCACATGTTTTTGTGCCAGTACCATACTGTTTTGATTACTGTAACTTTGTAATGTGTTGTGAAGTCAGGGAGCTTAATATCTCCTGCTTTGTTGTTCTTGCTCAAAAATGCTTTCACTATTCAGTGTTTTTTTGTGGTTCAAATGAATTTTATAATTGTTTTTTTCCTATTTTTGTAAAAAATGCCATTGGTATTTTGATAGAGATTGTACTGGCTGTAATTTCTATGTATTTATAAATTTTCCCATTTTCTTTCTATTACTGATATATGGTTTTATTCCATTGTAATAGGGAAAGATGCTTGGAATAATTTCCAACCTTCTTAAATTTATTAAGACTTAGGGGCACCTGGGTGGCTCAGTCGTTAAGCGTCTGCCTTTGGCTCAGGTCATGATCCCAGGGTCCTGGGATCGAGCCCCGCATCAGGCTCCCTGCTCAGTGGGAAGCCTGCTTCTCCCTCTCCCACTCCCCCTGCTTGTGTTCCCTCTCTCACTGTGTCTCTCTCTGTCAAATAAATAAATAAAATCTTTAAAAAAAATTATTAAGACTTGTTTTATGACTGCATGTGATGTATCCTGAATAATGTCGCATATATGCTTAACAAGAATGAGTAATCTGCTGATGTTGGGTGGCATGCTCTGTATACGTGTGTTAGATTCATTTAGTCTATTTTGTTGTTCAGTTCGTTTTTTTATTGGCTTTCTGTCTGGATGATCTATCCATTAATGACAGTGGGATGTTGAAGCCTCCAATGATTATTATATTGCTATTTTTCCCTATAGATCTGTTAATATTAGCTTTATATGTTTAGATGCTTTGATATTAGGTGCATATATATTTATAATTGTTATATATTCTTGTGTATTGTCCCTTTTATCTCTTGTGAACATTTGTGTCTTAGTCTATTTTGTTGATATAAGTATAGTCTCCCCTGCTTTCTTTTGTTACCCTGTGCATGAAATATCTTTCTTCACCTCACACTTTCAGCCAATGTGTGTCCTTAATTCTGAAGTGAGTCTTTTACAGACAGCATTTATTTGGGTCTTGTTTTTCTTTTTCTTTTTTTCAGTCTATGTTTTTTCAGCCACTCTATGTCTTTTGGTTGGGAAGTTTAGTCCATCTACATTTAAAGTAATTATTATTTTTAAATTATTTTATTATTATCATTGAACACTACATCAAAAACTAATACTATATGCTGGCTAACTGAACATAATATTTAAAGTAATTATTAATAGGTAAGGACTTCTTTTAATTTTGTTAATGTTTTGTCTGTTTTGTAGTTCTCTTATTCCTCTCTTGTTTTCTTCATTGTAGTTTGATGATTTTTTGTGCTGATATGCTATAATTCTTTTCTCTCTAAGTTTTGTTTATCTACTATAAGTTTTTCCTCTGTGGTTACCATGAGGCTTAAATCAAATAATTTATAGTTATAACAGTTATTTTAAGCTACTAACAACTTCAATTGCATACATAAACTCTACACTTTATTCTCTCCATACACACTTTATGTAATTGATGTTAGATTTTGCTTTTTTTATATTGTATTTCCATTAGCAAATTTATGTGGTTATGGTTATTCTATTTTTTTTAAAGATTTTGTTTATTTATTTGAGAGAGAGAATGAGAGACAGAGAGCATGAGAGGGAGGAGGGTCAGAGGAAGAAGCAGACTCCCTGCCGAGCAGGGAGCCCAATGCGGGACTCGATCCAGGGACTCCAGGATCATGACCTGAGCCGAAGGCAGTCGCTTAACCAACTGAGCCACCCAGGCGCCCTGTTATGGTTATTCTAATACTTATTATATCTTTTAACTATTTTACTGGTGTTAAAATTTACATGGCACCATTACAGTATTGCAATATTTTTTCTTTGTCTTTTCCAGTGAGATTTACATTTTCATGTGCTTTTTAAAATTAGTTTCAGAGGTAGAATTTAGTGATTCATCGGTTGCATATAATACCCAGTGCTCCTTACATCAAGTGCCCTCCTTAATGGCCATCACCCAATTATCCCTTCCACACACACACATCCCCTCCCCTCCAGCAACCCTCAGGTTGTTTCCTAGAGTCTAGCATTTCTTATGGTGTGCCTCCCTCTCAATTTTCATCTTATTTTATTTTTCCCTCCCTTCCTCTATGTTTATCTGTTTTGTTTCTTAAATTCCACATATGAGTGAAATCATATGGTATTTGTCTTTCTCTGACTGACTTATTTTTCTTAGCATTATACCCTCTAGTTCCATCCATGTCATTGCAAGTGGCAAGATTTCATTTTTTGATGGCTGCATAATATTCACACACACACACACCACATCTTCTTTATCCATTCATCTGTTGATGGACATCTGGGCTCTTTCCATAGTTTGGCTGTTGTGGACATTGCTGCTATAAACATTGGGGTCCCTGTGCCCCTTCGAATCATTATGTTTGTATCATGTTGCTTTTTAATATCATTTCATTAAAACTGTAAAACTTCCTTTAGCATTTCTTGTAAGTCAGGTCTTACAGTGACAAAATTTGAGTTGTTATTTCTTGGCACATGGCTTCTTCATAGATTCACACCCACCTATTGCTGCTGGGGTGTGTGTGTGTGTGTGCATGTGTGTGTGTGTGTAAGACTATTTTTTTAGAGCAGTCTTAGATTCACAGCAAAATTGAGAAGAAAGTACAGATGTTTCCCATATATTCTCCTGCCGTACATGCATAGCTGCCCCCATGATCAACATCCCTCACCAGAATAGAACATTCATTATAATTAGTGAGCCTACATTGCCATATCACTATCACCCAAAGTCCACAGTTTCTATGAGGGTTAGCTCTTGGTGTTGTACATTCTGTGGTTTAGGACAAATAGATAATGACACATGTCCATTGTTACAGCATCCTATGGAGTATTTTCACTGCCTTAAAAATCTGTGTTCTGCCTATTCATCTCTCTCCCATTGCCACAACTCCTGGTAATCACTGATATTTTTACTGTCTCTATAGTTTTGCCTTTTATAGAATGTCATATAATTGGAATTATACAGAATAAAGTCTTTTCCTTTTGGCTAAGTCTTTCACTTAGTAATATTCACTTAGAGTTCCTACATGTCTGTTCCTGTCTTGATAGTTCATTCCTTTTTAGTACTGAATAATATTATATTGTCTTAATGTACTATAATTTATTTACCCATTCATCTACTGAAGGACATCTTGGTTGTTTCCAAGTTTTGGCAGTTGTGAATAAAGCTGCTATAAACATCCATTTGCAGGTTTTTGTGTGGACATAAATTTTCAACTCCTTTGGGTAAATACCCAGGAGCCCAATTTCTTTCTTTCTTTCTTTCTTTCTTTCTTTCTTTCTTTCTTTCTTTCTTCTTTCTTTTCTTTCTTTCTAAGATTTTATTTATTTATTTGACACAGAGAGAGAGAGCACAAGCAGGCAGAGCAGCAGGCAGAGGGAGAGGGACAAGCAGGCTCTCCGCTGAGCAGCGAGCCCAATGCGGGGCTCAATCCAGGACTCTGGGATCATGACCTGAGCTGAAGGCAGCCGCTTAACCGACTGAGCCACCCAGGCGCCCCCAAGAGTCCAATTTCTTGATCATATATTAGAAGTATGTTTGATTTTATAAGAAACCACTGAAGTGTGTGAACCATTTTGCATTTCCGTTAGTAATGAATGAAAGTTCCTGTCACTTTCCATCCTCACCAGCATTTGGTGTTGTCAGTGTTCAAGACTTTGTCCATTGTAATAAGTGTGTAGTAGTATCTGATTGTTATTTTAGTTTGCATTTCCCTGTTGACTTATGATGTGGAGCATTATTTCATGGGCTTATTTTCTATCTGCCTATCTTCTTTGATGAGATTTCTATTAAGGTTTGGCCCACATTTTTAAATGTGGTTGTTTATTTTCCTATTGAATTTAGTGTTTTAAAAAATATTTTGGACAATAGTCTTTTATCAGATGTATCTTTTGCAAATATTTTCTCCCACTCTGTGGCTTGTGTTCTCATTCTCTTGAAATCATCTTTCAACAGAACAGTTTTTAATTTTAATGAAGTCCAGCTTATCAGTTATTTCTTTCATGGGCCACATCTTTGGTGTTGTATCTAGAAAGTAATCACCAAACCCAGAGTCTTCTAGATTTTCTACTATGTTAACTTCTAGGAGTCTGATAGTTTTACATTTTACATGTAGATCTGTTGCCCATTTTTAGTTAATTTTTGTGCAAGGTGCTCTATCTAGATTCATTTTTGCGTGTGGATGTGTAGTTTTTCCAGCACCGTTTGTTTAAAAGTCTGTCTTTGGTCCATTATATTTCCTTTGCCCCTTTCTCAAAGATTGGCAATTATATTTATGTGCAACTGTTTCTGGACTATATTGTTCCATTGATCTTTTTTTATTGAATAAATTTGACATGTAATATTGCCTAAGTTTAAGGTGTACAGTGTATTACTTTCATACATTTATATATTGTAATATGATGGCTAATGTAGCAATATCTATCACATAATTATAGTATAATATGTCTATATTCATTATTCTATGCATTGGATTTCTTTTTTTTTTAATATTTTATTTATTTATTTGAGAGAGAGAGCACATGAGAGGGGGAAGGGACAGAGGGAGAAGCAGACTCCCTGCCAAGCAGGGAGCCCAATGCGGGACTCGATCCAGGGACTCTAGGATCACGACCTGAGCTGAAGGCAGTCACTTAACCAACTGAGCCACCCAGGCGCCCTATGCATTGGATTTCTGTGGCTTATTTACTACTGACTGGAAGTTTGTACCCTTAAACATCATTGTTCTTATCCACCCCCACCATTCCCTTGTACCCATTTTACTCTGTTTTTTACACATTTAGTTTTTTTAGATTCCACATAAAAGTGATATCATACAGTACTTGTCTTTGACTTACCTCACTTAGAATAATGTGCCCAAGGTCCATCAATGTTGTTGCAAATAGAAGGATATCCTGGGGCACCTGGGTGGCTCAGTCGGTTAAGCGTCTGCCTTCAGCTCGGGTCATGATCCTGGGGTCCTGGGATCGAGCCCCGTGTCAGGCTCCCTGCTCAGTGGGAGGCCTGCTTCTTCCTCTCCTACTCCCCCTGCTTGTGTTCCCTCTGTCGCTGTCTCTCTCTCTATGTGTCAAATAAATAAATAAAATCTTAAAAAAAAATAGAAGGATATCCTTTCTCGTGACTGAATAATATTCCATTGTGTATATGTACCACATCTTTTCTATCTGTTTATTTATTGAGGGGTATTTGGGTTGGTTCCATATCTTGGCTATTGCAAATAATGCTGCAGTAATCATGGGATTGTGTATATACAGTCAAAATCCTGTTTTCATTTCCTTTGGCTGTATACCCAGAAGTGGAATTGCTGGATCATATAGTAAATCTATATTTAATTTTTTGAGGAACCTCCTTATTGTTTTCCATAGTAGTTGGATCAATTTACACTTCCACCAACAATGTATAAGGGTTTACTTTTCAGCACGGTCTCACCAGCACTTGTGATCTATTCTGGAGAATGTTCCATGTGCACTTTAAAAGAATGTGTATTCTGTTGTTTTGGGATGGAATGTTCTATATATATCTATTATGTCCATCTGTTCCAATGTGCTGTTAAAGACATTGTTTCCTTATTGATTTTCTGTCTGGATGATCTGTCCATTGATGTAAGTGGGGTGTTATAGTTCTTTACTATTATTGTATTACTATCAATTTCTCCCTTTATGTCCATTAATACTTGCTTTATATATTTAGGTGCTCCAATGTTGGGTGCATATTTAGAATATTATATCCTCTTGTTGGATTGATTCCTTGATCATAACATAATGCCCTTCCTTTGTCTCTTGTTACAGTCTTTTTTTTTTTTATAAGTCTATTTTGTTTAATATAAGTATTGCTACACTGTTGTTATTTTTTCCACTTCCATTGAAGTGCAACAGATTTGTCGATATTAACTTTCAATCCTGGGACTTTACTGAATTCATTTATCAGTTCTACCAGTTTTATGGTGGAGTCTTTAGGGTTTTCTATATATAGTATCATGTCATCTGCAAAGAATAAAAGTTTTATTTCTTCCTTAACAATTGGATGCTTTTCGAAATAAGTCAAACAGAGAAAGACATGTATCATATGATCTCACTGATATGAGGAATTCTTAATTGCAGGAAACAAACTGAGGGTTGCTGGAGTGGGGGGTGGGGTGGGAGGGATGGGGTGACTGGGTGATAGACACTGGGGAGGGTATGTGCTCTGGTAAGTGCTGTGAATTGTGCAAGACTGTTGAATCTCAGATCTGTACCTCTGAAACAAATAATGCAATATATGTTAAGAAAAAAGAAGAAGAAGAAGAAGGTAGCAGGAGGGGAAGAATGAAGCGGGGGAAATCGGAGGGGTAGACGACATGAGAAACGATGGACTCTGAAAAACAAACTGAGGGTTCTAGAGGGGAGGGGGGTGGGAGGATGGGTTAGCCTGGTGGTGGGTATTGAGGAGGGCACATTCTGCATGGAGCACTGGGTGTTATGCACAAACAATGAATCATGGAACACTACATCTAAAACTAATGTTGTAATGTATGGGGATTAACATAAGAATAAAAAAAAAACAATTGGATCCTTTTATTTCTTTTTGTTGTCTGATTGCTGTGGCTGGGATTTCCAGTACTATCTTGAATAAAAGTAGCAAGAGTGGACATCCTGATCTTAAAGGAAAAACTCAGTTTTTCCCCACTGAGGATGATGTTAGCTATGAGTTTTTCATATATGGCCTTTATTATGTTGAGGTATGTTCCCTCTAACCCTAGTTTGTGAGGTTTTTTTTTTATCATAAATGGACGTTGTACTTTGTTAAATGCTTTTTCTACATCTAATGAAATGATCATATAATATCTATCCTTTCTCTTATTGATGTGATGTATCACGTTGATTGGTTTGTGAATATTGAACCACCCTTGCATCCTGGGAATAAATCCCTCTTGATCGTAGTAAATGATTTTTTTAATGTATTGTTGGATCAACTTTGCTAGTATTGGTTGAGAATTTTTGCATCTATGTTCATCAGGGATATTGGCCTGTAGTTCTCTTTTTTAGTGGTTTCTTTATCTGGTGTTGGTATCAGGGTAATGCTGGCCTCATAGAATGAATTCGTAAGCTTTCCTTCCTCTTCCATTATTTGGAGTAGTTTGAGAAGAGTAGGTTTTAACTCTTCTTTAAATGTTTGGTATAATTCACCCGTGAAGCCATCTGGTCCTAGACTTCTCTTTGTTGGGAGAGTTTTGATTACTGATTCAATTTCTTTGCTGGTAATCAGTCTATTCAGATTTTCTATTTATTCCTGATTCAGTTTTGAGAGGTTCCGCTCCCTTTCTCTTCCTTCCTTCCTTCCTTCCTTCCTTCCTTCCTTCCTTCCTTCCTTCCTTCCTTCCTTCCTCCCTCCCTCCCTCCCTCCCTCCTTTCTTTCTTTCTTTCTTTCTTTCTTTCTTTCTTTCTTTCTTTCTTTCTTTCTTTCTTTCTTTCTTTCTTTCTTCTTTCTTTCTTGGAGGTTATATGTTTCTAAGAATTTATCCATTTCTACTAGGTTGCCCAATTTGTTGGTATGTAATTTTTCATAATATTCTCTTACAATCCTTCATATTTCTGTGGTATTGATTGTTATTTCTCCTCTTTCATTTCTGATTGTTTAAGTTCTCTTTCTCTCTCTCTCTATCTCTCCCTCTGTCTCTCTCTTCCCCTGGCCCTCCCTCCCTCCCTTTGATGAGTCTGGCTAAAGGTTTATCAATTTTGTTGATCTTTTCAAAGAATCAGCTCCTGGTTTTATTGATCTGTTCTACTGTGGGGTTTTTTGGTTTCTATTTCATTTATTTCTTCTCTAATCTTTATTATTTCCTTCCTTCTGTTGGCTTTGGGTCTTGTTTGTTCTTTTTCTACCTCCTTTAGGTGTAAGGTTAGGTTGTTTATTTGATATTTTTCTTGCTTCTTAAGGTAGGCCTGTATTGCTATATACTTCCCTCTTAGGACCATTTTTTCCTGCATCCCAAAGGTTTTGGACTGTGGTTTTCATTTTAATTTGTTTCCATGTATTTTTTTATTTCTTCTTTGGTTTCCTGGTTGACCTGTTCATTATTTAGTAGCATGTTGTTTAACCTCCATGTATTTGCGGTCCTTCCAATTTTTTTCTTGTGGTTGACTTCAAGCTTCATAGCATTGTGGTCAGAAAGTATGCATGGTATGATCTCAATCTTTTTGTACTTGTTGAGGCCTGATTTGTGACCTAGTATTTGATCTATTCTGGAGAAGTCCCATGTGCAGGTGGAAAAAATATGTATTCTGCTGCTTTAGGATGAAATGTTCTGAATATATCTGTTAAGTCCATCTGGTCCAGTGTGTCATTCAAAGCCATTGTTTCCTTGTTGATTTTCTGCTTAGATGATCTGTCCATTGCTGTAAGTGTGGTGTTAAAGTCCCCTACTATTATTGTATTGTTATCAATGAGTTCCTTTATGTTTGTTATAAATTATTTTATGTATTTGGGGACTCCCATGTTGGTGCATAAATATTTGTAATTGTTAGTTCTTCTTGTTGAATTGTCCCCTTTATTATGATATAGTGCCCTTCTTCCTCTCTTGTTAGTCTTTGTTTTAATTTTTTAAAAAGATTTTATTTATTTATTTGAGAGAGAGAGAATGAGAGAGAGAGCATGAGATGGGGGGGGTGGTCAGAGGGAGAAGCAGACTCCCTGCTGAGCAGGGAGCCTGATGAGGGACTTGATCCGGGGACTCCAGGATCATGACCTGAGCCAAAGGACCCCGCTTAACCAACTGAGCCACCCAGGTGCCCCACAGTCTTTGTTTTAAAGTCTTTTTGTGGGGCTCCTGGGTGGCTCAGTCAGTTAAGCATCCACCTTCGGCTCAGGTCATGATCCCTGAGTCCTGGGATCAAGCCCTGCATTGGGCTCCCTGCTCAGTGGGGAGTCTGCTCCTCCCTCTCCTTCTGCCCCTCTCCCTGCTCATGCTCTTTCTCTCCAATAAATAAATAAAATCTTAAAAAAAATAAATAGTGTCTTGTTTATCTGATATAAATATTGTTATACTGGCTTTCTTTGGACAGCCATTTGCATGATAAATGGTTCTCCATCCCTCGTTTTCAATCTGCACGTGTCTTTAGGTCTAAAGTGAGCCCCTTGGGAGCACCTGGGTGGCTCAGTTGGTTAAGTATCTGACTTTGGCTCAGGTCATGGTCTTGGGGTCCTGGGATCAAGCCCATGTTAGGCTCCCTGCTCATTGGGAAGTCTGCTTGTTTCTCTCCCTCTGCCTACAGTCCTCCCTCTGCTTGTGCTCTCTCTGTTTCTCTCTCAATTAAATAAATAAAATCTTTAAAAATAAATAAAATGAGTCCCTTGTAGGCAGCATATAGATAGGTCTTATTTTTTTTATCCATCTTGACACCCTATGTCTTTTGATTGGAGCATTTTAGTCCATTTACATTCATAGTAATTATTGATAGATATGTATTTAGCGCCATTTTATTACTGGTTTTGTCATTGTTTCTGGAGATTTTCTCTGTTCCTTTCTTGGTTTTGTCACTTTTGGTCTTTCCTTTCCACTCAAAGAGTCCCTTGCCGGACTGATTTAGTGGTCATGAACTCTTTTAGTTTTTGTTTGTCTGGAGAACTCCTCCTATTCCGAGTGGTAGCCTTACTGGATACAGTATTCTTGGCTGCAGATTTTTCCCATTCAGCATGTTGAATGTATCATGCCATTTGCTTCAGCTTGCTAAGTTTCTGTTGAGAGATCTTCAGCTAGTCTTATAGGTCTTCCCTTATAAATTAAGGACTTCTTTTGTCTTGCAGCTTTTAGGATTTTTTCTTTATCACTATATTTTGCAAATTTAATTATAATATGTCTTTGTGTTGGCTTGCTTTTGTTGATTTTGATGTTAGTTCTCTGTGCCTCTTGATTCTAGATGTCTGTTTCCTTCGCCAGATTAGGGGAGTTTTCAGCTTTTTTTCTTCAAATAACTTTTCTGCCCCCTTTTCTCTCTCTTCTTCTTCTGGGACTGCTATAATACAAATGTGATTACATTTGATGGACTCACTGAGTTCCCCAAGTCTATTCTTGTGTTGCATAATTCTTCCTTCTCTCTTTTGTTCAGCTTCATTACTTTCCATTACTTTGTCTTCTATATCACTAATTCATTCCTCTGCTTCTCTCAGCCCACTGTTCATTACATCAAGCATGTTTCTAATCTCATTTATTGCACTCTTCATCTGTGATCAATTCCCTTTTAACTCTTTATCTCTGTGGTAAGGGTCTCATTGATGTCTTCTATTCATTTCTCATGCCTAGTAGTATCCTTATGATTGTTGCTTTAAATTCTCCATCAGGCATATTATTTATATCTGTTTCATTTACATCCCTTTCCCTGGCCTTATCTTGTTCTTTCATTTGGGATAAATTCCTCTATCTTTGTGCTTTGTCTAGGTCTCTGCCTTCTTGTCCATTGTTAGAAAGCCAGTTATATCTCCTTCTCCTGAAAGTAATGACTTTCTGAAAGAGGTCATGTAGTGCCTAGGGCCTGGTGCTTCAGGGAGGTCTCTGGGGTGTGCTGAGTATGCGCTGCTGTTGTGTTTTGGCTGCTTTATCCTTCAGGCCAGTCATCTGCAGAGGCTCTCCTTGCCTGCTGTGAGCAGTGTTTGGCCCCTGGCCTCAATGTAATGAGTTTTAATTAGGTGTCCTCTGGTGTGCTTGTGAAATCAGACCTGGCACTACTTCCACCAGAGCTGATGTCTTACAGAACTCTCTGGTTGGGAGACATGGTGTGGTCAGGGGTCTGTGCTGGTCTTCTGCGGGAGGGACCTGCTGTACTAGGACTGAGGCAGACATGACTGAGAAGGGCAATCTCTCCCGAGCACAGGGGGTAGGACTTGGTGTTTTCAAGTTAGGCAGCCAGTAGTAGAGCTGTGGTGCTTCCCACGGTTGGCTCTGTGTTTATGCTGAGGGGCAGGGGAGGGAAATGGTACCGGCCATTTGTTTACAGAGAGGTGTCTCTGTGAATGCTGTGTCTTATTGATGCACTCTGAGAAGAATGAATAATCTCCCCATTCTGTGCCCCAGGTGTTCTTCAAGTCACTGTTTCCATGCTGTCTGTTCCTGCCTTGTTTGCCTGCCTTCTCTCCAGGAGCAGTATGGTGCCCTCCAGGCTCTATCCCAACCAAGCCTGCTGACTTTTAAAACTCCAGGCTTTAAGCCCCACTGATTGCAAGAACTCCTGAAATTCAGCCCCTCTTGTTTTCCAAGCCAATGGCTTTGGGGAAACTTTCTCCTTATGTGTTCCCTTGTGTGCTCCTCTCTCTCACCCTTCTTTATAATCATGGCTCCCTCCCCTCTGCAGCACCAGTGATCTGTTTCTCCCATGAAGCATGTCTCCACACTTCTACCTTGTTCAATATGGCCTCGTTTCTCCCTTTAGTTGTGGAGTTTGTTCTGTCAGTCTCCAGGTTGATTTCTGGATATTTAGGATGATCTGATAGTTATCTACTGTGTTCATGGGACCAGGTGAGCCTAGGATCCTCCTACAGTGCCACCATCTTCCTCTGTCTGTGATTCTATTGAGAGTTTTATCATGAATGTTAGATTTTGTTGAAAGCTTTCTCTACATCTATTGATATGGTCATGTGATTTTTTTTTTTTTTTGTCTGTTCATGTGATGGATCACATTAATTTATTTTCAAAGTTTGAACCAGCCTTTTGTACCTGGGATAAATCCCATTTTGTTATGGTGAATAATTCTTTTTATATATTCTTGGATTCAATTGCTATTATTTTGTGAGGATTTTTACAACTATGTTCATGAGAGATACTGGTCTGCAGTTTTCTTTTTTTTGTAATGTCTTGTCTGGTTTTGGTGTTAGGGTAATAATGACCTCAGAATGATTTAGGAAGTAATCCTTCTGCATTTATCTTCTGAAAGACATTATAGAGAATGGGAACAATTTCTTCCTCAATTGTTTGATAGAATTCACCAGTGAATCCATTTGGGCCTGGTGCTTTCTGTTTTTGAAGGTTATGAATTATTGACTCAATTTGATTTATACATTTATACCTATTCAGATTGTCTACTTCATCTTGTATGAGTTTTGGTATATTGTATCTTTCAAAGAATTATTCCATTTCGTCTAGTTATCAGATCTGTGGGCATAGTTGTTCATAGTATTATTTTATTATCTTTTAATATTTATGCAATATGTAGTGCTGTCCCCTCTTTCATTTCTGATATTAGTAATTTATGTCTTCTGTATTTTTTCTTAGTTAGCCTAGCTAGAGGGCTTATTTATATTATTGATATTTTAAAAATATCTTTTGGTTTTGTTGATTTTCTATATTGATTCCCTGTTTTCAATTTCATTGAGTTCTGCTCTCTTATTATTTTTCTTTTTCTGCTTCCTTTGGATTTAATTTGTTCTTTTTCTAGTTTCTTAAGGTGAAACTTAGATTTTTGGTTTCAGATCTTTCTTCTTTTCTAATATATACATTAATTGCTATAAATTTCTGTCTGAGCACTGATTTTGCTGCATCCCATAAATTTTTATAGTCTGTGTTTTCATTTTCATCTAGTTAAAATATTTTTAAATTTCTCTTGAAAGTTCTTCTTTGACCTATCTATTAGAAGTGTGTTGTTTAATCTTCATATATTTTGGGACTTTCTAATTACCTTTCTGTTAATCAATTTCTAGTTTAATACCTTTGTTATTTGAGAGTAGACATTGTATGATTTCTATTCTTTTAAGTGTTAGGGTATATTTTATGGCCCAGAATGTGGTCTATCTTGGTGAATGTTCCATGTGAGCTTGAATAGAAGGTAATATATTTTTTTAAGATTTTATTTATTTATTTATTTATTTGAGAGAGCGAGAATGAGAGAGAGAGAGAGCACATGAGAGGGGGGAGGGTCAGAGGGAGAAGCAGACTCCCCGCTGAGCAGGGAGCCCAATGTGGGACTCAGTCCTGGGATTCCAGGATCATGACCTGAGCCGAAGACAGTCTCTTAACCAACTGAGCCACCTAGGCGCCCAGAAGGTAATTTTTTTTAATAATGCAAGTCCAGGAGTCCCTTGTGGAAAAGATTGACAAGTATCACTTTTTACCTGTCCTACAAGTGACGAACTATGATACATTTGTAGCAAATTATAACTTACTACTAATCTCAATAAGAGAAAAACATTAACCTCATTAAGAATTGGCCAGAATATTAAAAAAAATAATTCATACTATAAGAACTGCAGTAAGAACTAGGCAGAAGTAATCAACTTTATAATATTATAAAAATAATTATCAGTATAATTTGAAATATAAATGAGAACTTCCATTTTTACTACTCATATTGGCAAAGATATAGAAATTAGGTATTAACTATACCAGCTATAGTGTGGGGAAGAATATTCTCACACCCTCCTGGTAGGCAGGGTGAATTGGTAGGTACTGCCTCAATAGGGGTCAATTGGAAATTTCTTTCCAACTTTAAACTTCAGGTAGGACTACATCAAACTAAAAAGCTTCTGCATAGTAATGGAAACAGTTGATAAAATGAAAGGGCAATGTATGGAATGAGAAAAAATATTTGCAAATCATATATCTGATAAGCCATTAATATCCAAAATATATAAGGATTTCTATAACTCAACAGCAAAAAACCCCCAAATACGCTGATTTATAAATGGGAAAAGGACCTGAATAGACATTTTTCCAGGAAAGATATACTAATGGCCAGCTGGCATATAAAAGATGCTTAACCTCACTAATCACTAGGGGAAGTTGAAGATTGCAATGAGATATCATCTCACACCTGTTAGGATGGCTTTTACCAAAAAGATAACAGATAAGTGTTGGTGAGGAAGTGGAGAAAAAGGAACATTTGTACACTGTTGGTTGAAATATAAAGTGGTACAGCCGCTATGGAATACAGTGTGGAGATTTCTCAAGAAATTAAAATTTGAACTACTATATGATTCAGCAGTCCTACCTCTGGATATATATCCTAAGAAATCAAAATCAGTATACTGAAGAGATATCTGCACTACCATGTTCATTTTCACTGCAACATCATTTACAATAGCCAAGTTATGGAAACAACCTAAGTGTCCACTCACCAGTGATGAGTGATGAATGGATAAAATAGATGTGAGACATCTTTATAGACATCTAGATAGATAGATAGATAGATAGATAGATAGATAGATAGATAGATAGGCAGACAGTGAAATATTATTCAGCCATGAGAAGGAAGGAAATCCTGCCATTTGCAAACACATGGATGGTGTCTAGAAGACATTATGCTAAGTGAAATTAGCCAGAGGAAAGCAAATACTGTAATGATCTCACTTATATGTGAGATTAAAAAAAAAAGTCCAACTCACCCAAACAGAATAAAGTGGAGGTTACTAAGGACTGGGTTGGAGGAGATAGGGATATGCTGGTCAAAGAGTACAGCCTGTGTTTTGTACTTGAAATTTGCTGAAAGAGTAGACCTAGGGGCGTCTGGGTGGCTCAGTTGGTTAAGCATCTGCCTTTGGCTCAGGTCATGATCCCAGTGTCCTGGGATCAAGCCTTGCCTTGGGCTCCCTGCTCAGCAGGGAGTGTGCTTCTCCCTCTCCCTCTGCCCCTCCCCTCTGCTTGTGCTTTCTCTCTCTCTCTCTCTCTTTCTCTCAAGTAAATAAATAAAATCTTAAAAAAAAAAAAGTAGACCTTAAGGGTTCTCACCACACACACACACACAGACATACACACACACACAAGGTAACCATGTGAGGTGATGGATGTGTTAATTAACCCAATTGTGGTAATCATTTCACAAAGTATACATATGTCAAATCATCACGTTGTATACCTTAAACATATAGGATCCATTTGTCAATTATACCTCAATAAGCTGAAAAATCTGTTTTAAATAAAAGAATAATGTACTACATGTTGGCTAATTGAATTTAAATAAAATAAATAAAGAAAGAATAAAAGAATAAAAAACAACAAAAGAGAAAAGGTACATAGGAGATACATATTTGATTCTTTGCTTCTCTAGAAATGTATTACACAGCCATACATTTGTGTGAATTTTGGCTGGATAAATGACTCTAGTCAAGGGTTCATTCTCAGTATTGCAAAATTTGTTACATTTTTAATTTTGTTTTGTTTCTTCATTTCAGGGCACTGTTGAGCAGGGCAATGTGTTTCTATTTTCTGGTACCTTTCACATGACCTGCTTTCTGATTGTTGAAAATGTCAAGATCTTCTTTATATTCTTATTATTCTAAAATTTTATCCTCTGATACACTTCCAAGAGTTTACCAATTATTTATAACTTGATTTTTCAGGGGGGAAAGGGAAGCATAAGTGTACTTCTCTTTACTGAGAATATACTATATACCAGTTAGCTGTTTAATTGGATATTCCTCTTAATTAGATTTAGTATGTTTTTAAATGAGAATGGATCTTGGAATTCCCTCATTGTGCACAGGAGTTTTTATCTGCAGGGGTTGGGTTGTGTGAGGCCTGCTCATTGATTAACACTAACTCTAGTTTTCACCCACATCACAGGTATTGAGCCCAACCTGTTTGTGATCCATTTCTCTCCTTTCCTGTAAAACTCTCCTTTACTTCTTCTTTTATGTTTCTCATCTCTCCTTCTACCTTGAAGTCATTTATTTTCATTACACGAGTATAACTCAGGATTTTTGTTTCAGGGATTTGTGCTATTCAGGGATGTGTCTATAGACTTTTCTCAGGAAGAGTGGGAATGCCTGGACTCAACTCAAAGGAATTTGTACAAATATGTAATGTTGGAGAATTATAGCAACCTGGTCTCAGTCGGTAAGTATACCTTTCTCTAAAAACTCTAGAGCCCTTTGGAGTATATGCTTCCCCTGAGAAGATTTTCTCAACTCCTTTCATATATCCTATGCGTTTCTTCTCCCTATTCCTAAAGACATGCTTGAGCTTTGTAGAGTTGGGACTGTGTAGCTTCATTGGGCCTAAGGCCAAAACTCCACCTTCTCTCCTTTTTTGTGGCCCTGCCAATTTATTTGCTGATCATAGGATAGGATTTGTGTCCTGGGACACCTACAACATAAAAAGTCTCCTTTCTTCTCTTATGAGTAGGTCTTTGCATTCCCAAGCCAGATGTGATCTCTTTATTGGAGCAAGGGAAGGAGCCTTGGAGTGTTTTTGACAGTGAGCTGACAAGAGGCCTGTACCTAGGTAAGTGATTGATGATTATACAAAGGAAGAGGAATGTAGGATATAAACCAGCTGCTCAGTAAGGAGATCACATCTTTGCGATGTTTGGAGGAATCTCCCCTCAAAGGCCTACAACTATTAAGAAAAGTAAACTCATCATGAACTTCCAAATGCCCACACCTTCACCTTCAACCTTTTTCATGTATGCATGAGTCTTTAATGACCTTCTTGTTTTCTGGCACAAAAATATGTTTCAGTCTCATCTTGTATTTTTCTTTCCCCAACTTGGAATTAGCCAGTTCATTAAGAAGCCTTATTTTCTCGGGGTGCCTGGGTGGCTCAGTCGTTAAGCGTCTGCCTTCGGCTCAGGTCATGATCCCAGGGTCCTGGGATCAAGCCCCGCATCGGGCTCCCTGCTCTGCGGGAGGCCTGCTTCTCCCTCTCCCACTCCGCCTGCTTGTGTTCCCTCTCTCGCTGTGTCTCTCTCTGTCAAATAAATAAATAAAATCTTAAAAAAAAAAAAAGAAGCCTATTTTCTCTTAATAGGGAATGGTGTTCATTGACCAATATCAGTGTTCAGTGCACTCATTGCTACTGGATTTTCATTGCTTTTATATCTATTAAGTACAAAGAGACAGGGAACATATATTTTATAAGTGAATCATACTAATAACTGTAATTGAAGTCCAAAAGACAAGATTCTGTCTCACTTTTCTACATCTCAGTTTTGTAACTTTTTCTTGAACAGTGGAAAACCCTATTTCCCACAACACGAGTATATTTGTTCAAGCCTTCTGTTCCAAATGCCACAGAATACTTTCAAAATTAGAATACCAGCACAACTACTGACTGAAAAACCTACCTGAAGTCATGTTCAAGATTTATTACAGTTTCCTTTTCCTTTTTCCCTTAGAATAGGTTACACCAAGGATTTCCAGAGTACAGTTCGTAAAGTTGCTAGATTAATTCTTTTTTGTGCATTTTCAACTTAATATACCTATCTTTTTTTAAAGTCATATTAAGTATTATGACCTATTTTTTTAAAGATTTTATTTTATTTATTTGACAGAGAGATAGAGAGAGAGCACAAGTAGGCAAAGTGGCAGGCAGAGGGAGAAGGGGAAGCAGGCTCTCCGCTGAGCAGGGAGCCCAATGTGGGGTTAGATCCCAGGGCCCTGGGATCATGACCTGAGCCGAAGCTAGCTTGCTTAACCAACTGAGCCACCCAGGTGCCCTTAATACACCATTTATCTTAACTGTTAAGTTTAGATTATTTTTAGTTTAGAATTGGAATATATAAAACATTTATATGCTTTAAAAGTCAATATAAAAATATACTTAGAGAAGTTATGTTTGCAACCCTATCTGCTTCATTCATTGCCATCCTCACTCTAGGTATTTGGTGGTAGGGGGAGGGGGTTGGTTGAGGTAGTCTGGTTAATCCTTTCTGCCTTTATTTTTTCAGAAATAGAGCATGTTCACATTTATATTCCCAATTCTCCTTCCCTCTTGTACATAGGATAGTATTCTCTCTGCACTCTTTTTTTTTTTTAAAGATTTTATTTATTTATTTGACAGAGAGAGACACAGTGAGAGAGGGAACAAAGGCAGGGGGGAGTGGGAGAGGGAGAAGCAGACTTCCCACGGAGCAGGGAGCCCAGTGCGGGGCTCGATCCCAGGACCCCGGGATCATGACCTGAACCGAAGGCAAACGCTTAACAACTGAGCCACCCAAGCGCGCTCTCTGCACTCTTTTTTACTGTCCTGTTTTTTTTTCTTTTTTGATTGAGAGAGAGAGAGAGCGCATGCGCGTGTGCACATGCAAGTGGGGGGAGGGGCAGAGGGAGAGAGAAAATCTTAAGCAGGCTCCACTCAATGTGGAGCCTGATGCTGGGCTCCATTTCATAACCCTAAGATTGTGACCTAAGCCGAAATCGAGTCGGATGCTCAACTGAGCTACCCAGGCACCCCGTTCTGGTTTTCTTTTAATAATTATTAACAAGTTGTTGTGGAAATCATTCCATATAGATACGTTGGCAAAAATAAAAAAGATGTATAAAATTGACTTAATCTTTCTTGGTGTTATGTGTTGATTTTTGCCATATCTCATTAATTATTGGAATTGTTAATAGTAAAGTTTCCAAGCAGACAGTCACAAAATTTGTAAATATTTTCAGTTTTGTTTCTTGCTTTTCTGTGCTTGCAATTTTGATACTCCTTTTAGTCTTATTGCTGTGGCTGCACTATTCAGGAAGTGTTCAATAGAAATAGCACTACTATGTGTTTTCATCTTTTTTCATGATTTTTATGAGCATGACTTTTTCTTCTTTTTAAAAAAAAAATTTTTTTTAAGATTTTATTTATTTATTTGAGAGAGAGAGAATGAGAGAGAGCATATGAGAGGGGTTAGGGTCAGAGGGAGAAGCAGACTCTCTGCCAAGCAGGGAGCCCGATGCGGGACTCGACCCAGGGACTCCAGGATCATGACCTGAGCCGAAGGCAGTCGCTTAACCAACTGAGCCACCCAGGCACCCTAAAAATTTTTTTTAGTTTTGGAATAATTTTATATTTACCAAAAAAGTTGCAAAAATAGTATAGAGAGTTCCTATATTCCTCACCTAATATCAATTTCCTCTACATTTTTGTGGCATATTTGAATTTACCTCATCCCCATCATTTTAATTCCCTCCAACATAGTATATCTGTCATAAACTTCATGATTTATCCTTTCTTTGTTTTGCTTAATGTGAGCCCTTATGTATATATCTTCATATATCCCCTTTCTTTTATAAATGGTAGCAGCATATACATAGTTTACTCCTTCCTACCTGTTCTTCTACTTTAAAAAGTCATGAAGATCATTCAATAGGAATATATAGATACTTCTCATTTCTTTATTAAGTTACTTAGAACTCTATTGTGTGCATTTACGATACTGAGTTCAAGTAGTATTAAGTTGGTGGCTATTTGGGTTTGTTATAGTCATTTGCTCTTACACAAATAGTTCTGTAGTGGATAACCTTCTGCATAAATCTCTTCAGATTCTTTCCAGAAAGTATAGTTTGGGTTCCTAGAATTGGGATTGCTTGCTCAAGGGATAAATACTTATATAATTTTGCTAGAAACTGGCAAATATCCCCGTATGGTAATTGTACCATTTTTATTTGCTACACTGAATGTGTGAAAGAGGTTACTTGCCTATAGCCTTCTAACAGATTAGGTTATCAGATTTTTGGGTTTTTGCCGAAGTATACTTTGAATTTATTCCAAAATTTAAGAATCATTGACTTCGTCTTTTTCTGATCCCCTTCCCCCATGTCTTTCTATGTCTCTCTTCAATTTCTATACTTTATCTCTCAAATTGCACCACCATATAAGAACTGTAAATCCTATTTACATTATAAACATTGATGTCAATGTAATTCTGCCTTTTCTAAGTTTTGTGTCTTCTCCCTCCCAAAAAAGTGAATGTTTTTGTGTTTTCTTTCAGAATATAAATCTAGGTGTGAGAACAAGAAATTATCTCTGAAAAAGGGTAACTATAAAATAGATTCATCCCAGTGGGTTATAATGGAAGGATTTACAAAGCATGGACTTAAACAGGGATCTCAGGAAAGACATTTTAGCCAAATCTCATGTACCTCTGAAGACATATCCCCTTTCATTCAGCAAACATCTCTCCCTCTACATCGAACATTTAATACCAAAGAGAAATCTTATGAATGCCAAAAACATAAAAATGCCTATGGACAGGACTCAAAACTTACTACACATCAAGAAGGTCATAATGGCGAGAAATTCTATGACTATAAGGAATATGGGAACACCCTTAGTAGAACTTCAAAACTTAGTTCATATCATTCAGTGCATATTGGTATGAGACCCTATGAATGTGAGGAATGTAGGAGGTCTTTGAATAGTGACTCGGACTTTATGCAACATCAGATAAATTTTACTAGGGAGAAATCTAATGAATTTAGGAAAAGTGGGAAGGCCTTTACTAATGCCTCACAGTTTTTTCTACATCATAGCATTCATACAAGTGAGAAACACTTTAAATGTAAGGAGTGTGTTAGAGAATTTAGTAATGGTACAGCCCTTATTCGTCATCAGAGGATTCATACTGGTGAAAAACCTTATGAGTGTAATGAGTGTGGGAAGGCTTTTAGTACTAGTTCAATATTTAGAGTACATCAGAGGATTCACACAGGTGAGAAACCCAATGAATGTAAAGAATGTGGAAAAGCCTTTCGTCATTCCTCATACCTTACTCAACACCAAAGAATTCATACCGGTGAGAAACCTTATAAATGTAAGTATTGTGTTAGAGCATTTAGTAATGTTTCGGCCTTTATTCGGCATCAGAGGATTCATACTGGTGAGAAACCCTACAAATGTAAGGAATGTGGAAGAGCCTTTAGTACTGGCTCAATCCTTACAGCACATCAGAGAATTCACTCAGGTGAGAAACCCTATTTATGTAAGGAATGTGGGAAGGCCTTTCGTCAGTCTTCAGACCTTACTCAACATCACAGAATTCATACTGGTGAGAAACCCTATGAGTGTAAGGAATGTGGAAGGGCCTTTCGTCGTTCATCAGAACTTTCTCGACACAAGTTAATTCATGCTGATGAGAAATTGTATGAATGTAAGGAATGTGGAAAGATATTGAGTAGAGATTCAATACTTATACAACATCAGAAAATTCACACTGGTGAGAAAGCCTGGGAATGTAATGAATGTGGAAGAGTTTTTACTTGTGCAACATACCTGACCCGGCATCAGCGAATTCATACTGGTAATAAACCATATACTTGTAACAAATGTGGAAAAGCCTTTCTTCGTTCTTCAGACCTTATTCTGCATCAAAGAATTCATACTGGTGAGAAACCCTATGAGTGTAAGGAATGTGGGAAGGCTTTTGCAAGAGGCTCAAATCTTAATCGCCATCAAAAAGTTCATAATGGTAAGAAATAGTATGAAAGTAAGCTTTGTAAGACCTTTAAGCATGTCTTTCAGGTAACATGACATGAAAGAGAAATCTTAGAAATGTAATAGGAGAAATCCTAAAATTTATTGGTAAGAAAATATAGAAATATAATTAATATGAGAATGCCTTATGTGTTTCACAGTTTAACTACCATAAGAATAAAATGAATATTGGAAGTTCTCTATCAATAGCTCATTCCTTTCTAAATTTTAAAAACTTTCTAATCATGAGTGGAGAAAAGTGAAAAATCTTTTTTGTTGCATTTTTCATATTTTAAAATACTTTAAATCCACTTTATTTTTTATATAGCTGTAAGTAGTTCGGTTTATGCATAGCTAAAATACTATATTATTATGTTGTACATTAAATTTTTGAATTTATTTTGTTCTCACCAAAACTCTTATTACAGCACAACTTATTCAGTAACTATTTTCTGAAGCTATTTATGCACAGTTTTGTGACATTTTATATTTTTAATGTTATAAGCTTGGATATAATGAGTCTTTTTATACCCCGACATCCAATTTGGAAACTCTTTACTTGATCTTTTTATAATAAATTTATACCTGCATATCTTTGCATCTGTACCATTTTATTTATTTATTTATTTATTTTTAAAGATTTTATTTATTTATTTGACAGAGAGAGAGACAGTGAGAGAGGGAACACAAGCAGGGGGAGCGCGAGAGGGAGAAGCAGGCTTCCCGCCGAGCAGGGAGCCCGATGCGGGGCTCAATCCCAGGACCCCGGGATCATGACCTGAGCCGAAGGCAGATGCTTAATGACTGAGCCACCCACGCGCCCCTGTACTGTTTTATTTAAAATATCATTACTTTAAGGGGTGCCTGACTGGCTCAGTCAGAGGAGCATGCAACTCTTGATCTTGGGGTTGTGAGTTTGGTCCCCCATGTTGGATGAAGATGTTACTTAAAAATAAAATCTTTTAAAAATAAAATATCATTACTTTAAGATATATATTTTAATATTGATAAAGTGATTATTTGTATATATAAATTAATATTTTTATTTCATAAATGTGATATTTTATTGTAATAATTTTCTCTAAATTTTTTAATTCTACAAAGAAGCCAATAAAGTTAGCTTTCATCCCCCAAAGGGGCTATAACTATGGTCAAATTGTTGGAACAAATCCTTTTATAATTTTTTAAAGCAAATGTAATCATATTATTCAAATTGTCTCATAAATTGTCTTCTTAATGACAAGATATGTCATATAGGACATTCCATGTGATTAAGTGCATTAATAATGTTAATATATATGACTGTACCATTATTTTTACCAAACAGCTATGGTCAAATAATATGACTGACTCCACTTTTTTTGTTTGTAAGGAATGCCATGTTTAGCATCCTACTTGGCACGCTGTACTTGGTTGTCTTCTCTTCATTGTTTTTGAAATCTCTGCATACCTTTTGACATGTACATATTTTAAACATGACAGATTAAACTGGCTTCCTTTTTGACCATACTGTACTATGCCATTTTTCTCTCCTTCCCTCCATGTTACTTATCCTTGTGGACTTTTTCCTAATGATTTTGCCCAAATATAATGTAGGGACATTTAATTTTTTAAAAAATAATTCATTTCCATTTCAACATATTTATATTAAAAACACATTCCTATATGTTATTATAGTTTATGTGAAATGGCATGGCTATATTCACTAGTATATGTGGGTTTGGTAAGGATCAAATGAGTTAATTTACACAAATGCTTATAATTAAGACTTTAACATGCTCAGTAAATATAATCCATTATCAATATTATTTTTTTCCTTTGTCTATTTTATTATTTATGGAATGGCTCTTAACTATGGTGTATATTTTATTTAATATCAGAAATTTAATATTGGAGAAGAATGTTAAGCCTCTAGTGAATATAGCAAAGTCATCATCATTCATTCCTTCTTGGGCGTGAGATGATCCATCCTGAAGAAAAAAAACATAAGAATATAATGAATAATGCTTTTATTCGTATCTAACCTTGTATGTTGAATCCTAAAATTTATGTCAGCATGCAACATTATTGAGAATATTATTGCCCACATTATTTGACTGATTAAAAAATAATATTGGATTGTAGGAACATCTGACTCTTGATCCAATGCATGTTTAAGCCAACATTTGTCTAAGGATGAAATATGAACAAACTGCAATTTTTTGAACATAAAGGTTGCTGAGTATCCTACACAGCAAAACCTGTGGGAGGTGGGCAGAATTACTCACAGAACTTATAACTCTAAATCCAGACATGTAAAAAAATAAAAATAAAAAAATAAATCCAGACATGTATTACAATAATTAATACTTGAAATCTGGCCCTGGTGCTACAGGGATGTAGAGGAAGCTTCCATGTATCTGGGACTCAGACTGCCTCTAGAGTGGGGTTTAGCTTGGCTAGTGCTGGTGTCTCTGGAGGTATGATACAGGTGGATCTGAGAAGTTTGGAACAACTGCGAACTAGAATCAACAGCTTCTACTGGGAACTATGGCCACTAATAGGGCTTATCACTTTTCTATTGCTGCATAACAAATTGCCACAAGTTTGGCAGCTTAAAGTAATACACAATTATTATCTCAAAGTTTTCATGGGTACATGTGAGGGCCTGGCTTAGCTGGGTCCTTTGCTCAGGGTCTTACAAGGTGGCAATTGAGGTGTCAGTTGGGGATGGTGTCTCACCGAAGGCCCAGGGTCATCCTCCAAATTTACATGTTTGTTGGCAGAATTAATTTCCTTGAAGCGATAGTAATGTTGGCTTGTTTCTTCAAGGGCGGCAGAAGACATTTTTACTTCTGTCTCTGACCTATAGATCTTTTAAAAGGCACATCTCTCAGAATCTGCCCATTCAGGATAATCTCCCTTTTGACCCACTTAAACTGTTTAGGGACCTTGATTATATCTGCCAAAATCCTTCACCTTTGCCATATAACTTAACATAATTATGGAAATGATATACCATCACACCATCATTTTTGCCACATTTTATTCATTAGAAGCAGCGCATGGAGGTGTTAGGGTTGAAGTATGGAGATAAGATACTACTTCAGTGGCCTCATTGCTTGTTTTTGAGGCAAGGGGAAAGCAACCATCTTTTCCTTCGTGAAAGTGGGAATACAGCACACAAAACAACAATTTTTGTTACTGGGTCCCTTGGTTCTTGTCCCAGATGCACCAAAGAATTGGGAAACCTGAGACCAGAATGGGGAGATAGAGTTTATTGAGTAGATAAGTGTAGAACACTCGAGAGAAAGCGGGCTAGTCCCAGAGCAAGAGTGGCAATGGCCCCGAGAAGCTCTAGCTGCATCCTTTTAAGCCTGTTTTCTGCATAGGTAAATTTGGCTTTGATTGACAGCTGGTGGTTATAGAACATTCTGGCTTCTGTGCATGTGCCTACCCATGATGCAGTCTGTCATAATTGTATTTATTTATAATTGTATTTATTTACAAATGTATGAGTTTCTAGTGAGCTTTTGCTGTGAACTTAAAGTTACTTAACGGAAAGTTGCACCTTTTGTGCTCATGCTCAGTTCTTGGACGTCTCCTTGTGGTTTTTGAGCCAGCTCTGTGGCTAGGCCTTTCCTGTTTTGTTAGCCCTTGGTGGTGGCTCTGAAGGTGTGGCTGTTAACTCTTGGGGGTGGCTCCGAGGGTGTGCTCAGCATCTGCTTAATCCCTCCTTGCTCATGCCTAACCAACTGCCAAACACTTTTAAGTAATTCTTATCTCAAAGACAGTCCCACTTTTCATCATCTTTGACATCTTTACTCTTCAGTGTCCAATACATTAACCAGTAGACACATGTAGTTACTTAAATTTAGATTTAAAGTAATAAAATTTAAAATTCATTTTCTCTGTCTCATAGGCACGTTTCAAGTGCTCAACAGCTGCATGCAGCCAGTGGCCATTGTATTGGGCAGCATATTATAGAACATTTCTGTCGTTGCAAGAAATTATACCGCACAGTCCTATGACATAAATGACCTTTCAGTTATTGAATTATAGGAGAAAACTTGGTGTTCATTGGCTCTGTTGCATACCCTGCAGTGATACCCACAGACAGAGTTGGCACCAGTTATTTTGTGGCTTCATCTAGATCCAGGAGAAAAAAAGTTGTATTTTATCACCCTTTTGCACATTAAACTATGATGAGAGACCAATCTGAAGTTGCCTTGGTAGAAAATTAACATAGAGAAGTCAACAAACCCATGTCCAAATATTCTTTTTTTTAATTTTTAAAAATATTTTATTTTTGCGAGAGAGAGAGCATGAGGGAGGGGATGGAGGGCAGAGGAAGAATCAGACTCCCCACCGAGTGGATGTGAACTCTGGGATCATGACCTGAGCCGAAGGCAGACGCTTAACCCACTGAGCCACCTAGGTGCCCTCATGTACAAATATTCTTAAAAAATAGAAGATCCAATAGAAAAAAAAAAAAAAACTGCTTTTATGGTAGTCACAAAAAAAAAGCTATCAAGAAATAAAATTAAATAGAAATGTCCATAATCATTATGGAAAAATACTAATCCCTCCTTGCTCATGCCTAACCAACTGCCTAACACTTTTTAAGTGTGGAAAATAAAAATTTTCCAAAGCAATCGGGAAATGAAAAAATAAAAGGATATAACATCTGGGATTGCAGTACTGACATCGTTAAAAAATCATAATTCCTTAGCTTATAAATGTGATGCAATCTCAATTAAAAATACCCAGCAATTTTTTTAGATATATGAGCTAATTCTAAAGTCTATATGGAAAAATAAAGAAATCAGAATAACCAGTACAATTCTGAAAGAGGAGAAGAATTGGATAATTGGAACCATCAGATATTAAGACATACTATAACTCTATAATAATTAGGAGTATAGCTCTAGCAAAAATATAATAGAACACTAGAACTACTTAAAAGTCCAGCTATAGATCCAAACACATAGGAAAGATAGTATATGATAATGAAGGCATTTTGGATCATTTAATACCCTTTGAATCTTGAGGAGTTGGATGTATTATATGTATATGTTACATAAAGGTTTTTCAACAGATGTTTTTAGTAGCCACATGGCAAAGATAGGACAAATTTGTATCCATATTTATTCAAACAGTCTGAAAGCGCCACTCCATAGTTTACTCAAAAACAAAAAGAGAAGATATAGCTTTAAATAGGACTGTTGACTACAGCCTTAAGGAAATAAATTAACATCAGGAATGGGAAAAAGGTGACATCAAGTGGCCTCTGATATGACACATTAAGAAGGACACAATATCACCCATGGAGTATTCTTGTCAAAATATTTAGCCTAGGGGCCCCTGGGTGCCTCGGTCGGTTAAGCGGCTGCCTTCGGCTCAGGCCATGATTCAAGGGTCCTGGGATGGAGCCCCGCGTCGGGCTCCTTGCTCAGCATGGAGCCTGCTTCTCCCTCTCCCTCTGCCTGCCTGCCGCTCCCCCTGCTTATGCTCTCTCTCTCACCATCTCTGTCTCTGTGTCAAATAAATAAAAATAAATTTTAAAAAATATTTAGCCTGAAGGTCAACAAGACTTATATAATTATCTTTTATTTAGCCTATGCAAAAATTAATCAACCATGGACAAAAATTTTAAATCATTAAAAAAATCAGTCTTGGGTCGTAATCCGTTTCTAGTCTCTGGTTGTCACTAAACTTTTTTGACTCTGGTTTTCAAAGTCTATAGAAGAGAGTAATGATTCCCCAGATGGGATCGAGTGAGCCAAGGGCATTGGCAGCCTTCTGCCACTCAGGCAGTGGTCACTAAGTAACATTAACTTCTGATTAGCAACAGTACTCTGGAGAACACCGACCCATCCCACAGCGCTGGTTCACCAAGGAGGGCAGCTGGCCCTAGGCACAGGCAGCAAGAGCCGCCGTGGCGCTGTCAAGGGTAGAGAGCGCTCAAAGGATTCTGGAGGTTGTAGTTCAGGCCTCGCGAACGCCTCCAAGTCGCGCAGGCGCACATGCCATTTGGTAAAGTGGAATCAGTTTTGTCTTTGGCCTTGTCGATACCATTGCTTGTGGGGTCCGCTGAGCTCCAATCCCTTCTTCGCACCGGGGCGCCGGACTTCTTGGGGCTGAAAGGCTCACTGGTCCGAATGGGCATAAGCATAACCTTGCGATTGAAGGCCTTATATCCGGTAAGCTTGTGCATTTTTCGCCGCGGAGTTAGCAAGTTGGGCTCAGTTATCAGCGAGCTGCACCTTTAACATCTGGAGGTTGATTTACGTGTGGGGGCGACCGGGATTGACCAGCTGTGCTTCCGGGAGCCACCGCCTTCTTGAGGACAGAGGCGCCCTCGGGTCTTTGATATGGGACCTGAATTGGGGCACGTCTCTGGCTCAGGGTCTTGTCTGAGGCGGGCTTTTCTGCTGTAAGTCTAGTCTCCGGAGTCCTGCTCCTGGAGGGACAGAGGAATGCTCAGAGCAAGGTGGTGCGGGGTAGGGGGCATTCGTGCCCGCTTCTCCAGACACTGCCAGCTTCCCAGAGGCCATTCTGCTGCAGCCGGAGCCTTGGTCTCGGGCGGAATTAGTCCATTCTCTCTCCCATCCCTGTCAGTGTATCTGTGTGAAGTGGAGAGAGTTGACAATGGGGAAGCAGGGTAAAGGACTGCCCTTTGAACCGGGTTGTTCTGGGAACCGAGGCCAGCGTTGGTCTGCTAGCTCTGCAGTGTCAGGACTCTGCCCTTTTCCAGAAGGGGAGCCCCGAGGACGACTGCGCTTCGGGCAAGACTGAAAGCCATGACCCGAGGTGATGCTTCCTGAAACACAGTGAGCATTTGCCTTCCTTATCCTACCCTTTATTGGGTAAGAACATCTCTTTCAGGACTTCCTGACCATTTCCTTCCATCCCGTCTACTCAGCTGTGTTGCCTAGGGGCCCCTTCCGAATGGCAACAAGTGTTCACGACTTTTTTTCTATAAATCGTTATCTTTTTCCACGTGGGGTCAGGAATGTTGATTGAGCAGAAGTGCACAGGGAGGAAAATGAGGATATTATTTGCTAAATGAATCTGTTTTACCTGGACTGTGATGTGATGAGGTCAAGTTGAGCACTTGAGTGGGAGCTCATATCTGGAAAATCATGATCATCACAGACTGTAAGACAAAATGAGAGTTGGTGTTGTTCAGTCTTCATTTGACCTCAGCCTCTTTGTGAATCTTCATCAATTTTCATCAGATTTTTGGCAACTCAGGAACCAGGAACATTTATTACAGTTTAGTGATGCCTGGTTACAGGTTGAATTATACCAGAGCCTAAGTAGTTTGAGAACCTTATTGTTAGAGCCCAGACCGACAGACCTTAAAGGTCTTATTAGTGCCAAATACCAAAATGAGAAGAAAGATTAAGCCAACTAACTGCCTTCAATATTTATACTGGTATTTCCAATTATTCTCATTTTACTATTTGTGGAGGAATCAAGTGTAGTCATTATTCCTTGGCTTCTGTGTGTGTTGGAGTGGTAAATTAGCTTTTCCCCACTAGGGTTATAACATGATTTTTACTTAACTCTATAGTATATATATGTAGTTATTACTATGTAAGTATTAGAGCTGAGCCAAGTAGTATACTAAGCAGACATATTATTTCTAGAGTAATTTTTTTTTCCTGGAGCTAGTTATCTTTTTTTTTTTTAAGATTTTATTTATTTTTCTGACAGAGAGACACAACGAGAGAGGGAACACAAGCAGGGGGAGTGGGAGAGGGAGAAGCAGGCTTCCCGCAGAGCAGGGAGCCTGATGTAGGGCTCGATCCCAGGACCCTGGGATCATGACCTGAGCCGAAGGCAGACACTTAATGACTGAGCCACCCAGGCGCCCCTGGAGCTAGTTATCTTTTAAAGTTATTTGCTCAGTTTTCCACATTTGTGTTGCTAACCTATCAAAATGTGTAAACATCACTGTCACATGACTATCAATAATATTTTCCATACTGTCACAATCATCAGTCATTTAGTTCTTCAGTACTTTCTTCTGGTTTCCTTTGTGTTACTGCTCCTGTCTCCATTGGTTATGCTGCAGACTTGCTACACAGCTGTCATCCTGGTACTTTTCTTTCACAGTAACACTGACTCTTTTGTTCTCTTTCTCCTGTGACTCTTATTTCCCATCATCTGGATGCCTAATATACCTCTTGATGGTTTACTCTATAGATTTTATGGAGCACAACCAGTTACTTCCAAGCAAAGATGCATAGAAGCAGGAGGGGAATCTTTTGAACCTTTGCTTGTCTGGACTCTAAACTGGTTCTCAACCAGGAACAATTTTGCTCCTACCCTCACCCCTCCAGGGATATTTGGCAACATCTACAGATACTTTTGGTTGTCAAAGTTGGGAGGAGAGTGCTACCAGCATCTAGTGGAGGTCAGAATTGTTGCTAAACATCCAACAAACAGTGCACTCGACAGCACCCCCCATGACAAAGAATTATTCAGCCCCAAATGTCAACATTGCTAAGGCTGGGAAACTCTCCTCTAAACATGTCTTTATACCATTTTCTTCATTCTAACAGTGATATTTAGAAGTACATTACTTTTCTGATACTTTATATATAACCTCTTTTTTTCTGTCTTAATTTTTTAAAGGATATTCTCTTAATTTCTTTTATTCTCAAATTTTATTCTAAGATATTTTGTAGAGGTGGGTCAACAGTAGGCAGAGGGAATTACCTATTACTGACAATTATATACCAGATGTTATTAGACTAGATGATGGCTTATACTATTTCACATAATAGAGAAACTCTACTTAGCTGGCCTTTGTACATCCCAAACCTGCTTGGATACTGGAAATGTCCCTACTGTGATTGGGTGGTTTGATCTATCTTCAGGAACTGGAATGTTTGAGAACATAAATTAAATCATACTGACATTCAGACCTCCAGACCCAGCCTGTTTGTTCTATCTGTCCTTTCCTATAAACACTCTCTTTATCACCTGTATTTTCACCTTTTTCTTTTCTCCTCCCATTTAAAAGCTTTTGTTTTTATTATAACCTTAATACACAGATTTATTTTTTCAGGGACTGGGGTGATCAAGGATGTGTCTATAGACTTTTCTCAGGAGGAGTGGGGATGCCTGGATTCTGATCAGAGGGATTTGTACAGAAATGTGATTTTGGAAAGCTATAACAACCTGATCTCAGTTGCTAAGCATACCTGTCTCTAAAAATTCAGTCTTCCCTCTGGGATATTTGCTCCTCCCCTTGTGAATTTCTTAGCTCCTTTCAAATATCCTGTATATTCCATTTCCCTGTTGCCAAAGAGAAAGCTTAAGCTCTGTAGAGTTGAATATGTGCAGCTCTACCGGGGCTGAGACTGAAGCTCCATCTAACCTAAATAATGACCTTTCGTCTTTGAAGCTATTCCTAGCTTGTTGAGAGTTGATTTTTATGATTAGATGTTCAATTTTGTCAAATTATTTTCCCTATCTTTAGAAATAATCTTTTTATAATGGCAACCTTGTGTTCCTAGAATAAAATTAACATGGTCATATTGGTTTATTTTATATGACATTGTAGGATAGAGTTTGTTAACATTTTATTCAGATTTTGCATATCTATTTGGTAACTTAGATTGGCCTATAGTTTTCTTTCCTCATACAATTTTTGGTTCATTTTGTTTAAAGACTTTATTAGCTTCATTAAATGAGTGTAGGAGTGTTTCTTCATGTGTATATACATATACATACACGTATATATGTATATACATAGTTGTAGAAAATAATTTCAATGAAAAGTTGCAAGAATCAGAGAACTCCTTTATATCCTTTATCTAGACTCAGCAGTTTTCCAATTTTAATATTTTAACACATTTACTTTATCATTCTTTCTCTCCCCCTCCCCCATCCCTGTCTCTTTCTTTTTTTTTATTAATTTTTTTTTTTTTTTTTTTTTTTGAGAGAGAGAGAACACATGAGAGGGGATAGGGTCAGAGGACGAAGCAGGGAGCCCGATGCGGGACTCGATCCCGGGACTCCAGGATCATGACCTGAGCCGAAGGCAGTCGCTCAACCAACTGAGCCACCCAGGCGCCCATCCCTGTCTCTTTCTTGCTCCACACCCACATACACTCATACATATCATTTTTTTCCTGAACCATTTAATAATAGATTGTAAACATCATGGCCTTTTAGTCCTTAATACTTCTTTGTGTACTTCCAAAGAACAAGAATATTCTCTTACATTATTAAAACATCACTAGTAACATTTAAGAAATGTCACATTGGTAAAATATTTTTATTTAATTGACCATTCACATTCCAGTTGTGTCAACTCTCCCAATAATGTCTTTAGGGCATTTTCTCTCCCCATTTAGTACAGGATTCAGTCTGTTTTGGCTTTGCATTTTACTGTCTCTTTACTTTTCTCTTAAGTTGCAAAAGTTTATTAGACTTTCATTGTTTATAATTACATGATCATTTTTTGAAGAATAAAGTCCACTTTTTTTTTTTTTAAGATTTTATTTATTTGACAGAGAGAGACACAGTGAGAGAGGGAACACAAGCACGGGGAGTGGGAGAGGGAGAAGCAGGCTTCCCGCTGAGCAGGGAGCCCGATGGGGGGCTCGATCCCAGGACTCTGAGATCATGACCTGAGCCGAAGGCAGACGCTTAAGGACTGAGCCACCCAGGTGCCCCTCCACTTTCTTTTTTTAATAGAATGCTCTTCATTTAGCTTTTCTGTATTATCTTATGATTAAGTTCAAGTTATTCTTCTCCTGTCAGGATACCAAATATGTGATATTTTGTCCTCCTCAGGACATCATATCTAAAAGTATATGATTTGCTTCTGCCCCTCATTGATTATGTTAATTTTGATTACCTGTCCCAAATATTGTCCACTTTCTCTATTGTATAGTTTTTATTTTTTCTGCAACTTATCGGTCATCTGTGGGGAGGCACCATGGTAATATTGTATTCCTCATCAAAAGATGAGGCCTCATGGTTTTGTATTTTTTGCAAAGGTTTACAATTAATTAATTATTTTAGTGCCTAAACCACCCAGGTTTGGCAAGTCAGAACCCCTTCCAGGTAGCTCTAGGTCTTTCCAACATGCTGACATAATTTTTTAAGTGCTCACTTACTTTTTGGTACAAAAAGATGTTTAAAAGTCTTTTTCCTTTTAAAAACCCTTTTCAAATATTTTTGGGAAATATGTTGTATTTGTTTGCCAGAGTTGTGAAAGAGAATCTTTTCTATGCTTCTCTCCTGGCTTCCATTGACTTGCTGGCAATCTTTGGCATTCTTTGTCTTTTCCTGCATCACGCTGATCTTTGTCTTCATCTTCACATGTTCTCTGCATGTGTGTGTTTCCAGATTCACTTTACAAGAAGACTAGTCATATTATATTAGAGGCTCATCCTACTCCAGTATGATCTCATCTTAATTTAACTAATTTCCACATAAGGTCACCTTCTGAAGTAGGGGCATGGTAGTGGTGGTGGTAAGGACATCAACATATGGACACAATTCAACCCATAACATTTTCATGCGTATAAAAATTTTGAAACCAAATTGCACAGTCTGAGTAATAATACAGTGAAGACCCATCTTGTTACTCTGTTAGTTTAAGAAATAGAACATTGCAAGTACCTTCTAGGCCCCTTCTGTGCTCAATTACAGTTACTGTTTTTTCTTCACTATGGGGTTTGAAATAAAATTGACTGTGGTACACAGCTTGGTATCTAGTCATGCAAGTTCTCACATCCTGCTTCTTTGTTGGAACTATGGGTTATGATCCACTGGTGCTATACAGGTAGATTTCTGAATTTTGAAATGATCACCAATAGTTCTACTTGGAGTGTACCAAATTGATTATAAAACTAAAATCATGTTTAATTTGTTTTTGGTAGTTTGAGGTTTCTTTTGATTTTGTTTTATAATTATATGGAATATTTCCAAGATTCCAATGGCAAATCCATAAAATAGTGTATATTCAGGGAAGTCTAGTTTTTATCCCAGTCTATTGTACATTGCTCTCCATCTCTCTCTCCAGTGAGTTTACCCTTCCATTTTTTTTCTAAATAAAAGCAATTGTATATATCTTCTTAACCTCCCTTTCTTATTTTCATGGCAGCATGCTATATACAATTTAGTCCACCTTCCTTTTCTCACTTAACAGTATGTCCGGGAGATAACTTCAGGGAGGTATAAGGATTTTCATCCATTCAGGGGTGCCTGGGTGGCTCAGTTGGTTAAACATTTGCCTTCCGCTTGGGTCATGATCTCAGGGTCCTGGGATAGAGCCCCACATCAGGCTTTCTGCTCAGTGGGGAGTCTGCTTCTCCCATTCCCTCTGCTGCTCCCCCTGCTTGTGCTCTCTAACTTGCGCTCCTGCTTGTGCTAACTCCTGCTCTCTTTCTCTCTCAAATAAATGAATAAAATCTTTAAAAAAAGGGTTTTCCTCATTCCTTTTTATAGTTGGAAAATATATTCCACTTAGTAGATGCACCATAGTTTTTCAGCCAGTTATCTGAGAATGGACATTTGGGTTGGTTCCAGTAATTGTTATTATAAATTGTGCTTCACTGAATGGCATTGTATGTAAATCTTTTAAAATTTATGTCAGTATATCTTGAGAGTTGAGTCATGTCACTCAGATTGCTAGTTTATAAAAGGGTAAGTAAATATGTAATTTGGTTAGGGAATGCTGAAGCCTCCTCCACAGTGGGTATACCATATTGTCATCCAACTAGTAATGAATGAGAGAACCTGTTTCTCCTTAGCTTCCTGAAAGAATATGTTGTCAAACATTTAGATTTTTGCCATTCTGACGGTTGAAAAATGTTACCTCCTTGTAGTTTTAATTTGTTTCAAAATTTGGAAATTATCCATTTAAAATTTCCTAATCACCTCATCATCCAGTATGACTTCCCATCAATTCATGTGCTTTGTGCATTTATCAAATTCCACCAGTATATTTGATCACTGTATAAATCATTTACATCTCATATACATTAATTTCAAATTAATTCCCCTATTTATACCATAAAAGTTTCGTTTCTTCCAGGGGGGAAAAAGTGAATGTTTTCTATTATGCTTTCTTTCAGAACATGAATCTTGGTGTAAAACCAAGGAATTATCTCTGAAGAAGGAAGTTTATGAAATAGAATCACCCCAGTGGTTTATATTGGGAAGTCTTAAAAAACATGGACTTGAGTGTTCCTGTTACAGAATGACTGGGAATGTAAAAGAAAGACTGACAAAAAACAAGGATCTCATGAGAAAAATTTTAATCAAGTTATTTTCAACTATGAAAATATATACATTTTCAGTCATAACACATCTCCATATCAAAAATCATATATGGAAGAGAAAGACTATGAATGCAAGAACTGTGAGAAAGCTTTTGTACATGACTTACAACTAATTACACATCAGAGAATTGATACTGGCCAGAAGTTCAGGAACCATAAGGAATATGGGAAGGTTATTAGTAGAGGTTCAAAACATACTCAACATCAGATCATGTTCACTGGTGAAAACTGAACATAGGGAATGTGATAGGGCCTTATACTGTGCACATACTGTATTCATACTAAGGAGAAAATCTATGAAGGTAAAGAATGTGGAAAAGCCTTTGGTACTGGCTTAGTATTTCTATCACATCAGGGAATTTACACGTGTAAGAAACCCTGTCTAGTTAAGGAAGGTGGGATTTTTTTTTATCATTCCTCAGACCTTACTTATCATCGGAGACTTCATGCGAGTGAGAAACCTTATCAATGTATGTTATGTGGAAAAGCCTATAGTAGTAAATCAGCCATTACTCTGCATCAGAGAATTCACACTGGTGAGAAACCATATATATGTAAGGAGAGTGGAAAAGCCTTTCAAAGCAGTTCAATACTTACAGAACATCAGAGAATTCACACTGGTGAGAAAGCTTATATGTGTAAAGAATGTGACAAAGTCTTTCATTATTCCTCAGATCTTAAAAGGCATCAGAGAACGCATACTGGTGAAAAACCCTATGAATGTAAGGAATGTGGCAAGGCCTTTAAGAGTGCATTGTATTTTTTTTATACATCATAGAATTCATACTGGGGAGAAACCCTATGAATGTAAAAACAGCTAAGGCATTTGGAAGTTGCTCAGCCCTTAACTGACATCAGAGAGTTCATACTGGTGAAAAACCCTATATATGTAAAGATTGTGGAAAGGCCTTTTGTAGCAGCTCCAAACTTACAGAACATCAGAGAATTCACACAGGTGAGAAACCATATGTGTGTAACGAATGTGGAAAGACTTTTTGTAATAGTTCTATACTTACAGAACATCAGAGAATTCACACTGGTGAGAAACCACATGTGTGTAAAGAATGTGGAAAGGCCTTTTATCACCCTTCACGCCTTAGTCAACATTGGGGAATTCATATGGGTAAGAAACCCTACGAATGTAAGCAATGTGGGAAAACCTTTAGTAGTAGCCCTGCCATTATCCGGCATCAGAGGATTCATACTGGTGAGAAATGCTTTGAATGTAAGGAGTGTAAAAAGGCCTTTCATTGTTCCTCAGAACCTTCTCAACATCAGAGAATTCAAAATGGTGAAAAACTTTACGAATGCAAAGAATGTGGGAAGGTTTTTTACGTAGTTCAAATCTTAATATTGGAAAGATCATGCTGGTAAGACGCTCTGAAAATAATCTATGGGAAAGGCATTTAATTATGAATTTCATCTAATTTGAGATAGGACTTCATGCTGGTTAGATCCTATAATTGGTATGAAGAGCCTTTTATTTGTTTTTTACAGCCTAAATTGCCTAAGAATATAGTAAATATCAGAAGATCATCAGAAGTTCACTCCTGAATATCAGGAATTTATGACTGTGAAGGAAGAAAACGAAAACTTTGGTGCATGTCAACCTTAAATATCAGAGGATTTATCAAGGAATAATCCTAGAATTTCATTTTACTTTTCCTAATTTAACTCTAGGTATTTTTGCCTTACTTATATTTACTGGTCATTAAAATTGTTAATTGTGCTTGAGGCGCCTGGGTGGCTCAGTCGTTAAGCGTTAAGGGTCTGCCTTCAGCTCAGGTCATGATCCCAGGGTCCTGCTCCGCAGGAAGCCTGCTTCTCCCTCTCCCACTCCCCCTGCTTGTGTTCCCTCTCTTCTTGTGTCTCTCTCTGTCAAATAAATAAATAAATAAAATCTTTTTTAAAAAAATAAGGGGCGCCTGGGTGGCTCAATTGGTTAAGCAACTGCCTTCGGCTCAGGTCATGATCTTGGAGTTCTGGGATCGAGTCCCGCATCGGGCTCCCTGCTCAGCAGGGAGTCTGCTTCTCCCTCTGACCCTCCTCCCTCTCATGCTCTCTGTCTCTCATTCTTTGTTTCTCAAATAAATAAACAAAATCTTTAAAAAAATAATAATAATAAATAAATAAATAAAATTGTTAATTGTCCTTACAGTTCTGGATTGACTTCTTTTTTGCCAGGATTTTGAACCTATCACTACTTATCCTTTCCAGTTGCTTTTCCTGCCATTTTGGTGATATATTCTAATTTATATAAGTTTTTTTTATAAAGTTAAGTTTCAGGGCAACAATTTAAATATCATTCATATGTGTATGTTTATATATGTATATACATATTTATATATCTGTAATTATACCTGTACCTTCTTTGTTATTTTTACTTTTTTTGTATCTTAATACAAATAAAACTGTACTGCCTTTTTTTTTAAACATTATATTTATTTATTTGAGAGAGAGAGAGCACAAGCAGGGGGAGCTGCAGGCTGAGGGAGAGGGAGAAGCAGGCTCCCCACTGAGCAGGGAGCCCAATGCAGGGCTTGATCCCAGGACCCTGGGATCATGACCTGAGCTAAAGGCAGATGCTTAACTGACTGAGCCACCCAGGCGCCCCTATACTGCCTTTTTGAAGAGAATTCCTTTTAATATTAACATTTTATTGTAAATTTTTCAGATTATTTCAAAAAGCACAAAGAAACCTTTATTTCTGTCAACTGTTAGAATACCCACTCTCAAAATTATCAACACAAATCCTTTCAGTAATGTTTAAAAGAAACTCCATTTCATAAATTACTTTTTCTATGGTAAAATGTATCATGAACAGTTTTCCAAGTTATTAAATATTATAACACTGTCCTTATTGGAATAGAGTTAGTGTTTATCTCTGTGGCTCTACTATTATTTTGATAAAATGTTTGCCTTCTAAATTTTGCCTTATAAACAATGCTTCTTTCAACATCCTGTTTGCATTTTGTATACTTGTCTCCTTTTTCTATTTTTTATTTCTGAAATAATCTGTGGATGTCTTATACATACAAAATTTTAAACATTGCAGAAAAACTAAACTCCCGTTTGCCTATTTCCCTTTCCCTAGTTTCTCCCCTAAATTTACTACTGTTGGCAGTTGTGTTGATTTCATCCTTAATAAAAGGGTAACTTAGATGAGAATCGAATCAGTATTCAGATATTTTGGCTACCCAATGTGTTCTCTTATCAGTCAGATAATGTGTTCTATATTATACTTTTTGTAATAAACCTCATTATGCTGTGACAGTTGTGATCTCAACCATCCCATAGAACTTTATATACACTTTCTCTCTGGTATAAATGTTATGATCAGCATAAAGATTGAATTCTGTAGGAAGAGCTTATTACATCTTAACATCTTTATTTTGGTTTTAAGTTTTTTCTTTTCCAATATGGAGTGTCTCTTATGGTTAAGCACCATTCCATAAATAAAATAGATGAAGAAAATACTAACATTTACTAAACAATTCACTAGTTACATTCATGCATTCATAACTCATTTACTCCTCATTACACACCGATGACAGTTATCTTAGTCATCCCATTTTGCCATACTTGAAGTGAAATACATAAGATTGAAAGCAGTATTATGTTTCTACTGAATATGTATATTAATCTTCATATCTATATATAGATATATACATTGTATGTATAGTGTTTGTGTGTGTGTGTTTAATTGCATTTAAAAAGGCTCTTGAAAGAAGGGGTGGGGCAGAGTCCCAAACTGACTCCAACAAAGGGCTCAATAACACAACCCTGAAATCGGAACCTGAGCTGAAACCAAGAGTTGGATGCTTAACTGTCTGCATCAACCAGGCACCCCACAAATGGTGTTTCTTAAAAGATTAACAATGTAGCAATTTTGGCAAAAAAAAGATAAGCATTAGGACTGAGAAACTGATGTTGCTACAAATTATAGATTTTATGGGTAAGAGATACACTCTTTTTGCTAATAATTTCAAAAAAGTAAAATGCATGATATTCTTCAAAAACAAATCTCCAGAACTCAGTCAAGAGAAATATAAACATCCACTAGTCCAATAAAAACTAAATAAATTGCCCATAGCTAAAGAAACCACCTGATCTTTTTTTTTAAGTTTTTATTTAAACTCCAGTTAGTGGGGCGCCTGGGTGGCTCAGTCGTTAAGCGTCTGCCTTCGGCTCAGGTCATGATGCCAGGGTCGTGGGATCGAGCCCCGCGTTGGGCTCCCTGCTCCAAGGGAAGCCTGCTTCTCCCTCTCCCACTCCCCCTGCTTGTGTTCCCTCTCTTGCTGTCTCTCTCTCTGTCAAATAAATAAATAAAAATCTTTAAAAAAAATAAATTCCAGTTAGTTACATACAGTGTAAAATTAGCTTCAGGCGTACAATTTAGTGATTCATCACTTATATACAATACCCAGTGCTCCTCACAAGTGCCCTCTTTAATCCCCATCACCTATTTAACACATCCCCCCACCCACCTCTCCTCTGGTAACCATCTGTTTATTCTCTATAGTTGAGAGTCTATTTCTTGGTTTTCTTCTCTCCTTTTTTCCCTATGCTTCTTTGGTTTCTTAAATTCCATGTATGAGTGAAATCATATGGTATTTGTCTTTCTCTGACATTTCACTTGGCATACTAGCTCCAACCACATCATTGCAAATGGCAAGGTTTCATTCTTTTTCATGGCTGAGTAATATTCCATTATTTATATTTTTATATATATTAATATATAAGTGATATACATATATCACTTCTTTATCCATTCATCAGTTGATTTGGGCTCTTTCCATAATTTGGCTATTTTGATAATGCTGCTATAAACGTAGGGGTGCACGTATCCTTTCAATTTATATTCTTTGGGTAAATACCTACTAGTGCAATTGCTAGATCATAGGGTAGCTCTATTTTTAACTTTTTAAAAAGATTTTGTTTATTTATTTGAGAGATAGGGAGAGCATGAGTGGGGAGGGAGGGGCAGAGGTAGAAGGAGAAGTAGACTCCCTGTTGAGCAGAAAGCCCAATGCAGAGCTCGATCTCAGGACCCTGAGATCATGACCTGAGCTGAAGGCAGATGCTTAACCAACTGAGCTACCCAGGTGCCCCTCTTTTTAACTTTTTGAGGAATCTCCATACTGTTTTCCAGAGGGGCTGCACTAGTCTGCATTCCCACCAACAGTGTAAGAGGGTTCCCCTTTCTCCACATCCTCACCAACACCTGTTGCTTCTTGTGTTGTTGATTTTAGCCATTCTGATAGGTGTGAGGTGATATTTCATCGTAGTTTTGATTTGTATTTCTCTGATGATGAGTGTTGTTGAGCATCTTTTCATGTGTCTGTTGGCCATCTGTATGGCTTCTTTGGAAAATGTCTATTCATGTCTTCTGCCCATTTTTTAAATTGGATAATTCGGTTTTTTGGCTGTTGAGTTGTTTAAGTTCTTTATATATTTTGGAAACTAACCCTTTATTGGGTATGTCATTTGCAAATATCTTCTCCCATTCCATAGGTTGCCTTTTAGTTTTCTTGATTGTTTCCTTCGCTGTGCAGAAGCTTTTTACGTTGATGAAGTTCTAATCATTTATTTTTACTTTCGGTTCCCTTGCCTCAGGAGACATATCTAGTACCTGGTTTTTTTTTTTAAGATTTATTTTTTTATTTTAGAGAGAGATAGAGAGCACACACAAGCAGGGGTAGGGGCAGAGGGAGAGAGAGAAGCAGACTCCCCACTGAGTAGGGAGCCTGACACAGGGTTCACTCTCAGGACTCTGAGATCATGACCTGAGCCAAAATCAAGAGTCCAATGCTTAACCAAGTGAGCCACCCAAGTGCCCTGTACCTGATCTTTTTTATAGGTAAAATTCCCAAAATTCTGAGGAGCTCCTCCTAGTTTATCTAAACGTCAAGTTTGACATTTAATTTTATGACTCTTGCATAACCTTGATTTTACATTTAAAGGGCAAGACAAAACTTCCGGTAACAAATATGAATATTTGTGTAACATCCTGAATAAATTGGTCATTTCAATTCACAAATCTATTCAGGAAAATCTAGGTGATTGTTCATTCCAAAAAAGTTGAACAATATTTCTATACTTTAATAAAGTCCAAAAGGTTCTTTTTAAAAGTGTTGATCCAGGGGCGCCTGGGTGGCTCAGTCATTGAACGTCTGCCTTCGGCTCAGGTCATGATCTCAGGGTCCTGGGATCAAGCCCTACATCGGGCTCCCTGCTCGGCAGGAAGCCTGCTTCTCCCTCTCCCACTCCCCCTGCTAGTGTTTCCTCTCTCACTGTGTCTCTCTCTGTCAAATAAATAAAATCTTAAAAAAAAAAAAAAGTGTTGACCCATTTGGTATAATTTTGTTTTTACATCGTACATTTTCTTTGGGGCACTTGGCTGGCTCAGTTGGTGGAGCATGTGGCTCTTGATCTTAGGGTGATGAATTTGCACCACATGTTGGGTATAGGGATTGTAAAGTTTCATTTAGCATTTATTTAGTTCAGGTTTCCTGCTAGTCAATTATCTCAGCTTTTCTTTGTCAAAATAAGTACTTAATTTTTGGAAGATATTTTTGGGGCATAAAATTCTCAGTTGACAGAATATATATATGGTCTCTAGTGGTTCTGTTTTACTGGAGAAGCCTGTTTTACATCCAAGCTGTAAACATCTTTGTGGGGACATTGTCTTGCCTTCCACATGCTGCCAGTTTTGCAAAGTGGCTGTAGTATGTTGAATTCCCACTAGCAATGTATGAGAATTCTATTTGGTTCATATCCCATCAACAATTGATAATGTCTTTTCAATTTTATTTATTTTTCTTTTTTAAATATTGTATTTATTTATTTGGTTGGGGGGGGGAACTGCTGAAAAGGGAGCCTGCACAGGGCTCAATCCCAGGACCTGATCATGACCTGAGCTGAAGGCAGATGCTTAACTGACTGAGCCACCCAGGTGCCCCTGTCTTTTCAATTTTAACTATTTTACTAGGTATGTAGTAGATTAAATTGCAGTTTTAATTTGCATTTCTCTGAGAAGTACTGACCTTTAGCATCCTTTCCTGTGCCATTTAAATATACTCTTTAGTGAAGTGTCTGTGCAAGCCTGTTGCCCACTTTTATTGGGTTGTTTGTCACCTTTTTCTCATTGATTTGTAGGAGAGTTGTTTTTATATTTATAATACAAGTCTATAATGTATTACAAAGGCCTTTTTCAAGTCTGTGGTTTAACTTTTCACTCTCTTCATTGTGTCATTTGATGAATGATATTTCTTCATTTTAATGAAGTCCTACTTACTTTTTCTTTTATGGATTTGTAAACCATAATAGGACATACTTATTATGTTCTGTTTAATAAATCTTTCCTTTTCCCAACAACATGAAGATGTTTTTCTACATATGTATTCTTTTAAAGTTATATTATCTTAATTTTACAGCTAAGTGAAAACTTCACATTAGGCATTTTGTCAAAGAAAATCTTGCATTAATTTTGTGTACTATGTAAGGTAAGGATAAAGATTCTTTTTTTCCCTTGTGGATGTTTAATTGTTCCAGCACCGTTTACTGAAAAGACTATCCTTTCTCCACTGAGTTAATGTGGTATTTTTCTAAAAAGTGGCTATCTTTTTATTTTTTTTATTTCATTCCCTTTGTCCATGTTTTATCCTTGTACAAATACAACACTGTTCTGATTACCATAGCTGCAGTAGGTAGAATTCTAAGAAGGACCCCATGATAAACACTCCCCGCTATTACTTCTTTGATAATGTTATAATACATGGCAAAAGAGATTTTGTGAATGTATTTAAAGTGATTAATCAGAGACCTTAAGATAGTTTATTTGGGCTGGCCTCATCTAATCTAACACGAGCCCTTTAAAAACAGTGTTTTCTAGGGGCGCCTGGGTGGCTCAGTCGTTAAGCGTCTGCCTTCAGCTCAGGTCATGATCCCAGGGTCCTGGGATCGAGCCCCGCATTGGGCTCCCTGCTCGGCGGGAAGCCTGCTTCTCCCTCTCCCACTCCCCCTCTGCTTGTGTTCCCTCTCTCGCTGTGTCTCTCTCTGTCAAATAAATAAATAAAATCTTAAAAAAACAAAACAAAACAGTGTTTTCTCTGACTACTAGCAAAAAAGGAAGTCAGAGAGATGTGTTCTAGCTGGCCTGAAAGAAAGCAAACATACATGTTGTGAATTGCCTGTGGGGGCCATTTGGAAAATATCTGAGAGTGGTCTCCAGCTCACAGCCTAAGGAAATAGGGACTTCAGTCGTGCAACACAAGGAACTGAAGTCTGCCAAAAAGAGTGAGCTTGGAAGTAGATTTTTCTCCAGATCCACTAAGAACTAAGGCCAGCTAACACCTGGATTAAGCCAAAGGGGCCAGGTGACTGAATGGGGTATCCCCAGTTGCTGAGGAGTCAGTCCTAGACTGCAGCTAAGCAGTTCAATATTTTTATAATAACTTTTGTTTTGTTTTGTTTTGTTTCAGCTCTATTCTGAGGGGTGGAGGTTGGGAAGAAAGCCCCATACTTCACCAGAACCTGAATGGTGATGAGAAACTATCACAAAACAGTCTCCCAATGTCTGACATATAGAGGCATATGGGAGATGATCTTGTAGCAGCTCCTTAATGGTTTCCCTTTCTCTCATGTTTGGGGAGAATCATAAGACATTCTGCCAAGACTCAAATAAGCTATATTTCTAGCCTTTGCCTGCATGGGTACATGCAAGGTGGCCATGTTGCCATGGTGGGGCTGTTCCCTACAATACTACCCTCTGACCTTTCAGTATCCAGCTAAGCATTCTCAGGATTGCAGGCTACCCCATGGGCTACTCTAATTAATTTTACAGATAGGGGCTTGGACCAAATATGTTCCGTTGTCTTAAGCAACATAGTGACCACAACTACAACTTCCAGTTTGGGGCCAAGTCAGCTAAATATGCCCCAGCTGCTATCAGGATCAACCTTAGAGAGCCGCATTACTTTCTAAGGTGAAAATGGGTTGCTCTGTTTTTCCTTATTCATTGATCAACTGTAGCAAGAAATGTTAGAAATTGCCCACATATCGGCTGTACTGGCCGGCAGGAAGTCCAGGGCAATACAATTGTCATTACCACTCATCTTAGAGTGTTTAGAACCATCAACAGTCTGAAAAACAAGAAAAGAGTCTGAGAACAGGTTAAAGAAAATCATATCAGTGTCCAGAATGATAGCCTTGTTCTGTCATCTCAAGCGGAGGCTCTTACTTTCTGAAGTCAGTAGTTGCGTTTATCACTTACTGGTCAACAGTTAAGTTGAGGTGATGATGGCAGTTTGAGATAAATTGGCCAAATGCCAGGCAGGGATAAGAGCTGAGAAGGATCACTGGTCCTTACCTCTACCCAGACCTCAAAGGGTCTAAAGTGCTCTCTCCCCACAGAGAGTTGTTCCTTTTTTTCTACAACTATATGATTGGTCCCCCACCAGTCTCTGCAGCAATCACTTCATTCTTTTTCCAACCTTCCCCATGTCTTACACCACACAACTGGTCCCCGAGTGCCTCTGTGGTTTCTTTCTATACCTTGGACCATCCTAGAACAGCGTCCCCACCCTGATGTGTATGCCAGCAAACATTACCTTAGCAGTCATCACCTCATATTCATGATCATTGTCATCAATATCCATAATTGCCAAATCCAATAAGGACAGCCAGTAGACAAAAGAAGTACTAGGTTAGAGTTTCCCAACCCCCTGTTCTCCAGGGGTAAGTGTGGGAGGAAAAAATGTAGAGCGAGAAGTTGTTTATGTGGATTGAGTTCTTAGAGCCAACTCGACCTCTTCCCTCCTCTTCCTTATAATCAAACATTTTATTATTTATTTATTTAAAATTCAATTAGCCAACATATAGTACATCATTAGTTTCAGGTGTAGAGTTCATACACATTCTATTTATTTATTTTATTATTTTTTAATTTAATTAATTTATTTTTTTATTCTTATGTTAATCCCCATACATTACATCATTAGTTTTAGATGAAGTGTTCCATGATTCATTGTTTGTGCGTAACACCCAGTGCTCCATGCAGAATGTGCCCTCCTCAATACCCACCACCATGCTAACCCATCCTCCCACCCCTCTCCCCTCTAGAACCCTGTTTGTTTTTCAGAGTCCATCGTCTCTCATGGTTCATCTACCCCTCCGATTTCCCCCGCTTCATTCTTCCCCTCCTGCTACCTTCTTCTTCTTTTTTTTTTTCTTAACATATATTGCATTATTTGTTTCAGAGGTACAGATCTGAGATTCAACAGTCTTGCACAATTCACAGCGCTTACCAGAGCACATACCCTCCCCAGTGTCTATCACCCCGTCACCCCATCCCTCCCACCCCACCCCCCACTCCAACAACACTCAGTTTGTTTCCTGCGATTAAGAATTCCTCATATCAGTCATACACATTCTATTTAAATGAAAATTACCATTTTGGGGGAATTGCCACATTTAGAGCCCAAATTGCCTGTCTAAAGTGTGTGCTCCACGGGGAGTGGGGCTTGGTTGTCCGATTATCTTTTCCAATTTCTCTTTTAAGAGTCCATTTCATCTTTCAACAGCACTTGCTGCCTAGGTATGCCATGGCCATGAAAGTTCCAATGAATATCCCCCATTGCTGCCTACTGCTGCATATTTGTCATTGTTGTTGTAAGGTGGCACTGTTGTCTGACTGGATATGTTTAGGGAATACAAATAGATAACAACATAACACTGTCCATCTAAAACCCCTGAATAGTATGGCTGCCCATCTGCTCTGTGGACAGGGATGGAAGTATTGGACTCTGAAAAGGTGTCTATTGTCATCAACACTCAGCAGTACCCGTAGGTGGAGGGAAGAGAGCCCATATGGTCTATTTTCCAGCACCGGCCAGGTTTGGTATCCTTGGTTATTGGTCCCAGAGTTCTCTCTGCTACTCAACTGCATAGCTGACAGCCTGGGCATATTTGCTGGGCTTTCTTGACCTCATGTGCTGGAATCACTGTGTCTTATTTTTAGGCTTAGTCACGAATGATAAATTCTCATGCCCTGTGTGATGGTGTGTCCAGGTGGCTATGGTCCTTACCTGGGTCCTTATCTGATCATCTTGTGGATTCTGTTGATGTTCATCTTTGTAAGGTCCTTTACCATGGGCATCCACATGGTCACAAACAGGATGTGGGTCTCGTGCAGTCTGCTATCATAATGCTTCATCCCCAAAGAGGCTAAAATTTGATCATTCAGTTGTCCCACTGCCAGGCACCACACCACATTGCCAGTCCATTGGCTACTGCCCATGAATCAGTGAAAATGTCACAAGGTGCATTTGGGGGAATATTTTCCAGGGGAGCACAACAGCCTACAGCTCCTCCCATTATGCAGAATTCTCTTAGCCACACACAGTTTTAAGCAGTTTTCTTTGAGGCTGCCCAGTGGCAGTGGTCTACTACATCCTTAGCTGGTAAGTACATGAACCAGGCCCAGGAATACTCAGGAATGTTAGTGTTCCAAAGCTCCCAAGAAGTCCAAAGTGCTGGGCCAGACACCGCATCTGACACGGCTGCATCTACAGTGTGACAGGGCCTCTTTTGAGCGATCCGATACGATGAGTTCAGCAAGATTCTCATCCTCGTGTGAGGTATGGAGAGCCTCCAACACCGGAACAAGCCAGCAGATGTTGTGCCTCATTTTTGTTTGCTAGAGGTATTAAGATCAACAGTTTTTCTTTAACAAGGTCAGGGCTTTTTCTCTGAGCATCAGCCCACACGGTTCCCAAGTGGCTTACTTGCGTGGTTAGCCCAGGTATCTTGTTGGGATGTTAATCTTCCAGCTCTGGTTCATATATTGACTCATCTCATGAAAGGCAGTCTAGGGGCGCCTGAGTGGCTCAGTCGTTAAGCGTCTGCCTTCAGCTCGGGTCATGATCCCAGGGTCCTGGGATCGAGGCCCGCATCAGGCTCCCTGCTCGGCGGGAAGCCTGCTTCTCCCTCTCCCACTCCCTCTGCCTGTGTTCCCTCTCTCGCTGTGTCTCTCTCTGTTAAATAAATAAAATCTTTAAAAAGAAAAAAAAAGAAGAAGAAAGAAAGGCAGTCTACACGCTGTCTTTAGCCCTTTCAGTCAGAATAATGCCATCGATGTAAGGGTACCAAGACATATCTGGTGATATTTCAGCTTTTTTTTTAGGGCTAAGCCTATCCACTAGTGATAAATTATAGAGAGTTTAGGATAACCTATGGCAACATGATAAAATAAAGGTAATTAAAACCTGTGAAGGCAAATTGGCGCTAATCTTCAGGAGGCAATGGGATGCTGAGAAAGCATTAGCAATGTCTACAACTGCAAAACAAGACCTTCGGTCTGCATTATGGATTCTATGATTGTTAAATCTGGAACTGCATGTACCAGTATATTACTGCCAAATTGAGCTTGTGGGAGTCCATGGTGACGTGCCAAATAATATCGGCTTTTCCCCCGGTCACTGAGGGCTGTTATGTGATATAGTGTCTTTAAACACCTCTGCCTCCATTAGCTATTTGATCATTATAGTGACCTCTGACCCCTTCTACTCCCCTGATCCCCTTCCCTGGTCTCCTGTACGGCTTCACAGTAACTATGTGACTACACTGGAGAGGTCTCATAGGCTCTGGGTTGTGTCCTTGTGCCACAACCATTATTCTAATTGTGGCATTTCCCCATTGGGAACATCCCTTATGATCAAGAGAATTATTACCTATAATTAACACATCTATTTCCACAATACATTCAGCAATATCAGTCACAACCACCTGAGTTGATACTGGCCCAAAAGAACCCACCTATAAGTTTATACTGTCAACTGGAAAATTATTTCTAAATCCAGTTCAAGTAATTTTTCTGACCATGACCAAGGGCATTTCCTGGCATCATAGTAACTTAGGTTCCAAGTCCATAAGTGCTTAAAATGTTTGGCAAACTTGGTCACTGTCAAGTCCCCAACATACTTTGACTAGTGCATGTGGTTTGGGTCCCTCCTCAGGAAGGACAGACCTTTGCCTTTTTTTTTTTTTTTTTTTTTATTCATGAGAGAGCGAGAGAGAAAGGCAGAGGGAGAAGCAGGCTCCCAAGGAGCAGGGAGCCCGATGCGGGACTCGATCCCAGGACCCTGAGATCATGACCTGAGCCGAAGGCAGACGTTTAACCATCTGAGCCACCCAGGCGCCCGACCTTTGCCTTTTTGTTACTCCTTTTTGTTACTCCTTTCCTTTTTGTTCTTTTTTCTTTTTCTTTTTAGAGAGAGAGAGTGTGTGTGCGTGCATGTGCACAAGCATGCACAAGCAGTGGAGGGGCAAAGGGAGAGGGAGAGAATCTTTTTTTTTTTTAAGATTTTATTTATTTATTTGAGAGAGAGAGAATGAGAGACAGCAGGAGAGGGAGGAGGGTCAGAGGGAGAAGCAGACTCCCTGCCGAGCAGGGAGCTCGATGCGGGACTCGATCCAGGGACTCCAGGATTATGACCTGAGCCGAAGGCAGACGCTTAACCATCTGAGCCACCCAGGCGCCCAAGAGAAAGAATCTTAAGCAGGCTCCACACTCAGCACAGAGCCAAAGCAGAACTCCATCTCTTAACCCTGAGATCATGACCTGAGCTGAAATCAAGAGTTGGAGGCTTAACCAAATGAGCCACCCAGGCACCCCTCCTATTTGTTCTTAAAGGGTACGGTAAGGTTTGGAGAGGCAATATTGAAGGCGTTGTATCAACATCAATATGTACAACACAGACCTCTGCAAGGGGATCCTCTTGGTCCTTTTCTTTGTCCACAATAAATGCTAAAGCTGGTTGGGTATCTTTGCCTGTTACAGAAGATATACAAATGTATACATCAGGGGAATTCAAATTAAAACAACCATACACCCACCAGAAAGTTAAAAAAAAAAAAGGCATACAATATTACGTGTGTTAGGATGCAGAACAATTGGAACTATCATACAGAGCTGGTGGAACTGCAATTGGGAAACCACTTCAGAACACAGTTTGGCAGTATCTACTAAAGCTAAATATATGTGTATCCTATGACCCAGCAACGCCCCTCCTAGATATATATGTAACCAAGACGACACGTATACAAAGCAAAAGACTACAAACAAGAATGTTCATGGAGCACTATTCCTAGTAGCCCCAAGCTGAAAACAAGCCAAGTACCGTCAACAATGAGAATAAACAAACTTTATAGATTAATCTCACAAACGAAATATTTGTCAAAAGAAGTCAGACTAAAGGGGGGAAAAGTGTATACACAATATGATAACATTTATGTAAGGTTCAAAATCAGGCAAAACTAATCTATGTTGTTGTAAATCAGATGGAGACTTTACAGGAGGCAGGTAGGGGACTTCTGGGATGCTACACGAGTACACAAGTCTGAGCAATCTATGGAAATGTATCCAGCTTTACTCTAATGATTTGGACACTTTTTTGTGTGTTACATTCAAAAACTGTACTTTAAACACCCAACTTATTTTTTATTATTTAAAAAGAAATCGTGAAACAGTCTCAGGCATAGCAACACAACCACACCCGAGGTGATAAACCGAAGCAGACGCACTCAGACCAGCACTGAAGCGTCACTTTCCCCCTCTCCTTCCCCACAAGCCTGGCTGCAGTTAGGGCCCAGGCATTCCTCTTCTTGTCAGACTCCGATCGCCCCCGACCCCCGCAGGTCTTCTGGACTCTGCGGCGGCACCTCCCGCAGCCTGCTCCAAGCTGCGGCTGAGGGTTCCTGACCGCCCCGCTCCGCCCTCCAGGGCTCCTAGGTCACACTACAAGTCCCAGAAGTCTCCGGGGCGGAAAATAAACTTCCGGCTGAATGCGAGTTGGGCTGCCGGGTGCGCAGCCGGGACTGCGCAGTCGCAGTGCTTCGCCGTAGAGAGTGGAGGAGCAGGGGTCGAGGGCTGGCGCCGGGGGAGGAATACTCGGGTCGAACCTCTTTGGGGGTCTTTCGTGTTCTGGACTACACTTTCCAGAGGCCTCCGGGAGTGACGTCACTTCCTTCTAAGGTGGTCAGCGCTGTTGTGCCGGAGCGAGCTGCACAGCGCCCCGGCGCGGGAAGCGCGGCCCGTGGGTTCGTTCAGGTCTGGCGGAACGTGAGGGGAACGCCGGGGAAGCTGAAGGTGAGGCGTGTCTGAGCCCGGGGACCGAGGCCGGCTGTGTGCGGAGCCTCAGCCATTAACACGTCAGAGTGTGTGTGTGTGACGTAATGTGCCTGTGGGACTGCATGATTATGTGTGACCACATGAAGGAGTGGTAATTGTGTCTCCAGCTGTGTGAGTGCTTGTGTAAAGCTGTGAGATCGACTCCTCCTTTACTTGTGTCATTGACTTTTTATGAGTTCGGCCCCTCCCAACTGTGTCTGGCTGGGAGCCGAATTGGGGGGGGGGGGGGGGGGAGGGAGCAATGATAGAGAAATGGTCACCCTGAGGCCAATTGTGGGTTTGAGGGTTTCTGGAAGCTTGTGGTTGTGGGGTCTCTGTGGCTGGCTGCGTTGCGGAAACCCAGATTGGCCTGTCGGTGGCTGGAAAGGCCAATACTCAAGAGTTTTGACTGGAAAGGAATCAAATTCCTTTTAAGGAAGGCCGGCCACTGGGGAAGGAGGCAGACTCTTGTCCAAAGGCCAACTCAGGTTTCTTCCTGGCCCAGAGATTTTTATTTTTATTTTCTTTTTTTGTTTTGTTTTGTTTGTTTTGTTGTTTATTTTTGGCCCAGAGATTTTTAAAGGGGTTTAATCGGTTAAGGGAGCGCGGTGGTCTGTGACATTTCTTGATGACACGCAGACTTGATGCCAGCTATAGAGTTAATCTTGGTCCTTGGAGGTTGTACAAGAAATTCTAGTTCCTTGGTGCTCTGCTTTTTGCTGGATTGTGCGAGAAGGTCTTGTTCCTTCGTACCCAGGGGTTGTTCAAGAATACTGTTTTTTCTGAAAAGGAGGGCAATATCTACAGATGCGCAGAGGGAGGTCAGTAAAATCATTTGTGTGACCTTAAAAAAGAAAAACATTTTGCTAAAAGATTTCTGGGCTAATCAGAGAACTGAAGGGACTTCAAACAGACTTGCTGGCCTCTGTGGCCTGGGAAGGTTCCCGTCCTTTATTCCTGAAGGCCAGTGGTCTGCCTGTCTCAAAGAAAGCAAACTAGTTCTGTCACAGATCAAGGGACTTAAGTCAGCAAGCAAGGAGTGTGTTAACTTGAAGCAAGTAAGCCTTAAGACTGGCTGGAGTGCTGTTACAGCTGCCCCCTCTCCTTGTAGTCATGGGGGCCCAGGCTCCCTGGAAATGTCCCTGTCTGATGTGGGAAGATAGAAAGGTGAATCCCAGATTAAAGATTCCAGATAAAGAAATTTATCTCCAAGTCACAAACCTGATTTCATATTGAGATTTAAGAGCCAGAAACAGGGGGCACCTGGGTGGCTCAGTCGTTAAGCGTCTGCCTTCGGCTCAGGTCATGATCCCAGGGTCCTGGGATGGAGCCCCGCATCGGGCTCTCTGCTTGGCCGGGAGCCTGCTTCTCCCTCTCCCACTCCCCCTGCTTGTGTTCCCTCTAGCTGTCTCTCTCTCTCTCTCTCTGTGTGTCAAATAAAAAAAATAAAAAATAAAAAAAAAATCTTTAAGAGCCAGAAACAGCCCCAAGTTCAGGGGAGAGCCTGAGAAAAAAGGAGGAAAAAAGCTGGGGTTGTAAGATTCCAGTCTCTTCCCTCAGGAAATCACCTGGGGAGACTTGTGGGGATTCTCCACTTCCACTTTGGTTCTCAGAGAGGGCAGCATTGCTCAAGTCTCTCACTGACCTTCCTCTGGATGTTTATTTAGTTCAAGAGGGGTGGGAGTGGGGTGGAAGTAGTTGCTTGTTTCTAACAAGTTAGTCTGGGCTCAGATAAAGGCTTGGTGTCTCACGATTCTTTATGTCTTACCAATTAATGGACTTGTCTTACACAGGTGACCAGAGACTAAGGGAAGAGCCGCTGTTGGACAACTGAGAGTTTTATCCAAGGTAAGCTGTTATTCTTTCTTCTGTCTCTGAAGTGTTTTCTGGTTTTTCACCATACGGGAACATGGCTTTCTTTCTTTTGAAACTCCATAACAAGGATCCTTTTACTGTTCTGCTCTTTGGGCCTGGCTATTCCAAAGAATAATGGGGCCAAGAAGGAATGGACCCAATGAGGTTATTCCACTCCATTTTGTTCCTTATGACCTGAGGTACACATATTCACTGGGCAAACATTTCAATTCCATTTTTATACTTAGTCTTTTTCTAAGATTTTTGAAGGAATGGAATACATCTCTCAGAGTGGAATTTGAAAGCCTTGACTTTGAGTATTTTCTTTTCAATTTCATTGTTTAAGAGATCATCTTCTAAGTATTTAAAAGGTTCAGAAGAGTATACAGTGAATTCTTCTTCCCAGCCCTGCCCCTAAATATGAGCTTTTCCTCCTTAGAAAGCAACCAGTGTGCCTAGGTTCTTGAGTACTTCCAGGGGAATTCTATATATCCTTTAGTACATGATTGACTTCTTCACTTTATGGCTGCACGATATTACATAATTCCATAATTTTAAGAACTAACCCTTATTAATGAACTTTCAGATGGCTATTAGTCTTTTGCTGTTATAAACAATGGTGGGATAAATATCCTTGAATATATGTCATTTAGCCTATCAATGAGTTTGTTGGTAGAATGAATGCTAGTTTTTCAACAGTGTTTATGTGGACTTTAAATTTTCATAGTTTTTGCTATGTTGTCCCTTGTATTATCACTTTTCTAACAATATTTTCTGATTTTATGTTTTATTCAAGGTATTTTGCTGGTTGTTGGAAAGTTTAAGGAAATTATTAATATGCTGTTACAGGGTTTTTCAAGCTGTGGTGTTGTTACCTGATTTTTGTGTGTGGTAAAATCAGTTTACTAAGCCCTGATCAGCATTTTCCTTAACTCTTCATTGTAAAAAATTCAATCATGTACAAAAATAGACAAAGCAGCAGTGAACATCTGTGCACCACTTTGCTCAGTTTCAGTAATGACTGACTCATGGCTGATCTTGTTTAATCTGTACCTCTACTTACCAAGGATTATTTTGAGGCACGTACCAGAAGCTGTATCGTTCCATCCATAAATATGTATATCAATGATGGTCTTTTAAGAACTTAATCAAATACTATTAATCTCCATAAAAAAATAAATAATATTTCCTTAATATCAGATTTCCAAGTTAGAGTTTAGATTTCCCCACAGGGCAAATAACTTTGTTTTTAATTTTAAGATTTCTTTGAATCTGGGCCCAAATAAGATCCATGCATTGTGATTGGTTCATAAGTCTTTTTAAAGTCTTTTTAAAAATCTATAGTTTCTTATTCTTGTTTAATTAAGAGAGAGAGAGAGCAAGCATGTGAGTGGGGGAAGAGGCACAGGAAGAGGGAGACCAAATCTGAAGCCGACTCCCTGCTGAGCATGGAGCCCGACACCAACTCCAGGCTCTATCTCACGACCACCAGATCATGACCTGAGCTGAAACCAAGCGTCAGATGCCCAACCGATTGAGCCACCCAGGCGCCCCTCTTTCTTTTTCTTTCTTTCTCTCTTTCTTTTCTTTTTTTTTTAAAGATTTTATTTATTTATTCATGAGAAACAGAGAGAGAGAGAGAAGCAGGCTCCCAAGGAGCAGGGAGCCCGATGCAGGACTCGATCCCAGGACCCTGGGATCATGACCTGAGCTGAAGGCAGACGCTTAACCATCTGAGCCACCCAGGCGCCCTCTCTCTTTCCTTTCAACGTATTTCTTGAAGAAGCTGGGTGATTTGTCCAGTAAAGTTTCCCACAGTCTGTCATCATTAACATGTTCTTCTATATTTCTCTAGTTCAAGGTTAGATCTAGAGGCTTCATCGGGTTTAGTGTGTTCCCTCCATTTCCACTCCCCCCTTTTTTTGGCAAAATGACTATATTGATCCTAGTGTATACTTCCATGAAGAGGCACATAATGTCTGCTTGCCTCTTTTTGTGATATTTTCTATTATTATTTCATTAGAGATTGCTAAATAGTTATAGTCTAATTAATTATATCTCTATTAATTATATAAAGTGAAAATTCCCTGTATGAACTGATTGGTTATCTTGAGGTACAGATTCCTTAAGGTAGGCAAGACAGATTTTTTTTCTCCTAACTTAACAGTTTTCAAAATGAGGAAATAATGAATCATAATGAAATAATGGTTTGCTAGCATTCTCTCCTGGGGAACAGTGATTGTTATTTTTTACTATCATTATAACTGTGGATTTTGATACTTACGTGTTTCAATCTGTTGCAGTTATTTATGTATACTTAAGTTAGTATTGTGCCATATTTGACCATTTGGAGCCTTTTCAGGTTGACTCAGGGGTCCTTTTGACTTGATCTTAGTAGTCATTGCTAGCTTTCTTGGTTTTCAGTAGATCTTCTTAGTCAGGAATCGACAGACTGTCTGCAAAGGACTATCTAGCTAATGTTTTAGGTTTATGGGTCATACATTCTCAGTTGCAACTACTCAACTTTGTTGTAGAGTGAAAGCAGCCATAGAGAATACATAAGCAAAAGGATGTGGCTAAGTTCCAATGAAACTTTATTTCCAAAATGAGACAAGGGGTGTACCAAATAGGAGCAGAGTTTAAAAGGTGAAATTCAATATCTGATTTAGTGCACGCTAATAGAGATGATTTCATTTTTACAGAGAGTAGGTGCCAGCTGTAATTTTTAAGCAAGCACTGCCCACATACCTGCCTTCTAAACACACACTTAATGGACATCAAATTTCCTGTAACACCCATGAAGGAGAAATGCTATTACTTTGTTTCTAAACAGTTGTCAGATTTCTAGTACTATTTCAAATCAGACCCTCACCTTTTATGTGAAAAGGCCTCTTATAAATTTGATAGCTTGTTCAGGAAAAAGAAATGGGTAGATGGAATTTATTGGAGTTAAATTTGACTTTAGAAAAGGAAAAACAGAAGACTCATAGTGTTATTTTATCATTATGCATTTCTACCCTCTGTTCCTGAGCTCATTGGCTGAATAATGCCCCAAATAGGACTTGTCCTATGGCAGGGATCCGGAGTACCTGAATTGTATTGAATTAAATTTAATTGAAATTGTAAACATAAATTGTAAACAAAACCAAAAATCAAGAATTATTACCCTGTTAGAGGTTCTTGTCCATTTCCTGATTCAAGCCTCCTTCATATTAATGGGAAATGGCATTTCAAGACTATATTCTAGGTGCTAGGATATTCATTGCTACAGGGTTGATCATTGTTTCTGTGGCTTTACAAAGCTGGTATATATGTATCTTTTAGAAGATTAAAAAATAAATGTCACAACCCCAAGGAGCCTAGACATATGAGAGTTAATGTAATGTGTTCTGGATGAGATCATGGAACAGAAAAAGGACAGTTCTTTATTCCACACTTTATAAAATATGGAATAAATACTATGATTCTTCCACACTTTATAAAGAACACTCAAAAATAATACTCAGTGATTTGATTACTGAAAACAGTTTTCTGTTTTTGTTTGTTTCTTTGTTTATTATAATCTTCTTGTTCTTTAAGGTATATTCCACTGGGGATATGGAATCAATTACTGTATGCTAGAGTCATTTGGAATAGTTCTTCTTGAGATGTGCCACAAATTGGAATCAAAGATTTGTTTTAATTTTTAGAGATTGCTCTTTTAAAATTTAATTTTTTCCTATAATTATATAAAGTATTTATGTGGCCCCAAAGTCAAATATGCAAAACAAGGTTTAATTTCATCTCTTCCTTCAAAAAGTAGTCACTTTTTTCTCTTATAGTTTATTCCATCTTTTAAAATGTACTGTAAGAAAGCACATTAGTGTGCTTTAGATGTATTTATATTTATATATACCACAAGCAACAAAACAAAAAGTAGATAAATGGACTTCATTAAAATTAAAAACTTTTGTGCCTCAAAGAACACTGTCAAGAGAGAGTCAAAGACAACCCAAACACATTATGGGGCAAAATTATTGCAAATTATTTTTCTGATGAGGGACTTGTGTCCAGCATATATAAAGATACATTACCACCTAATAATAAAAAGTTAAACAACCCAATTAAAAATGGACAAAGTATCCTGAATAGCATTTCTTTAAAGGAGATATACAAATTGCTATTAAGCAAATGACAAGGTACTCAACATCATTAGCCATCAGGAAAATACAAATCAAAACCACAGAGCAATATCACTCACCCTGACTGGAATGGCTACAATAGAAAAGATAGACTGTAACAAGTGTTAAGAAGGATGTGAAGAGGGGCCCCTGGGTGGCTTAGTCAATTCTTGAGTTCTGCTCAGGTCATGATCTAAGGGTCAAGAGATGGAGCCCTGCGTAGGCTCTGCCCTGAGCATCAAACCTGCTTGAGATTCTCTCTCTGCTTGCCCCTCTACCCCCTACCCCCACTCCCGTTCACATGCATGTGCTCTCTCTTAAAAAAAAAAAAAAAGTGAATAAATTAGAACCCTCACACACAACTGGTGAGAATATAAAATATACAAAGAATATCACTATAAAGAGAGAATATAAAATGGTGTGGTTGCTTTGGAAAATGTCTGGAGGAATGGTGACCAATGGTTGCAGGCTTTCTTTTGGAATAATGAAAATGTTCTAAAACTGTGGTAATGGATTCTGTGAATATACTAAAAACCATGGACTCGTACACTTAAAAATGTGAATTGTATGGCATGTGAATTAAATCTCAACAAAGTTGTTTAAAAATGTATGCCCTTAAGGAAAAATCAGGAAAAAAGAATGATGTCCCTATTTTTATCCAACATTTATTTCAGATTGTAGGCACTGCACTAAGACTAGAGGAAAAAAGTAAAAAGTCTAACCATTGAAAAGCAACAAAAAATTGATTAGCAGATAATTGTCTACAGGGAAACAACAAAATGTGGAAGTATTCTAAAATTAGAAATTATTAAGAAAAGAAAAATCAACAAAATATATAAATAAAAAAGTTCAACAGCACTTATCTTTTGGGATGTTCCTAGCTTTATTTTTTCCTTTTTTACGAAAGATTTTATTTAGAGAGAGAGCGTGTGCATGTGATTGGGGGGAGGGGCAGAGAGAGAGGGAGAGAGAATCTCAAGCAGACACAGAGTACAGATCCTGATGTGGGGCTTGATCTCATGACCCTGAGATCATGACCTGAGCTGAAATAAAAAGTCAGACGCTTAACTGACTGAGTCACCCAGGTGCCCTGCTAGCTTATCTTTGAAAGGAATTACTAGGAGTAGGACAACTGGATCACTGGTTAAATGCTTCTATAATTTCCTGGTTATTGCTAAATTCCCCTCCTTTGAGGTTGTACATTTACTCAATCAGCATTTTATTACTGGATTTCCCATAGGTCGTCCAGCAATATACCGGCAAACTTTTGGATATTTTCCAGTGACATTGTTCTCTCAGTGTAATTTTATTTTATTTTATATATATATATATTTTTTTTTTTTTCATTTTAAGATTTATTTATTTGACAGAGAGAGACACAGCGAGAGAGGGAACACAAGCAGGGGGAGTAGGAGAGGGAGAAGCAGGCCTCCTGCAGAGCAGGGAGCCTAATGTGGGGCTCAATCCCAGGACCCCGGGACCATGACCTGAGCTGATGGCAGACGCTCAACAACTGAGCCACCCAGGCGCCCCTCTCAGTGTAATTTTAATTAACATTTCTGTAATAGTGAGCAAAGTTGAACATCTCCTTATATACTTTAGTGTATTTGCATTTATTTTACTATGAACTGTCCATTTCTTTTGTCCATTTTTCTGTAGGAGTATTACTCCTTTTCTGCTTTTAAGGCTATTTTATGTAATATTTGTTAACCTTTTCTATGTAATATAAGTTCCAAATGCCTTTTCCAGGTTGTCATTTATCTTTTGCTAATGGTGTTTCCCCAATTAAAATAATTTTTTTTTGTAGTTAAATATCTATCTTTCCCTTATTACCTATAGATTTGGCTTACGGCAGGTAAGTTTCTCTAACTCCTGAATTTTAGAAAAATCCAGGCATTGCTGCTGCTTATATGATTTCAATTTTTATATTTCTTTCTTTTTTAGGTTTTATTTATTTGAGAGAGAGACAGAGATAGTGACAGAGAGCACAAGCGGGGAGGAGAGGGAGAAGCAGGCTCCCTGCTCAGGGAGCCTGGACTCAGGGCTCAATCCCAACCTGAGCTAAAGGCAGATGGTTAACTGACTGAGCTACCCAAGCACCCCTCAGTTTTTACATTTCACAAGCAGCTTGATCTGGAGCTTAATCTGATATATTGTGAGGAGTAGTCCAGTTTTTTCATTTTTCAAATGACTACTTATTCCATCATCACCTTTTTAAAGGTCCATATATTCCCCACTGATACAAGATGCCACCTTTATCAAATATGACATTTCCAAATATTTGGATCAGTTTTTATATCTCACAATTTTCACTGGATTTTCTCTTTATAATTTTGAAAGAATTGAAAGAAATTAAGAGGGCTTATATCTTCCCAAATATCCCCTAAAAACCATATGAATCAACAAGGAAACAATTAAAACTGCATATAACAGCCTATGCCTATAGCCTTATTCAAAGCTAGAGGTTACTATAAACTTCAGTTTCTATGTAAGTGGAGAAATACATACCCCAAACAGGCAGATCAACTCTGGTGTCCATACTAGACTGAAGAGTTAGGGAGAGAAAAGTGAGAGATACATTGTAGTGTTGGAAAATGGATAACTTAATCCCATGAATATAGAGGTCCATCTTGAGTGGGAACATACTGACAACATGACTGACCCTGTTAGAGTATTGCCTTTTGATTGAAAGGAAGATTCTTGAAAATGGTGAGATGAAAGATGGCACTCTTAGGAAATGCCCACTCCTTGAGGAGAGGGAAAGCAATATAAAAAGAAAAGGCATGCTTTCAAGGATGATAGTGAAAGGAAAAAAGGAATCAAGTGTTGGAAACTAAATGCTTTTCAGAACCAAAAGAATGTCACAGATTCAGAAGTGACAGAATTTATGTAGCCAAGAGTTTGGCCTTGCCAAAGAGAGGTCTGGTCATTTTACTACTTTTGGGAGGTAATCTCTGGGCCCTTGGAATGTGATGCCTGAATCTTTGTTTGCTTGGAAGCCTTAGGTCGCACAGTATAATCTAACAATGTGATGTAGGGTAGGGACTGGCCACACCTGTATAATGTTAGGGTAATGGTTGGCCATGTGAGAAAGGACAACAGTGTGACCAAGAGTGGGGGCTTTGGGTCACAGGATATCAATTGACCTGGAGACAGATCAATGACATAGTCAATGAGCCATCCCCACATCTGGAGCTCTCATAAAAACTCAAAAATTGAGGCTCAGGTGACTTTCCGTGGATGGCAATACTCCATGCATTTCATCACACATTGATGTCAGGAGAGTAACACATCCTGACTCCATGTTTGGTATTTCTCCTGAAATTTGCCCTATGTGTTTCTTCTCTAAGTTGATTTTAATTTGTATCTTTTTTCATATAATAACTTCCTATGTAACTGTGAGCATAATAGCTTTCAGTGAATAGGTATGAATCCTAGTGAATTTTGAACTTGAGAGTAGTTTTAAACTCTCAGTTGGCCTTAGCTGGTTTGGGGAGCTTATAGTTCGTGTCAGAGTTGAGGGTAGTCTCGGAGGGATTGTGCTCTCTAACTTTGTAATTAGTCAAAACTCTTATAAAATCCTACTCCCAAAAAGAATCTATTACTAGGAACATTGCACATCACAGTATCAAAGAAGAAAATGCCCTTGAACTGGGATTTCTATTAAGTTATCCCAAATCTCACATCCTTCTCTAATGATATCTGTTTATGCTGGTACAGAAAAAAATCTAAGACTTAAAAAAATTAACAGAAAATAGTAGGAAAAAAATATATATGCAAAGCAGTCAGTAAACAAAAAGAAATATAAAGCATCCACATCGGCAAAAAAAAAGTCAAATTTTCACCCTTTGCAGATGACATGATGCTCTATGTAGAAAACCCAAAAGACTCCACCAAAAAATTGCTAGAACTGATAAAGGAATTCAGCAAAATTGCAGGATATAAAATCAACACACAGAAGTCTGTTGCATTTCTATACACTAACAATGAAGCAGCAGAAAGAGAAATCAAGGAATCAGTCCTGTTTACAACTGCACCAAAAACCATAAGACACCTAGAAATAAGCCTAACCAGAGGTAAAAGATCTGTACTCTGAAAACTATAGGACACTTATGAAAGAAATTGAGGAAGACACGAAGAGATGGAAAAATATTCCATGCTCATGGATTGGAAGAACAAATATTGTTAAAATATCTATTTTACCCAAAGCAATCTACACATTTAATACAATCCCTATCAAAATATCATCAGCATTTTTCACAAAGCTAGAAGAAGCAATCCTAAAATTTGTATGGAACCAGAAAAGACCCCAAATAGCAAAAGTAATGCTGAAAAAGAAAATCAAATCTGGAGGCATCACAATTCCAGACTTCAAGCTGTATTACAAAGCTGTAATCATCAAGACAGCATGGTGCTGGCACAAAAACAGACACATAGACCAATGGAACAGAACAGAGAACCCAGAAATGGACCCTCAACTCTATGGTCAACTAATTGTCGCCAAAGCAGGAAAGAATATGCAATGGAAAAAAGACAGTCCCTTCAACAAATGGTGTTGGGAAAATTGGACAGCCACATGCAGAAGAATGAAACCGGACCACTTCCTTGCACTATACACAAAGATAAATTCAAAATGGATGAAAGATGTAAATGTGAGACAGGAATCCATCAAAATCCTAGAGGAGAACACAGACAGTAACCTTTTGGACATTGGCTGTAGCAGTTTTTATTAGATATGTCTCCTGAGGCAAAGGAAACAAAAGCATAAATGAACTATTGGGACTTCATCAAAATAAACCTTCTACACAGCAAAGGAAACAATCAGCAAAAGTAAAAGTCAGCTTATGGAACAGGAGAAGATATTTGCAAATGGACATATCTGATAAAGGGTTAGTATCCAAAATCTATGAAGAACTTATCAAACTCAACACCCAAAAAACAAATAATCCAGTTAAGAAATGGGCAGAAGACATGAATAGACATTTTTCCAAAGAAGACATGCAGATGGCTAATAGACACATGAAAAGATGCTCAACATCACTCATCATCAGGGAAATACAAACCAAAACTACAATGAGATATCACCTCACACCAGTTGGAATGTCTAAAATCAACAACACAAGAAACAATTGGTGTTGGGCAAGGATGTGAAAAAAGGGGAACCCTCTTACACTGTTGGTGGGAATGCAAACTGGTTTAGCCACTCTGGAAAATAGTATGGAGATTCCTCAAACGTTAAAAATAGAGCTACTCTATGACCCAGCAATTGCATTATTAGGTATTTACCCAAAGGATACAAAAACACTGATTCAAAAAAAGGGATGCATGCATCCCGCTCTTTATAGCAGCATTATCAACAATAACCAAATAGGGAAAGAGCCCAAATGTCCATTGATTGATGAATGGATAAAGAAGATGTGGTTTATATATCCAATGGAATATTTCTCATTCATGAAAATGAATGAAATCTTGCCATTTGCAACAAGGATGGAGCTAGATAGTATTAGGCTAATTGAGATAAGTCAGAGAAAGACAAATACCATATGATTTCACTTATGTGGAATTTAAGAAACAAAACAGAGGAACATGGGGGAAAAAATGAAAAAGAGCGGCTAACCAGAAAACAGATTGTTCGCTATAGAGAACGAACTGATGGTTACTGGAGGGAAGGTAGGTGGGGGGATGGGTTAAATGGGTGGTGGGTATTAAGGAGGGCACTTGTTGTGATGAGCACTGGGTATTGTATGTAAGTTATGAATTACTAAATTCTATACCTGGAACTAATAATACACTATATGTTAACTAACTGGAATTTAAATAAAAACTTGAGGAAGAAAAAAGCTAAAACCTTAAAACTCTTAGAAGGAAACAAAGGATATCTCCATTACCTAGGTTAGATAATGGTTTTTTTATATGACACCAAAAGCACAAGCAACCAAAGGAACAAAAATTATATAAGTAGGATTTTAGCAAATTTAAAAACTTTTGAGCTTCAAAAGACACCATGAAATAAGGGAGAATATAGCCCACAAAATGGGACCAAAATGTGCAAATTGTATGTTCAATAAAGGAATTCTATTTTAGAATATATGAGAAATTATTACAAGGCAACAATAAAAAGACAACCAGGTTTTTAAAATGAGCAAATAATTTGGAAAACATATTTTTCCAAAGAAGGGATAGAAATGGTCAATATCATCAGGGAAATGTAAATCAAAATCGCAGTGACATACCACTTCAAATTCACAAAAATGACTATAACCCCAAAAGGTGGTGAGGATGTGGAATAACTGGAACTTTGACAGATTTTTGCTGGAATTGTAAGATGATGCAGCTGCTTTGGAACAGAATTTGGCAGTTCCTGAAAATGTTAAACAGAGTTACCATATGACCCCACAAATTCATTTCTAGGTATATCTAAGAGAAAAGAAATATATGTCCACACGAAAATATGTAGCTAAATGTTCTTAATAGCATTATTTATAGTAACAAAAGATGTAAACAATGCAACTGTCCATCAGCTAATGAATGGGGAAAAAAGATGCTCTATCCATACATCGGAATGTTATTTGGCGATATATAGGCATGAGGTTCTGGTCCATGCTGAAACATAGATGAACCTTGAAACATTATAGTATGTGAAAGAAGCCAGTCACAAAAGACACAAATTGTAGTTTCATTTATACAAAATGTCTATCTAGAATAGGCAAATCTATAGATACAAGGAGTAGATTAGTGGTTGCCAGGATCTGGGGAAATGAGAATGGAATTGCTAATGCCTATGGGTTTTATTTTTGGATAATGAAAATATTCTAAAATTAGATAGTGGTGATGGTTGCACATCTCTGTGAATTTGTTAAAAGCCATTTACTTGTATTTTAAAGAGTATGAATTTATGAAATGTGAATTATATGTCAGCAAAGCTGTTAGAAAAAGAAATATAAGGAAGATGCTAGAGCTGGTGGAGTGGAGAATGGTGGTGGTGGTGGTGGTGGTTAAATTCACAGACCTGTTTGTTCATCAACTAAATGTTAATGTGTATAAGGCATCGAGCACATGGTATGTGCTCAGTGGAAATTATTTCTTGTACAGCCACTATCTTAAACCATCTTTAGCCTGACACTTAGAGGCAGAATGATGTTAAGCAGTATTATAGGGAGGTACTGCCTCCAGAGTTCCTGAATTCAGCTAAGGCCATGATTCAATGCAATAGGCAGTTGTTTTCTGTTAGAGAGTGTTTGGATTTGTTCCTTGGTTACTGGGTGAGTGTAGTGAGACTTCATGTGGCCTAGATGAAGCCTGTGCTTTGCATTCAGCATGCTTTCTTGCACTGGAATGTGAGAATGAGCCAGGGAAGCACTTGAGGTAAATAGTGTGTTGAGACTGGGGGAAAGAGGCAGATCTTAGTCATGGAAAGTGTTTTTCCTAGGAATTGGCCTACATAGATAACAGATGATTTCAAAACCTGAGGGCCCCATCAGTGTCCTTGAGGTGGGAACCACTTGGATAAATCTGGATCAGGGTCCCCTAGGTTATAAAAGATGAACTGCTAAGGCCAGGTCAGGGAACCCTAACAACATCATGGGGATTTTTAGCATAAAGTAATTCTTCTACATCTCTGTTTTCTGGAATTGGGGAAGGGGTGAGATTGTTTAGGCTTCTGCAGATCTTCTCAGTATATATTTTTGGGTGTGGAAGGGTCCAGGCACCATGAAAAGGGGAGGAAATACTTAGTCATTTAGAAGTAGGCCTCTTTTCATGGTTTCCTTTTTCTTCCCTGTCTTCTCAGGACTGCACTTCTCCATGAGGAGAAGCCAGAGGAGGACTCATAAGTTGCAATTCTAAGCCATGCCTTGTGTGAGTTCATGTTTCTTCTTCCCCTTTATATCAAACAGTCATTGTTTTCTTTTTTTTTTTTAAGATTTTATTTATTTATTGAGAGAGAAAGAATGAGACAGAGCATGAGAGGGGGGAGGGTCAGAGGGAGAAGCAGACTCCCTGCCGAGCAGGGAGTCTGATGCAGGACTCCATCCCAGGACTCCAGGATCATGACCTGAGCTGAAGGCAGTCACTTAACCAGCTGAGCCACCCCGGCGCCCACAGTCATTGTTTTCTAGGATATGAATATTCAGTATTCTTATCTCTAGACTTTCTGCTTCACCAAGTGTTTGCTCTCCTGCTCACTCTCATTCTAGTGAATGATGGGAATGAGTCCCAGGTCTTTCTCAACTGCCCTTCTCTTCTCTAACAGTGTTTTAGGGATCCATTTGCAAATCACGAAATGTGTTTGAGTGACATCTCCTGTCAGAATGTTGTTTGATGAGATGGTATTACACGTGAAAAACTTGGCCTTTCTCATTAACCTGGATTTTCTCATGGATTAAGATGGAAATTGGTGTTAGTTTCAGAATGTGGTGAGATCTGCTCTGTGAAGCTTTTAAGATTGGAAATGTGATCAAATGCAGGATTGAGAACAGAGAGAGAATTGTGTCAGGAATTAATACAGTGACAAGGTCCATTTTGAATTTGAATAGTGTGAGGGTAGCTCATCTTTCATTAGCTTTCTGTTGCTCATAATAAGCAGAAGCACAGTGAGCAATGATAAGTGGTAATATGATCAGCCAGATGATTAAATGATTAAAAGTTGAAGATTTTAAGAACAGAGCTGTGAAGGATGTTAGAGGAGGAGTGCAAACTATTGCAAAATAAGAAAATGATTATAATCATAATATGGAATATTATGTAGCTTCAAAAAATGATATCTGTGAAAGGATTTGCCAGGACTAGGGAGAAAGAATATTATTACTAAATTATTCTGAGACTTAACTTGGAAAGAAATTCTGAAATCATGTGTAAATCTTATTTTCTAAGATAAACATTTTAAATGACATTTTGGAATGTGCCCATCATGTTTATTTTTTCTTTTCTCTTCCTCCCTCTCGCCTTCCAGCCCTCCTTTTTCTCCTTCCCTCCTTTTCTTTCTCTTTTCAGTTCTTTAAAGGGACAGGGGAAGAAGGAACTTTCAATTTATTTGAGGATTTGCATGTGTTATATGCTAGTACACATTATTTCATTTAATCACAAAAATACACTTACCTGGCTTTTGTTCATTCCCATTGCTGTTCCCAAGAGGCTTTGTGATAGAGTAATAGGAATGTTCAGGAATTGTTTAGGTGCTCTGTATTTCCCACTCACTTCCCTTCTATTACCTACCCATGTTAGCTTCAACATATTTGTTCACTGTTTTGGCCCCTTTATGTAATACTTTTCTCCTCCTCTTATTACTGTGTGTGTGTGTGTGTGTGTGTGCGCGCTCCTCTCATTACTTCTAAAAAATATTCCTTTATTTTGCCTTTAACACTTGGGCTTGTCATTTCAGAGGTTGGTGTTGTTCAAGGATGTGGCCGTAGACTTCTCTCAGGAGGAGTGGGAGTGCCTGGACTTGGAACAGAAAGATTTGTACAGAGATGTGATGTTGGAAAACTATAGCAACCTGGTCTCACTGGGTAAGTTTGTCTGGTCCCAATAATTCGACTATAGTCTTTGTGAAATTTGGGAAATATTTCAAGTACCTAGCTGAATTTCAGAACCCTAGTCCCAACTAAGTTATTTGTGGCTTATAAACTTTAAAATGGACAGTTCCATTGAGTACCTTTATCTTCTCTGTTCTTCAGATATCCTTCCTCTAAATCTTTTTTAAAATATTATTTATTTATCTGAGAATGAGAGAGCAACAGAGAGAGAGCACGTGAGTGCACGAGGTGGGGGAGGGGCAGAGGGAGAGGGAGTAGCAGACTCCCCACTGAGTAAGGAGCCCAATGCAGGGCTCAATCCCAGGACCCTGAGATCATGACTGCAGCCGAAGGCTGACACTTAACCTTGAGCCACCCAGGTGCCCCTCCCCCCCCCAGTCTTTCTGTAATTGACCTTACTTGATGAACAGTGGACTCAATTTTAATTCTGGGCAAGCAGAGTATAATCATATCTTTTCCCATTCTTTTAAGCAGGATTTTCCATTTCTAAAGCAGATGTGCTTTCCTTATTGAAGCAAGGGAAAGAGCCCTGGAAGGTTGTGCAGGATGTGACAAGAAGTCAGAGTTCAGGTGAGTCAGAGATGGTCAGACAAGGGGAGGCCATTGTTGAGAACAGTCAAATCGCTTAATTTGTTGGCTACAACTTTGAGATGTTAGCTGAGAAGACCAAACCAAGGCCTGTGGAGTAGAAGCTTGAATACTGGAAGGCAAAACGGTTTTAGCATCAGTTACCAAAGGAAACCCCTTCTTCACCCCAATTACTACTTCCTTGTTTTTCTTTCACATTCCCCTGTATTTTCAAACTTTGTTTGAATAGCCCTCCTCCAGTGATAACAATTTTACCTATATTTTTCATCCAGTTAGTGAGGGAGAATAAAAGTTGAAAATGAGGTCAGAGAGGTGGTGGGGCTAGGTCACGTAGGGACCTGTATGCCATGACAAAGAATTGGGATTACATTGAAACTGCAATAATGATTGGCTGATATAAAGCAGGAGCGTGACATGATTAAACTTGTTATTTTCAAAGACTACTGTGGATACTGTATAGAAAATAAAATGGGAGCAAGAGTGAAACAGAAAGACCAGTTGGAAAGCCATTTTTTAGTCCAGATTAGAAATTATGGTGTCTTAGATGAGGGCAGTAATAAGTGAAGGTGACATGAAGGGGTCAGATTCTGATCAGATTTTAAAGGCGGTGCCTCTTGCTGATTAGTTGGAAGTGATGTGTGATGAAAGAGAAATCCAGGATAACTTACTAGATTTATGCCTGAGCAATTGGACATCTTTTTCTTAGTTGGGAAAGACAGGTGTTCACGAATTCTGTTTTGTTCATGATACTTTAGGATTATCTATTAGAACTAGGAAGAAATCAAGAAAGAACCTGGAAAGAAATAATGTATGTATAAGTAGAATTTAAACCTTAGACTTGGAAGAAATAATTTATGAAGTTATATAATAGTTTAAAAAGAGAAGGACCCTAATCCAGTCTGTATTTTAGTTAGAAAGAAGGGGAAGGTCCAGCAAAGGAGACTGAGAAGGAATAGTTAGTGAGCTAATAGGAAAATAAAGAAAATGTTGTATCTCAGAAGCCAAGTGGAAAAAAGGTATTTAAGAAGGGCAGCATCTGATGTAATGTATGGTGACTAACATAACATTAAAAAAAAAAAAAAGAAATGATGTTCTCAAAAAAAGGGGGGGGGCAGCCCTCTTTCTTATAAGGGAACATGAGTAAGTTGAGGACTGAGAATTGATCATTGAATTTGGTAATGAGGGAAAAGAAAGCTGTACATTGGTTCAGATAGAAGAGAAGAGAGGGGAATGGGAGGTAATATAGTATTATAGTATAGGGGATGATTGGAAGAACTGTAATTACTTAGACCAGAGTTTTAGTGGCAGCTTTTGTCTTAAGCAAATTACTTTACCAGGCTTGACTCCCTCGTCCCATTTCCTCATAGTTTAAAAGGAAAAGAACACCTAACTGATAAGATGGTTGAGAAGATTTGGAATATTGAATGCAATTATATTATTCTAAGTTCTCAATAAGAGATAAATTTATGGAAGAAAAATTAGTACAAATGGGATAACTATAGTGCTGCATTTTGAAGTGTAGACAGATTTCAAACTAGAACCTTGTGAATAGCTCTAGTCAGAAAGCTGGCAGACATTCTAGGGGCCACTCTATGCTGTGACTACCATACAATCACGTTTTTCCTGATGATTTCTTTTAACTAAATCTCTCTTGATTCTGTGTGCTCTCATATCCACTAGCAACCCTTTAAGCCTATACTCCCTCTGATCTGGGCTATTGCAGTACCCTTCTAACTGGTTTTGACACAGTAGCCAGAGTAATATTTTTAAAAAATACAAATCAGATCACACAATGGATAAAATCAAAACTAGAAAGCCTTACCTAACCTGGCTTCTGAAGGTTTTTATAACCCTACCTTAGATATCTCTCCCCTTTCTCATTGGACTCCAGCCACAGGAGCCTTCATTCATTATCTCAGATACATCTAGTATCTACATGTCTAGTACCTGTGCTCCACCCCCTTATGTCACTCACTCTGCCTGGAATGCCCTACTCACCTGACTACCTGCTGTGCTTCTTTAGGTCTCAGCCTATATATCATTATATCCTGAGAATTCTTTCCTGATCAAATTCTCAGTAATGATCTTTTAGGTTTTCTTACAGTCATTTCCAAGCTATAATTTTATAATAGTAAGACCATCACTCTTTGGCTGCAACACATCTGTAAAGGAGATCTGCAGAACTCAGTGTGCCTCTGATTTAAGTGAGCCTTCAAAATCTTGTGTGCTCTTGGTAAGACCAGCCCCTGACAGGCCTCCAGCAGAATTTAAGGGAAACAAGATCACTTCCTGTACTAACATGGCAGTATTTTTCTTACCATTAGAACTGTTTTCTTAGAGACCAATTCCCATTAACAAAATTACCCACATTCCCCTAAGAGGTTTTTTAGGACCAATTCCTGTTTGTCTTACACCTTCAGTTACCTCACTCAGGTCCGGAAGTCCAAGCTTTCCAGGGCACCAATCAGCAGCTGAACTCTTTCACCATATATTTCCAGTCAGACTTAATTCCCCACTCTTTCTCAACACCCAAATCTCTTCCATCATACTGTTTGAAACTTTTTAAGAAATATCCCATATTGGGCACCTGGGTGGCTCAGTCGGTTAAGCGACTGCCTTCGGCTCAGGTCATGATCCCAGGGTCCTGGGATCGAGTCCCACATCGGGCTCCCTGCTCTGCAGGGAGCCTGCTTCTCCCTCTCCCATTCCCCCTGTTTGTGTTCCCTCTCTCGCTGTGTCTCTCTCTGTCAAATAAATAAATAAAATCTTTAAAAAAAAAAAAAAAGAAATATCCCATATGATCTTTAGACTCTTTGACTACTCCTTTCACCTTTTGGCTTTAAGTGAGCACTTTAGCTGTGCCATGAATATACAAATTTCCCTTAGAGTACTTGATAATGGTTCTTGCTTTGTCTTATCCCACAGTCCATTATTTTCCATTATCAAAGTCCCCAGCTCCTTTAAAGCACTTCAGAGACTGAACCACCCAGTATGTGTTCTTGTCATATCATTTACCAATATCCTCTCCTTGAATAGACTGAAGATCAGAACTCTTGGCCCACTGACTTTCTCTTCTCCACTATACCTCTCACCATCGTTGGTGACTTCTGTATCCTTACAATAATACATCTTGGGACGCCTGGGTGGCTCAGTCAGTTAAGTGTCTGCCTTCAGCTCAGGTCATGATCCCAGGATCCTGGGATCGAGTCCTGTATTGGGCTCCTTGCTCAATGGGGAGCCTGCTTCTCCCTCTGCCTGCTCTGCCTGCCACTCCCCCTGCTTATGCGCGCGCACTCTCTCTCTCTCTCTGACAAATAAATAAAATCTTAAAAGAAATAATACATCTTAATTCTCAATTCCTTAACCTCATTTCAAATGATCTTTCTCCACCAAATTCCTTCACTTATTCACTCCCCTAAGTGATACATAAACCTTGTAATTAACCAGCCCCAAATCTGTTTCAAACATTCACTCTCTTTGACAGCTACTTTTTTTTAATGGGTTATTTATTTATTTTAGAGAGAGAGAGAGAGAGCATGCGAGCAGGGAGAGGGGCAGAGGGAGAGGGAGAATCTCAAGCAGACTCCCTGCTGAGTCTGGAGCCCAAATGGGGCTGGGCTCGATCCCGCCACCACCAGATCATGACCTGAGCCAAAACCAAGTATTGGACTCCCAACCAGTTGACACATCCAGGTGCCCTGACAGCTATTTTTTTAACTTTTCAACTAACTTATTCTTGTACTACCACCTCAACCACATAGTGTAATGTCTTCCATATTAAAAAAAACTTGTTCTTGATGTTACATTTTCCATTCTGTTACTTTGCCCTCCTTGATAGCCGTGAATTATCTATACTTCCTCATCTCCCATTCTCCCTTGCCTCTTTCAGCTACAGGTATAGCCATTGCTGGGTAACTTTTCTCTTCCTTGCTGGATAATTTTAAGGCATGCCCAAGAAATTACTTAATTTAAAAATTAGATTAACAGATTTAATACTTTAGACATAGAATAATCCCTTTGATCTCTAATTGATGCCAGACTCATTTAATAATTTTGGTATCTCTTAGTCTAATTTTTTATATGGATTGCCATCTCCTCACTTCTTGTTCTACCACACTGGGCCAACTTAAACTTCTTCAGTTGAAAGGAGAAGAATACAAAAATCAGGTTCCAAATTTGCTCTGGGTCCTTACAGGGAGCATTAGGGGAATCCTAATTATTTACAGAATTTTCATTTAGGGAGTATTGCTAACATTTAAAAAATCAGCCCCATGATTTTTAAAAATTTATAGTGAAATATACAGGAAAGTGCATTAAACATACGTATAGTGTGATGAATAACCACCCATGACAAGAAACAGAATGTTGCCAGGACTCCAGAAACACCCTCTGAATATATATACTTATGACCTATGTATACATTTCAGAAAGTATTATTTAATTTTGCCCATTTTAGAATTTAGGTGAGTGACATCATATTGTACGTATTCTTTTGTGTCATGCTCCTTTCATTTATTATTATATTTGTGAGAGTCGTCCATATTGGTGGCTCTAGTTCATTCATTTTTGTAAGAATTCCATTGTTTGAATATACCAAAATTAACTCTTGGTTATTAACTTTCAGTATATTCTTGGTTAAAATTTGGGTCATTTCTAATTTGGCTCTTATAAATAATGATGCGATAAATGTCACTTGACATGTTTACTCCTATACCTGAGCATGAGGTTCCCTGGGATATCTAAGAATAAAAGTGCCGGGTCAGGGCGCCCGGGTGGCTCAGTTGGTTAAGCGACTGCCTTCGGCTCAGGTCATGATCCTGGAGTCCCAGGATCGAGTCCCGCATCGGGCTCCCTGCTCGGCAGGGAGTCTGCTTCTCCCTCTGACCTTCCTGCCTCTCATGCTCTCTGTCTCTCATTCTCTCTGTCTCTCAAATAAATAAATAAAATCTTTAAAAAAAAAAAAAGTGCCAGGTCAGAAGATATGTGTATCCTTGATTTTACTAGATAATGTCAAGCTGTGTTCCAAAGTAATTATACCCATGTACACCCCTACCAATAGTATATGAGAATTTGGTGGCACCATATCCTTGAGTGCAGATTTTAAAAGTTTTGCGAATCTCGTGGGTTTGTATCTGTCATTGGAATTTTATTTCCATCTCCTTGATTACTAATGAGTTTGGGCTGTTTTTTTATATACTTATTGGCTGTTTAGAACTTTTCTTTTGTAGATTCCTGTTCATGTCTTTGGCTTATTTTTCTCTTGATTTGTTAATTTTTCTCTTACTGATTAGATGGGTTTTTTAAAAATATATTGTAGTTACTATATTTGTGTTTCAGATATCTTTTGCTGTGTGGCTTGGCTTTTCACTCTTTTTCTAGAATCTTTTGATGAATAAAAGTTCCTAATTTTAAAGTAGTAGAATTATTAATTTTTTCCTTTATGATGGATATTTTTTGTGAGGTATTACAAAATATCCTTCAGGTAGCACCTGGGTGGCTCAGTTGATTGAGCATCTGATTCTTGATTTCAGCTCTGGTCACAATTTCAGGGTCATGAGATGGAGCCCTGGTCTGGGCTCCATGCTGAGCATGGAGCCTACTTAAGATTCTCTCTCTTCCCCCCAACCTGCTAGCCCTCTTTCTCTCAAAAAAAAAAAAAAAAAAAAAAAAAAAGTCCTTCTGTACCTTTCATTCATGAATATATTCTTCTATATAAGTATTTTAATTAAAAAAAATTTTTTTTTAATTTTTAAAATTTTTAAAGATTTTTATTTATTTATTTGACAGAGAGAGACACAGTGAGAGAGGGAACACAAGCAGGGGGAATGGGAGAGGGAGAAGCAGACTACCCGGCACTTGATCCCAGGACCCTGGGATCATGACCTGAGCCGAAGGCAGACGCTTAACAACTGAGCCACCCAGGCGCCCCTATATAAGTATTTTTAAATAGCTTTTTAGTGTTGACTTCCACATTGAGATTTTTATCCTACCTATAGTTGATTTTTCTCATGGTCTGTCAAATAGGGGTCTGGTTTTTTGTAGTTGTCTTGGCAAGATTAATTGTAAATTTTATTTTCTCCCCACTAAAGTGCTGCTTTTATAATTATAATATAAATATAACATAAATAATATAATAAAATATACATAATATATATTATACATGTAAAAACATATAATATAAATATAATTATAAATATAATTTCCTTTTTTATGTGGGCATATTTTTGGACTTTATATTTAAGCCTGTGATAATACCACATTATTTTAATTATACTTGCTTTTAATGCATCTTGCTACCTAGTGGGGAAAATATTTTCATCTTCTCTTTAAGAATGTCATCACTCTTCATGGTCTCATGTCTTTCTAATTAGCTTGACAGCCTTCTCCCTTTAAATGTGTTGGGATTTTGATTAAGATTGCATTGAATCTACAGGTCATTTTGGGAGAAAATTGACATATTTACAATATTGAGTTTTCTCATTATGTTTCCTAATAATGTCCTGATCACAGCTGTAGACAAAGGAGAAGTGGCCATTGTTACACCTCCCCAGTTGCTGCAAGTCCCTCCCCCTCTTGCTGAAGTGACTTCCAGGGGATTTAACAGGCTGGCACCCCTTTATTCATTGTGTTCATTTTTCTCTTTCCCACTTGGGAGCCAGATATTAAAGACTAGGACATTCAAAAACAACTGCATATATGGGAAAGTTAGAAAGGGACCATGGTACCCAGACAAAGGCTCAGAAAAGACCTCAAGACCTTAAGTTTATACCAGAGGGCGGTCCTCAGCACCGAAGCCTATAACGATCAAAACAACAAAAACAGTAACAAAAATTAGCAAACCCTGGGGAAGGGAGAGAATCTGATTTCTAGAGTTACCACATTATTATTAGAATTATGTAAAATGTCCAGTGTTCTAACAAAAAATCATAAGACATACAAAGAAACAAGGAAAATATGGCCCATTCAAAGGAAAATAAACCAACAGAAACTGTTCCTGAAAAAGACCTGATGGCATATATACTAGACACAGAGGTTAAAATTAACAACTGGCTTAAAGATAGACAACTAAAGGAAGGAAGATGTGGAGAAAGTTGCTAAAACTATATATGAACAGAATGGAAACATCAGTAAAGAAATAGAAAACCTAAGAAGATGCCAAAAAGAAATTCTGGAGTTAAAAAGTACAAAAACCCAAATGAAAAATTCACTAGAGGGATTCAAAGACAGGTTTGAGCAGGCAGAAAGAATCAGCAAACTTGAAGATAGGACAACAGAAATTATTCAGTCTGAGGATTCGAAAGAAAAAAGGTTGAAGGAAAATGAACAGAGCTGAAGGGACCTGTGGGACACCATGAAGCAGCCAAACATGCATTGTGGGAGTCCCAGAAAGAGGAGAGAAAAAGAGACAATATTTGAAGAAACAATAGCTGAAAATTTTATGAAAGACAAACATACAAACTTGTAGAAGATAACAGAGGGAAAAATCTAGGTGATTTTGGGCACAGAATGAGTTTTTATATAAACACCAAAAATATAATCATGAACAAAAAAAGTTAAAAATTGGTGCTCATTAAAATTATAAACTTCTGCTGTGTGAAAGTTATGAGAATGAGAAGACAAGCCATGAACTGGGAGAAAAATCTTTGTTAAACAAATATCTGGTAAAGAACTTACGTATAAAATATACAAAGAATTCTTAAAACTCAACAATAACAAACAACCCAATTTAAATGAGGCCAAGAGATCTGAACAGATGCCTCACTAGAGAAGATAAACTCATGGTAAATAAGTATATGAAAAGTTGCTCAGTGTCATATGTCATTAGGGTATTAAAAATTTAAACAACCATGAGACATAACTATACATTTTTTAGAATGACTAAAATCCGAAACACTGATAGCTCCAAATGTTGTCAATAATGTGGGGTAACAGGAATTCACTTTCACTGTTGGCAGGAATGCAAAATGGTACGGCCACTTTGTTTTGTGTGGTTGTATGTATTGTTTTGTTTTAGAGAGAGTATGAGCAGGGGAGGGGGGAGAGGGGCAGAGGAAGACAATCTGAAGTAGACTCCACGATGAGTGCCAAGCCCAATGTAGTGCTCAATATCATGACCCTGAGATCATGACCTGAGCTGAAATCAAGAGTCAGACACTTGGGCGCCTGGGTGGCTCAGTCGTTAAGCGTCTGCCTTCGGCTCAGGTCATGATCCCAGGGTCCTGGGATCGAGCCCTACATCGGGCTCCCTGCCCAGCAGGAAGCCTGCTTCTCCCTCTCCCTCTCCCCCTGCTTGTGTTCCCTCTCTCACTGTGTATCTCTCTGTCAAATAAGTAAATAAAATCTTAAAAAAAAAAAAAAAAGTGACACTTAACTGACAGAGCCACCCAGGTGCCCCTTGTACAGCCATTTTGGAAGACAGTTTGGCACTTTCTTATGTAACTAAACATAGTCCTACTGTATGATCCGGTAATTGTGCTCCTAGATATTTACCCAAATAAATTGAAAACTTTTGTTTTACAAAAACCTGCACATAAGTGTTTATAAAAGTTTTCCAAAACTTGAAAGCAACCAAGATGTCCTTCAATAGGTGAATGGTTCATCCATACAAAGGACTATTATTCAGCAGTGAAAAATAAATTAGCTATTGAGTCATGAAAAGACATGAAGGAACCTTAAATGCTTAGCAACTTGTTAAGTGAAAGGAGCCAGTTTGAAGAATTTACACACTTTATGATTCCAACTATATCACATTCTGGAAGAGGCAAATAGTGGAGTTAGTAACAATCAGTAGTTGCCTGGATTTGGGGAGGAGGAAGGGCTAGGTAGAGTACAGGGGATTTTTATATATATAATTATATATATAATTGTGTGTGTGTGTGTGTGTGTGTGTATATACATATATATATCTTCACATCTTCTTTATCCATTCAACAGTTGATGGACATTCGGGTTCTCTCCATAGTTTGGTTACTATTGATAATGTTGCTATAAACATTGGAGAACATGTACCCCTTCAAATCTGTATTTTTGTATCCTTTGGGTAAATACCTAGTAATGAATGCAATTGCTGAATCATAGGGTAGTTCTATTTTTAACTTTTTGAGGAACCTCCAAACTGTTCTCCAGAGTGGTTGCACCAGTTTGCGTTCCCACCAACAGTGCAAAAGGGTTCCCCTTTCTCTGCATACTCACCAACACCTGTTGCTTCTTGTGTTGTTAATTTTAGCCATTCTGAAAGGTGTGAGGTGGTATTTCATCGTGTTTTGATATGTATTTCCCTGATGATGAATGATGTTAAGCATCTTTTCATGTTTCTGTTAGCCATCTGGATGTCTTCTTTGGAAAAGTGTCCATTCATATCTTCTGCCCATTTCTTAACTGGATTATTTGTTTTTTGGTTGAGTTTGATAAGTGCTTTATAGATTTTAGATACGAACCCTTTATCAGATATGTCATATGCAAATATCTTCTCCCATTCCATAGGCTGCCTTATAGTTCTGTCAATTGTTTCCTTCGCTGTACCAAAGCAATTCTGAAAAAGAAAAAACTGGAGGCATCACAGTTCTGGATTTCAAGCTGTATTACAAAGCTTTAGTCATCTAGACATGTGGTACTGACACAAAAACAGACACACAGATCAGTGGAACAGAATAGAGAACCCAGAAATGGGCCCACAACTATATGGTCAGCTAATTGTAAGCTTTTTATTTAACCCTTTTAAAGATCTTACCTCTGTGTCCATTTTCTCCCATGCCAAGAGTCCTGGTTATCATGAACACTAAAAATGATAGGATTGGAATATCATATTTACTTATTTTATTCTACATTATACAAACAACTCTCTAAAATAAGATCAACATTACTACCAACAGTATGATTACTCAGAACAGTTTGAGACAATTGTTTTGGCAATTCTTTTTTTTCCGCCCCCTTGTAGGATGTATTTCACAGTCAAATTACTATGTTTGAAAGTTATTTGAAATAGTTTCCTTGTGTGGTTATTCCAATAATTGTAAATACTGTTTTTTTTTTAATTCAGTATTTTCTACTTTTAAGCTGTTCTTGTTATAATTTGTTTTATAATTACAGAAAATATTTATATACCTCCAAAGTCAAATTTACAAAACAAGTTGTATTGAAAGAAGTCTGACTTCTATCCCTGCCCCTCCACCTGTTCCTTCCCCACCCTACAATCCATCCCCCCTTTTAAAAAATAAAAACAAATGTATGTTATACATGCATACTTCCTCTTCCTGTCTCTCCTTCCTAAGATAAAAGGCATAACTCTACATACTTTTGTCCACATTTCCTCACAATTAACAATGTATTTTTTTAAGATTTTATTTATGTATTTGGGAGAGAGAACAAGCGGAGGGGAGAGGCAGAGGGAGAGGAAGAAGCAGCCTCCCCGCTGAGCAGGGAGCCTGATGTGGGGCTCGATCCCATTACCCTAGATCGTGACCTGAGCCAAGGCAAAAGCCTAACCAACTGAGCCACCAGGTGCCCCTATATTCCCTTTCTTAACTGCTGCATGGTATTCTGTAATGTGGCTAAACCATGAATTACTTCCATCAGCCACTTACCAGTGGACAATTGGGTAATTTTTAATCTTTTGCTGTAACACATTATGCTTCAGTGAAACCCTTTTGCAGCAGACTTTTGACATTTTGCTAATGCAATTTTGGGATTGATTTCACAGAAGTGGAGTTGTTAGATCAAATCATACATGTAATTGTGCTAAATACTGCCATATTTCCTTTCATAGGGTTTCTATCATTCATATTCTTTTTTTTTTTTTTAAAGATTTTATTTATTTATTTGAGAGAGAGAGAATGAGAGAGAGCACATGAGAGGGGGGAGGGCCAGAGGGAGAAGCAGACTCCCTGCCGAGCAGGGAGCCTGATGCGGGACTCGATCCCGGGACTCCAGGATCATGACCTGAGCCGAAGGCAGTCGCTTAACCAACTGAGCCACCCAGGCGCCCTCTATCATTCATATTCTTACTAGCAATGTATATAAGTACCAATTTCCTTACAGCCTTGCTAACAGTATATGATGTCACATTTGGAAATTTCCTATTCTAAAAGGTTTCATAGCATGCCAGTGTAGTTTTTTAGAACTACTGAGATATATTTCACATGACATACAGTTTACCCATTTATAGCAAACAGTGATGATTTTTATGTATTCACGGTCTCATACAGCCATCACCACAATTTTGGATATTTTTATCACCCCAAAAAGAAACCAGTATCCAATAGTAGCCATTCCCCATGTTTCTCTGTCTACCCCTCAGCCCTGTGCAGCTATTGCTCTGTCTGTATGGATTTGCCTATTCTGGACAATTCGTATAAAAGGAATCATACAATATGTGGTCTTTTGTGACTGGCTTATTTCACTAAGCATAATATTTTCAAAGTTCATTCATGTTGTAACATGTGTCAGTATTTTTATTGCCAAGCATTCTATTGTAAGGATATACCATATTTTATTTATCCATTCATCAGTGGATGTTTGAGTTATTTCCACCTTATGCTTATGATGAATAATGTTATGAACATTGTATTCAAGTTTTTTATATAGACATGTGTTTTCAGTTCTCTTGGCTCTATACCTATGAGTGGGATTTCTGGGTTATGTGGTAATTCTATGTTGGACACTTCTGTTGGGCATATAACTTGGAGTGAAATTGCAGGGTAAAATGGCAACTCTATGTTAACTTCTCGAGGAAGTGCAAAACTGTTTTACAAAGCAGCTGTACCATTTTGCATTCCCATCAGCAAGCTATGAGACTTCCATTTTCTCCATATCCTCACTTCTGTGTAGCTTTAATTTGCATTTATCTTATAAGCAAATTTGAGTATATTTTCATATGGTTGAAAGCTATTTACATTACTTTTCTATCAACTGTCCATTTTCCTAATCCATTTTTTTATAGTGCTGGTGCCCAGTTTTATATAGTAGTCTTTTTCTTTTTAGTCTAATTTTAGAAACTGTTTATATATTAGGTATATAATAGGCATAATGCAACTTTGCAAATATTTGTCATTTTACTTACCCTATCCTGTTTTTGACATGCCAACTTTTTTTTTAACTATATTGTGGTCATTTTTATCAAATTATGATTAGGAAATTTTTCCCCATTCCTAGTTTATGGAAGAAGTCTCACTCAAGTTTTATTCTAATTATTTATATGTTTTCATTTCTGTAAGTATGGACATCTGATCCACTTGGAATTTGTCCAACTGTACGATATGAGGAATTAATAAAATTTTATCTTTTTTCTATATGTCTACCCATATGTTTATAATTTCATTTATTAAAAAGAGTTCATGTTTTTCCTACTGATTTGAGCTGCCAGCTTTATTGTATACTAAATTTGCACTGTTTCTGGATTTTTCTTTTCTGCTTCATTGGTTCCATTGACATGAGTATGATGTTCAGTTTGAGTCTACTCTTACTACCTTAGAGGTTTTATTTTTCAAGGAATATGAAAGTAACATTTACTTTCTTGTTACCTTACAGACTGGGAATCCAGGTGTGAGACCAAAAAGCTGTCCTCAAAGAGAGGAATTTATGAAATAGAATCATCTCAATGGGAGATAATAGAACAGCTCACAAGACATAAGTGTGAGTGTAAAAGTTTTCAAGATGATAGGGAATGCAAAGACCAGATTGAAAGTCAATTAGGAAATAAAGAGGGACTTTTCAGGCAACTTTTAATCACTTGTAAAGAAATTCCCAATTTTAGCCAGACCACATCCCTTACATTAAAACGAAGAATTCATTTTCTGGAGAAATCCTATGAATGTAAAGCATGCAGAAAATACTTTATCCGTGGCTTTCAACTTACAGAACATCAGAAGGGTCATTCCAATGAAAAATTCTGTGAATGTAAAGAATGTGGAAAGGCCTTTATTTGGGGCTCAGAACTTACTTACCATCAGAGAGTTCATGTTAAGAAACCCTATGAATGTAAGGAATGTGGAAAAGCCTTTATTTGTGCCTCACAGCTTACTTATCATCAAAGAATTCATACTGGGGAGAAACCTTATAAATGTAAAGAGTGTGGGAAGGCCTTTATTCGTGGCTCTCATCTTACCCAACATCAAAGAATTCATACTGGTGAAAGACCCTATGAATGTAATGAATGTGGTAAGGCCTTTTTTCGTGGCTCTCAACTTACTTACCATCAGAGAGTTCATACTGCAGAGAAACCCTATCAATGTAAAGAATGTGGAAAGGCCTTTATTCGTGGCTCCCAACTTACTGAACATCAGAGAATTCATACAGGTGAGAAACCTTATGAATGTAAGAAATGTGGGAAAGCCTTTAGTTATGGCTCACAGCTTACTCTACATCACAGACTTCATACTGGTGAAAAACCCTATAAATGTAAAGATTGTGAGATGTCCTTTATTCGTGGCTCACAACTTACTGAACATCAGAGGATTCATACAGGTAGGAAACCACATGAATGTAAGCAATGTGGAAAGGCCTTTAACTATGGCTCACAGCTTATTCGACATCAGAGGATTCATACTGGTGAGAAACCCTATGAATGCCAAGAATGTGGGAAATCATTTATTCGTGGCTCCCAACTTACTGAACATCAAAAAATTCACACTGGAGAAAAACCTTTTGAATGTAAGGAATGTGGGAAAGCCTTTATTCGTGGCTCACATCTTACTCAGCATCAGAGGATTCATACTGGTGAGAAACCCTATGAATGTAAAGAGTGTGGGAAGACCTTTATTTATAGCTCACAACTGACTCAACATCAGAGAATTCATACAGGTGAGAATCCCTGTGAATGTAAGCAGTGTGGGAAGATCTTTATTTGTGCCTCACAACTTACTCTACATCAGATTTCTCATTCTGGTAGGAAACCATATGAATGTAAGGAATGTGGTAAGGCTTTTATTCGTGGCTCACAGCTAACTTACCAT